>NW_015540942.1:643607-652258 GCF_001515605.1 Sinocyclocheilus anshuiensis
ACAGTAAATAAATCAATAAATCCACTGCTCTGTTGTCTCCTCTGAGGCTGGGACTCTAAATAGTGTTCTGTGCTCGTCTGTGCAGCCAATGACAGAACAGTTAGCATGTTTTGCTTAAACTTTCGCCATGGCATTACAACTAGTACTCCGTTGTCGCTTGCGAAAACACAATAACGGTGCCGTAGGTGTAAACTTACAGATTAAGGGGCAGTAATATTATAATGAGATCCCTTTGCCACGTCACCAAGGGAGCGAAATCAGACGCGCTCGTTTTCTCAGATGCTTGCAGAAAAAGGCTTCCCAAAACAAAGTTACTGGGTTAATATTTTTCACGTTTCCTTGGTTGGTAGATGCACCGGGGACCTGATTATAGCACTTAAAACCTGGAAAAGTCAGATTTTCATGATATGTCACCTTTAAAAAAATACATTTTTTTTTTCTTATTTTTTTCAGACGTCCTTTACAAAAAAAAAAAAGGTAGAACAATGATGTCGGACGATTTTGAAGTTGGAGGAACTACTTCTGCCTGTCACGCGTGACCTTTCCAACATAATGCATGAAGTTATGGACGTGCGTCGCAGAGCTGCAAGACGAGCATTTGTGGTTAAAAAGTATATAATTTTTATTATTTAATTTTTTTACAATAATATATATTTTTTACAAAATAACCAATCATTTCGCTAGATAAGCCCTTATTCCTCAGCTGGGATCGTGTTGAGCTCTTTGAAGCTGCATTGAAACTGCAGTTTGGACCTTTAACCCACTGGCTCCCATTGAAGAAAAAGACATGAACATCTTGAATGATATGGGGGTGAGTAAATTGTCAGGAAATTTTTATTCTGGAAGTGAACTAATCCTTTAAGGTATTCTGAGTGTTCTTTTAGCACATTGCTAAATGGTTGCTAGGGTGGTTTCTAGGTGATTGCACATTGACCCTAATTGAAATTGTCCCACCCCCTGACATTCTGGTCTCAGGTCCTAAATTCCTTTAGTGATAATTGGTGGTGTTTTACCACTTTTTTGCCCATTTATACACCACTTTTCACCATCCAGGTGAGAAGTTCTAAAAGCGTTAAAGGGGTCATATGATGCTATTTTAAAGATCATTATTTTGTGTATTTGGTGTAACATGCTGATATGCTTTAATGTTCAAAAAACACATTATTTTTCAAATACTGTACATTATTGTAGGTCCTCTATGCCCCGCCTCTCTCAAACGCGTCGTTTTCAACAAAGCCCCCTCCTTTGACAAGCGCAGTCTGCTCTGATTGGCCAGCTGACACAGTGCATTGTGATTGGCCGAACACCACAAGCTAGTTAGTTAGTTTTACGCGTCGGAAATGTAACGCCCCTTACCATAATCGCAGCTTCAGCTTTCAAAGTAAATATCAAGACAGTTAATAATGTCGTTAGTTTTACCATCAGTTCAAGCCCGAAAGGGGAACAGAGTCGCGTGACAGACACAGTGATGATGCAGTACACAAGCCACGGTTAAGACAGCTGACGTGCTATGATTTCTGACAGGCTGTTCACTGCTGTGATGTGACCCTGTTTGAAATCGCATCATATGACCCCTTTAAATGTTTTATCATTTAAAAAAGTAATAGCATATCCCTACAGTATTATCATTCATGTCTGTAAAGGGTGCAGTATTACAAATATAGTACAGGACAGGTTAAGATGTGGCACATTGATGCAGTCACATTAGTGAGATTTAGGTGAAATTTAGCCGGCAAAGATGCTTTGATTGTTGTGGGAAATCTTTACCCTCATACAGAATTCCCAATTGCATTTTCAGCTGCGAAAATTCTCCAAACAATAGTAAATGTGACCATACTGTATTCGTGTTAGATGTTTGTTCAGATCCATTAGCATTAGCAAGCACCACTAATTATGTAAAAAAATGAGAGCCTGCTAAACAGTTGTCTTCCTTGAAGGCACTATTTTGCAGAATGGAAGGATCCTGGTAAGATTTTACACATCTATAAACAGTTCCGTCCACCAGCGCAAACACTCTGAGACTGCAGTGTCTTACAGGAAACACCCTGCCAATCTAACGTCTGCTGCTGACACTGATGTTTGCCAGAGCTCAGTGTGTTCAGATATATGACAGTAATGAACAGAGACACCTATCTCTGTCACTGCAGGCTACAGAAGGCCTGATGAAAGCCTGAGAGGTGGGGTGTTTGCATTTAAACACAAATTACACTTCACTGCTCCCTTATCATTCCTTTGAAAATGTCAATCAGGTCAAGCCGAGCTCTGATTGGAGTTATGATATACTGAGCCAATGATTGATTTGTTTGAGATATACTTGGGTGTTTCCTTCAAAGATGCTGTAACATATGTGAAATCACGTCTCTAAATTAAGGAGCTGTGACACTCACATGCATTTTGTAAATGCAAAATGTTTGAATTCTAATACTGATTTTGTTGCTCATCGGTGTGCGCGTTTATATGTCACAAGCTTCAAATTAGATTTAAGCTTTTGAAATGCACACACTGCATACATATACAGAGTTTCCTGCTGTTTTTGCATACTAACCATCCAACTTTTCTTTGTTTTAAAAAGAAGACTTAATATTTATCTATTTTGGGGCCTAATTAGCAGACGACAAGCACATAAAGCTTTGTGCAATGATGCTTATATTAATCAAGCAGTAAAAACAAACATTCCTGTGCCCAAAACTAGACGTCTGCAGATGAGTTCGACACTAGTACTTGTAATGTTATCCTAGTAATGTTATCCTGCACCACTTCACAGATGATGACTGGAAAGAGAATTTTAGATCTACACGATCATTTATTATATTCAACAACAACATCCGCTCGTTCTGTGCGTCATGTGTGATTACGTCATTTCTACGTCATTGCATATGCGTAAAACAGTTTCGGTTTGCAATCTGATCAAGTATTTACGTGTCCTATCGAATGGATTAGAAAAGCTTTATCCCACCTCTCTCAACCAGATTGAAATTTTCATCGGTTTGGGCATTTTTATTATGATTGAGGTGTTTTTTTTTTTCATTTAGATTGAGACCCGCGAATATGTGAACGCCCACATCACCTCTGTAAACAAAGAAAGATTCATCAAGTTCATCTCGACTACTTTTCGTTTTTGGAAGAAGATGCGCTGTGAGGAGTAAGCCTTGAATTTACCTCAGAAGAAGAATGTGACGCTGCTTAATCCTCCAGTGGAGGATCTCATTCTGATGAGTCATTTATTTTTACTTATATTAGTGTTACTGTGATATAAAATTGTACACATTCACTTGTTGAACTTTTCCCAAACTATAATGCCAGACTAAAATATGTGAAATCGAGTGCAACATTTTGAAATATGATCTTTCATTGCATCTAAATGTTGTAGGACTCGTCTGCATTTTAGCTTGCAATCTCCAGTGATTTATTAAAGGGCATACTGACGCGCAAAACATGATTTTTACTTCATACTTTTAACACTGCATTTGTAACTTAAGTAGTTTAACTTAAGTTTATTGACATTAGTAACTCTAATCAAATTACATACATTTAAAATGTAACGCATTACATTACTGCGTTGCCAGGAAAAGTAATTAGAATAACGCGTTATAGCCAACTCTGATAACGACTTTATTCAACAATTTCTTCTCTTACTGGTCAGAATTTTCATTTTTGGGTGAACTATATGCTTTCTAGACTTTCACCAGCCTATTGAAACGGACACATTAGCCTTCACTGTTCTGTGACGTCAAATGCTACTAACTACTTAAAGTTGACCATTGACTCTTTGTCAATGGTTGTCATTTACATTTTCTTTCAGTTTGGGGAAACGGATGAGAAGAACCTACTGTTGTTATATAGCTATAAAATCAGCCTTTGATGGAGATCTTCACCATATGGTTCACCACAGATCGTTGCCTGTGAGACAGAGAGGCCTAATCATCTGGTTTTGGTGATGAATGTTAAGGTTTCCAGACAGCCATTGATGTGCAAAATGTGAGGATGTGCAGTGAAGCCCTCAGCTCTGTATCCCCCCTTGGGCAATTAAACGTGTGTCTGTGAGTGTGTGGTTTTTGGTGCTGCTCTATATTTGTGTAATGTCTCCTTTGAGATCATATCCAGGCAGTAAACACTGTGCCAGAGTCCCAGTCAAGTCCCTAGATGGTTTGTAGGAGAGGGCCGGGTATATTGTACATCATCTCTCCTCTCAAGTCTCCCGAGAGGTTAAAGCCTGCATCTCATTGTCTACATTGATCTACGGACTGCACAAGGATGATGATCAATATCTGGATTAGTGCAGGCAGGTGTATCTTTGTCTGTCTCTTCTTGGCTCCAGCTTTATCGCCAAAATGTCAATCCAGTCACAAGCTGCAGAGGAGAGGACCGAACGCATACTGATGTCTCGCTGGGAGACAAGGCAAGCAGTTCTTCGCTCTGTCTGTCACTGCTGAATGCTATATTCACTCGTTTGCTCTCATCTACTGCCAGGACATTAACAGAATCTACTTCAATATGTATTTGCTCACAGCCACTACACTTTATCTACATGTCTGTGTTAATTGACGTTTGCCGTTTGCCAGGTTCTGGAGCTCCTACCTGCCGTTGCCATAGCAGCAGTCACAGGGCCTCAGCTGGCGAGTTAGTGCTGCCCCATAGGCTGTCTGTCTCAGCGCTCGTTTCTCCAAACCTGACAGCCGCCTCAGCAGGCCTTTTAAGAGCTATTTAATAAGGCAAATAATAATCCCACTTGTATTACAGAAACATTCTTAATTATTAAACATTAATAAACATTAAAAATGACTAATCATTCCCTAAAATTCATAAATGTATTGTGTTTTATTTTTTAGTATGGGCATTTTCCAACATTGATTGATGATTTTAATTTGGCATTTTGGGCATTCTTCAAAATTAATGATTTTATTTTATTTTTTATATTTAATTTAATTAAATTTTGTTATTTTTAATAATTAGTTTCTTATTTAATTTAAATTGAAGTATTTTAGGCATTCCCTTATTTTATTTAATTTTATTTATTGTATCTTATTTTATATTATTTTATTTTAATTGAAGCATTTTAGGCATTCTCTTATTTAATTTAATTTAATTTTATTTTATTCTTTTATTTAAATTTAATAATTTTAGTTATTCACTTATTTATTTTATTTTTTATTTTATTCCATTTTTTTTTAAATATTTTCTTATTTAATTTAAATAGCATTTTAGGAATTCCGTTTTACATTTTATTGTATTATTTTATTTTATTTTTTAAAAGTTTTTATTTAATTTAAATCGAAGCATTTTAGGCATTCCCTTATTTTATTTTATTTTATTTTAATTTAAACGTTTTTTTTTTATTTAATTTAAATTGAAGCATTTTAGGCATTCTCTTATTTTTATTTTATTTTATTTTATTTCGAGGCATGTTGAAGTCTTGTCTTCATGAAGTCTTTATTTATTTATTAAGCAATGAGGGCTTCCAGGTTGCTCTCTTTTTTTTTTTTTTGACAGGGGAACAACACAGTACTGGTTGCTGTCACAATACCTAGCCATGCTTTCCTCTCTGTTAAGCATCTACCTCTCTCTCTCTCTCTGTGCAATCGCACAAGGTGAAAGCCACTAATACCATATTCCGGTAATAGGTGTTTTTGTGAAGAGGTTGTGAAAATGTCATATGTGAAGGTCAAATAATTTTTCATTTATGAGAGATGAAGTCGCATACTTCAGGTGAGAATGTGCAAGGACTTTTTCGTATCATGCTATAAAAAAGATTGCTGTGACTCTTTGCAGCTGTCATATGTATCAGTTTTGAATTACACACACACAGTCACACACAATGCCCATAAGCCTCCTTTGCATCTGATTATCCAGTAGGGAGAGCTGTTCAAGCGGGGTCCCACACACAGAGAGCCTGAGGCGTGGGAGGGGCAGAGGCGGCCTCATCTCTCCCAGCATATGGCCGGCTAAACGCTCCTCTGACCTGAACTGACCTCGGATTAGAACACACAGACTCAAACCTCCAGCCTCCAGCCTCCTGACTGCTAATGCAATGATTACCACAGTCTCTGCATCTAATGCAGGAGATCTGTAACCGAATGATAATGTAGAACCTTGTCATCATGTACATAGACATTTCTAAAAGTGGTATTTGTGAAGATATACACTTTTTTTGTGTATTTCACTTTTTCCCCCTCAAAACTGACTGGTTGCTATGGATGTGTCTAAAGAAATATATCTGATTTAAAAAAAAATTGTCTCATGTATCAGTTCTACTAAAAATAAATACTTATGACTTAAAAAATTCATATTTACTATTTGAAAACTATAAATGTGATATAATTTACAAAAATCGGCTTTGTATTTGTTAGTGTTCGACTATTTATTAATATTTTGAATTAGATTTTATTCTTTTATTTTCAGTTTTAGATTTAATTTTAGTTTTAATTAGTTTTCATTTATTTAGGTTTTAGTAGTTTTAGCACTTTAACTTCAACTTATTTCTTTTTAAAGATATCTTATGTGTTTTTGTCTTTCTAATTGATTTTTGTTTTTTAATATTTCTGTTCAGTATTTATTCTATTATATAGTTTTACTAATTTTAGTACTTTAACTTCAGTTAGTTGCGAAGGCAAGATTTCTAATTTTCTGAGGTTTTTCTTCTAATATGTGTATTTTATTTTATTGCAGCTTTATTTAAATTACTGGAAATGATTTTTAATAGTTTTAGTTTTAGAATAGCAGCCTATATGAATACAGAAATAGATCATTTCGTCATTGCAAATGATACAGTTCTTTTACTACAGATAATTAAGAGTAACTCAGTTCTGCTGCTGCTATTATAATTAATTATGTCAACTTTTAAGTAAAAACTAAAAAGGAGCATTTCAAACCACTGTAGTTGGTCTGTTGAGGTTTGAATTATTGATGTATTCATGCTTTGCTACGTTGCGCCAATAATGTGTCCTTGTGGTCACCCTCGCTGTGCCGCATCTTTCGCAGACTAGTTTGGTAACAGTAATTGGTTAACATAGCGAGTAACATTTGAGGCATGACGGGAAGAGGAGAGAGCCAAGCAAATTGAAATGTTTTACAGGCGACTAGTGGCGAAAGAGACACCTCATTAGTCCAGCACTTTCTTGGCGTTTGAGCTCTCCTTTCTTTCTCTGTCTCTGTAGAAAACACTCGGAGGCAGAGGAGGCCGGCCCCGTCCCTCATCCTCATCCTCCTCTGTGCTGATGTGCAATTACGAGCTGGAGCGCTCATCACACACACAAAGCACACAGATGCTCATGCGCTCTGCCTGTCTGCTGCCCATTTTAAGGACACTTTTCTTTATGCAGAGCTTCCCATTCAAATAGAGACATCAGAGATGGAAGGATGAACAAATAGAGAAATGTGCAGGGTTTTTCTGGGTGTAAGAAGGACAGCCTTTGCTTTTATGAGAAGAGGATGAAATTGACTGACATTTTCACATCCGCCGAGTTGACGTGAATTCTTTGGCCTGAGCAGTCTAGCTTCAGGGAGAGGGTTCCTGTGAGCACTTAAAGAGATAGTTCACCCAAAAATAAAAATATCTGTTTTGGTGCTTTGCAGAAGAAAGAAATTCATACAGGTTTGAAACAATATGAGGTTGAGTAATTGCTTTTTTTGAGTGAACTATCCCTTTAAGTTCAGGCTCTTCTCCAGTCTTAAAATAGATGCTTGGATGTTTGGGATCACTTGATCTTCAACTTTAGTAGGGAATTCTGTCCAGTAACCACCAGTTTAAAGGACTCACCAAATCAAATTGGAATTTTGAATTTTGTGGTTTGTAGTTGATGTTTGTTTGCTTTCAAAGGATTTTGTGATTTCTTTAATCAATAATCAAAATCAATAATTTGATTTTGCAACTTAGTTCCCACAAGAGTAGATAAATACTGAAGAGACATTACATTTTTAAACCTACAGGTTTGCTCTACCTGTTTGTTGGGCTGCACAATTTGAGCAAAAATGTAGTAATTTTATATATAAATGTAAATAATAATTAATATTATTATGATTATTATTACTACTAAGTAAAAATATTAAAGGAAATAAGTAATATTACTATTACTAATTACTAACTATAACTATTACTAATATTTCACTTTCAAATAAAAAAAAATATTTAAGATAAAAAGACAATATAATAATTTGGTAACACTTTAAATTAAGGAATACACATTCGCTATTAACTAAGAGTTTTCCCTCAATAAACTCCTAATTTGCTGCTTTTTGATAGTAAAGTAGTTGTTTGTAGTTGGTAAGTTTAGGTATGTTGTAGGGTTAAGGGATCTAGAATATGGTTATGTATAACAAGGCATTAATATGTGCTTTATATGTAATAATAAACCACCAATATGCTAGTAAAATGCATGCTAATACGCAACTAGTTAATAGTGAATATGTGTTCCCTAATCTAAAGCATTACCAATAATTTTATATTATGAGATTACTACAGCTGTAAAATATTTATGGCTCTCTTAAATTCTTTATTTTCAAACATTAAACCATAAAGCTTTTATTTTGACAGAAAACCGCAGGGAGCGTGGGAAGATGATTGGTGAATGTTGTGTTCTCCAGTGTTAATTGTGACAGCAAATTTTGATTTAGTTTTAGTCAGTCTTTTGACTAAAATGCCATTTAGTTTTAGT
>NW_015540942.1:652629-652899 GCF_001515605.1 Sinocyclocheilus anshuiensis
GCATTTATTAAGCATTTCTCCAAAATTTCCAAACTCATTATATAGGTTTGATATTAAGGTTTTATCATGATAGACACTGATTTAACTGCTGTGACACACAACACGCCTTTATGTTAAAATTAAATAAAACCACTCCCCATAAAGAACAAGAACATGGTCTACTTTTTAATGAAATACCAATAGTTATATAGGCTATATATATGCATTCTTTATAGCAACTTGTTTACCATATTCTTCATTCTTTCAAGCAGACATATTTATTTCTATAAA
>NW_015540942.1:653217-712241 GCF_001515605.1 Sinocyclocheilus anshuiensis
TGCGACGTGCAGCAAGTGTATGTTAGCTTATGTCCTGCCGGTTCATATGTACGCATCTAACCTCCGAACCACGTAGCAGATTCGTTCTGAATGAATCTCTTCCCAAATCGTCCCTCCCTAACATTTTCGTCTCGTTTTTATTCGTTGACGAAAATGTCAATAGATTTACGTCATAGTTTTTGTCATTCAAAAAGAGTTTTAGTTCGTTATCGTCTCGTTGTCGTCGGTGAAAAAAATGTAGTTGACGACAATTGTGACAAATTATTCATCAACGAAATTAACACTGGTGTTCTCAAATGCATTATAAGTGGCCCAAACTCAGAGCAGAAGCATAGATTGAGCTTGTTTGGAGTCGCAATTGCTGTGAATCGAGCTGCTCTGAGACACTAAAAACATCACAACACAAGCTGCTCGCATGTAAATGAACACAGTGCCTCGCTTCACTCAAAAACAAGCGGCACATATATTTTATTCTGATTGCTCATGCAGCCCTATGCATCATAGCTTATTTTGCCCTTCACTTGTCATAGTGATTTTTGCATATTTCCCCGTATGTAAAAGAGCACAGAGGAAGACAATGGCTCCACAGCGCTGACACCTCTGGACCTCCGCCCCCTGTAAACTGCCTTGCTAATTAGACACACATTAAATCAATGCAGCATGCCACTGAAGTTAATTGATTTTTATCCAGTGCCTCTGTAATTACATTGTTGTTTTTAAGTGGATAAACCTCCCATGTGTCACTGAGCAGTGAACGGACCCCAGTATCACAGAGCCAGACCAGAATCCTACTGTACTTCAAGAGTGTTATTAACCGAACGGGGGTTGTGGGGAGATTGTGTCGCCACGCCACTGTAATCAAACTCATAGATGCCTTCATTAAAGTATAATTGCTTTGTCAAAGGGCTGCTATTCATATTGGGTTTTTCATAACAAACCCATGAAATTGAAATTCATATTTTGTGGCTCATGTCTATTAGATATGAAGGCATGCCAGGCTTAAATCTTGTCCCTTTCTATATGACCACTGCAAACATGACAACTGTGATAAAATGAAGAACATTATGGCCTATTGACAAATAACATGCCAATTCCTTTTTCAACATTAAGTAAACATCTATGTAAATGTGTAAGAAACAGTATTTATTTTAGGTGCTATGGCTGGTCACCATTAATTAAGTTTTTCACTGTTTTTAATTAGCTTTTACCAGCTCACTTAAACTGAATGTACTGTACATTATTGCTTGTATAGCCTAATAACTTTTTAGAATTGATGGTTAAATTTGAAATTTGATTCTTGATTGCTTGAAATTCCTACTATAAACACTTATTTAGTGCAGCAAAATGTAAAAAAGTGTGTACACAAAAAGTGGCACAGAAGAAGCCTGTGTGCATTGTGCAAAAGTGAATAGAAGTTAAAAGTGAATAGAAGTTAAAAGTGAAAACCAATTAGGGATCAAATTAAACAATTTAATTAGGGATTGCACATATAGGACCTGCAAATAAAGCAAATTAAACTGAATTCATTGCCCAGATTTTGCTTTGGCAGAAGTACTGTTTCTGCCATCAGTGGTTTTATTTTTAGTCTTTTAGGTTTAAAAACCAAATTAATATTATATTTCAGTAATATAAGACATTAACAATTAATATCTGATAGGACATAACAAGATTGACTCAGCCAGTGATGTGAGTTTGAGGTGAGATTACCTGATTGTTCAACCAGCAGACAGAGAATGTGTTTGAGACGTAATCATATTTTCATAAACTATTAGGAAATAATCTGATTCATTATTTAGATTACATTGTATATACTTCAAATACAAATACTTTTGCAGTTGTGTTTGGTACTGTTAGTGGTAGGAAATTTCATACTTCACCTCTGAGCATAAAAGATGTGAGTGTGTTATAATTGCAGGTGAATATATGACATTGAGTGGAACTTTAACAAACCCGTGTGTTCTTGCTGGATGTGGAGAGGTGGCTGTGCAGGAGGAGAGGAGGTGAGTGCAGTTCCTCTGCTGATAGTGATTCATATTAGGGCTGCCCTTGACTAAAGATTTTTCTGGTCGCCTAGTAGTCGTTCATTTTAAGCATTAGTCGACTAATCGCACATGTATTAATAAACCATTTAAATCATGCTAATGAGCCTTTAATTGCCTACATAGCCTAAAAAGTACTCAAGCGCACGCATAAAGTTTGCCACAGCGCACCAGCAGAAGTAATGATGATGAATGTGTCAGGGAAAAACAGTAAGATTAAACTGCATTAACATTTTAATAATTTATTGATAAACTAGTGTTTTCTGTGATTTCGGCTTAAGAGATGAATTCGGCGACACTGACTCGTCATCTCCACAGTAGTGGATGCGCCTGCATGCAAGTTTTATACGGATTATTACATAATCTGAGAATTTTTTTTTTTTTTCAGATTTGAATTGTTTCATTTGAAAGTTGACATTTCACTCTATATAGATATATTTTTCATGTTTGTAAGGCAAGTATACACAGAGATTCGCACTCAAGTTCACAGAGGCCGAGACGGCAGAAAGCGCATCCTGTTTGCTTTCATTATTTTACAAAAGCGCAATGTTTTGCTGTTATAGTGAGTGCACACAAATAAACGTAGAGGCTTTACAGATTCGAAAGATGTATTACTCTTATCTGTATGACCAAAATGACGGAGTATTTTAAGAGCAAGTGACCGGCGCCTCCATCTGTCATGCTGTGAGCGCGCTACTGTTCAGCTTTCACACTCCGCACAGACACTTGAATAGCACACATTTTTCTAGGTTAACATTAGATTGAGCGGCCATGTAAAGTTGCTACTACTTACATATTTCAGTTGATAAGCCATATTTGTGGTCGATGAATGATAGGCGAGGATTTGGATGTACTGTATTACCACAAAATCCATCTGTTAACGATCTGTCCGTCACGGACTGCGGGACCTCACCACTTCCTGTGGATTTTTTTTACTGCGACTAAGCGACTAATAAAATTTTGGTTGACCAAGCCTTTTCTCGTCGACTAAAGGTTAGTCGACTATTAGGGGGCAGCCCTAATTCATATCGACAGGCACTGTGAAGGTAGAGGACAAAAGCAATGGCCAACACTCCAGCTCAGTAATTGTGAGGAGTGTGCACTTTTTCCTTCTCTCTCTCTCTGATATACACTTTTTTTCACACTACCAAAACACACACACTTGTCTTCTTACATATGCTCATACACTGATTGCAGCTATACTGTTCTCACTTTATACACATTTTTGTCATAGGGAGTGGAGAACATACAGAAATATGCTCATTTAGGTAAGCATGATTATAACTCATGTTTATATAGAGTACAGTGCAGGAATTGGTTACCTGACACCCTAAATTTGATTTGAATTTAATGTTAGAAAGGGAAAGGGAGAGGAAATAAGTGAGGGAAGACAGTAGACATTAAAATGAATAACTATCAGACTGTAGTCCAAATACAGGAAAGCATTAAAGTGAGTGAGAGAGAGGGAGGAGTATAAAGGGGAAGGGGAAGTAAAGTCTGATAAAATGACTAATCCTTCCACTTGCAATGTATTATTAGCTCAGATAAAGGCCAACGGGGAGCTCAGAGATTAAGATTCATCAGCCACTGGTCTCTGAACTATGTCACTTCACTGTTTCAGTCTCCTTCTTCCCTACCTTCACCTCCATCACCTCGTTGCTAGAAAACCAGACGCTCCTCAGTTCCCCTCTCAGAGTCTCAGAAGCTTTAGTAAAAGCAGGAGCAGCTACTATTACTGAAACTGACTTTCTTTAAACGTTACAAACACACATCAAACATACATTTACCATAAATGTAGTGTCCCCTTGTTTATTACATAAAACAGAACATTTGTAAATTTGTTTACTTATTAGATAGAGTGGGGACTAAATAATCAAAATGCTTTCATTTTTTATTTATTAAATGCATTTCTATACAAAAATGTATAATTGAATAATATTTTTATTATTGCATTTTTTATTATGAGTATGCAGTATGAGTTGTAGTATGTCACTAATTTGGTTATATGAATAGTGACCGAGAATGACTTTATTTTTTAATGTGTTTTTTTTTCTTCTTAGTTTTAGTATTTTGTAATCTGTAATTAACGTATGTGCTGTATTAAATCAGTTCATTTATTCTGTAATCTTCAGGAAAAAAACAACCTCAAGACTGCAAACGCCACAGTCCAAAAGCCATCAGACATTAACATTCTGTCCTGTTCCTGCAATGCAATTTGAATTATGCAGTCATTGAATACTCATTAGAGGAAATGCACAGCCCCACGCTTGACATTTTCAGCTGAACTGCATTTAATGTGGAAAAATGAATATAAGAGAAGATGTAATCGCGTTTGCTAATTGTTAGACTTAAAGTGTCCCCCTTTTAATGGCTGAACAGCACATACACACAGAGTCGTGACCTGGCATTTTGTCACATAATTCCTCTCTCACCAAATAAAAAAAGCACGAAGTTTAGGTCTATTGGACATGTTTGGACTCAGTGAAACATAACAAATGTGTGGTTTATTATATGAAGACACTAATGACATGTAACGGTTCAGCCGCAGGGAATGAAGTGGAAAGCACCGGACTCACAAAAGGTGTATTTCATTCCGCAAAGACAACAAAGGACAGGACAATGCTGCAGAATTTACCGAAAATTCACATTATACCTCAGACTGCTTACTTATAGATATTGGCTCTGTTGCTAAATCAGGACGCAAAGCTACATTTGAACATTTTTACTCACCCTCATGTTGTTCCCAAACTGTATGACTTATTTCTTATGTGGAACATATTTTAAAGAACTGTTTGTGTATGCAATGACAGTCTCACAAAATTAGATCACATTGACTTATTGTATGGACAAAAAAAACCCCACCACTGCGTCTGAAATCACTTACTGTCTAGTAGGTACTAAACTAACTTCATGACTATTACAAAAGTATGTACTATATATTATGAATATGGGTAGTATGTACTATATCCGCCATGTTGTCACTGTAATGTAACCTACACTGTAAAAAGTTGACAGGAATTTACAGGATTAAAGAGTATTCTTTTACAATATATTACTGTAGTCAGAAATTTACTGTGAAATCAATGCATGCTGGATCATTTTCTTACAAATGACTGTGAATGAACAGCAGAATGATGCTAACATCACAGTAATATCACAGTAATTTACTGCTCTTCTTTTTACTGTGAATTCACATCATAAAGTTGTTTATAACTGTGCCACTGTGAGAGATTTAGTTGTCACCATAATTGGTGGTTAACGACTAGTATTTGCTTGGGCTCTTTGACCTTGCATTTTCATATAAAAATTTCTGATCTAGTTATGTCAGAAGTGTGACAAATGAAAACATTTGTCAAAATAATGACAAGCTAGAATAGTTGCATGACTTTAAGTTAGTCGAAATATTCTGAACATGAAGATTTTATTTTAGCATTAATTAAACAAGAAAATGTATCTATTAAAATGAACTTATTTCATATTCATAACTGTTTGTGAATGGATCGATCACAATAGTGAAGCAATTGCTGAGAAACATCTTTGAAATATGATGCATCAATACTCAACATACAAAACACAACAATGGTAACACTCAACGAATAAAAACAACACAACATAAACCAATATTACAAAATAAACCAACAACACAAACTGCTAAAAGTGAACCAAAAATAAGTTCAATAGCACAAATAAAACCAACAAGAATTAACTCTACAGCATGATGCAGTTTGCTTACGAGACATTTCTGAGAGTGCAGTTAGATACAAGTGAAGTCCCACTGTGAAATTACTGTGAAAATAATGCAATTATTAACCTGGAATATACGGTAATTTCACACTAAAATTTTAAACAGTGTAGCTGCGTCACTTCACTGCCATTTATAAATCCCCTCCTATGGCCTTATGGGATAGTAAAGAGTCCATTGAATGCGCACTTCAGAATCTTGGCAAAAGTAGTAGGTCATCCTCTACTTTTCGCCTACTATGGAAGTATGGAAGTAGGCATATTCGGACGCAATGCGAGACATTTTTCTAAATATTTTCCTTTGTGTTCCACAGGAAAAAATACAGTCGTACAGGTTTGGAAATTATATGAGTGTGAGTAAATGGTGACAGATATTTGATTTTTGGATGAACTATCTTTATTAACCAGAACTGATATAGATTCACTGGAAGTCCATGTTGTGTGCCAAAACCACACATCACCTCATGTTAGGTCACCACAGCTGGAAGTCATTTGTTTTTGTTCTGTCGAGAACATCCTCTCGAATGCAGGCTGTGCTATGATTTGAAACCAATCTACAAAATGACAGTCCTCAAACTCCATGAGACGTTTGTTAATTAGAAGGAAGGAAATGATGCGGGCTGGTGTGAGAATGAGTCTGTGGCAGTAATGGTTAGTTGAAGAGTTACTGCAGTGGTGTTTCTGCATGTGTGTATGTGCGTCTGGAGGTTGGTAGTCAGTTTTGTGAGGAAGACTGCAGCCGTGAGCTGTTCGGCCTCATGTTTGACTAACTCCATGTAACGGCTCATTGGGAGGAGGCTGAAAAACAGAGTGTTTGTCAGAGGCATGCTGTGCTGATTTGGCAGAACTCTGCAGGTCAACACAGCAAGCCAAACACACACACACGCAAAGAGACACCGGAAATTGATTCGTTCAGGGTCTCTCTCTCATGTAATTCATGGAAAATCTCTTTTCAAGATTTGGTAGCTGGCAACTAGCAACCTTTGTCATTAGTGGTGTTTGCTAAGGTGCTAATGACAATGCTAAACAGCCACTGACAATGCTAAACGGTTCATTACGCCATAACTGATATCTAAAATCACTGGGTTTCTTAAGGAGAGGTGTGCTGTTACTTTAGTATAGACTTTAGATTTTTTTTGTTGTTGTTTCCTGGCAGACACTAAAACGAGTGAAAATCCCATAGACTTGTATTTTAAAAAAATAGTCATTTATAGACAAACCAGGTAGGACCTTTCATTTTGGCCAGAAAGCTAACCCACCAAACCTTGGACACTACCCAGAACACCCTAGCATAGTGGCAGTGAGTTCTGCCCTAGCAATTTCTTCAGAGAATGTAATAAAAATCAAGTTTTATCTTTGAACCCTAGTGATTATAGCTGTAATTCTCACAGGATCAGAAGCTGCTGACTAATGAGACTAGATAAGGCACTTGGGGATTGTTTTGGAGGATAATCACAGTTTGACTGAACACATTTTAAGGATAAAAATGTGTCACAGTGTACCAGTGTATAAATAAATATAACATTTAATCTGTTGCTTTATACCATTACTGCAAAGTACAAAAGTCTGAGACCCGATTAGAAATCTTTAATTCAAAATCCAATTTAAGTCATTAAGTTAAGATCGGGAAAAAGTAGGATTTGTGGGTGGGGGGTGAAATAAATATTATTTCAAGGTTTATGTGAATTTGTGACATTGATCATGTGGCTTAATACTATAGTAATTTATAGTAAATACTATAGTGTTTTTGAACCATACTATAGTAAAGTGTATTATACTGTATATATTATAGTATTTACAACACTTATGTTAATGAATGCTACAGCATACTGTTGTATTAACTATAGTGAACTGATAAACTGTAATAAATACTGTAGTATACTTTAGTTTTTACTACAGTAAACTGTAGTGTATTGTAGTATAATATACCCTATAGTTGTAGAAAATGTACAGTATTGGGTAAAGTAATTTGTTTTTATTACTATAGTTGTTATATTACCACAGCAACTATAGAATTACCACAACAAATTAATTCAAGTACTTTACTATAGTATGGTTCAAAAACACTATAGTATTTACTATAAATTACTGTAGTATTATTCCATGTTGGTTTTTATACAGACAGTTAGATATTCTTATTTCCAATGAAGCACAAGATGCTCTTTGGATCTCAAATCATGCGTAATAATGCCAAAATGCTTTCAGCATTGTATTTATTTTATTTTGTCTGTTGGTCATCTTTTCATCTACAATTTGTTTTCTCCTTATACTACGGGGCCGTTGAATGCTTGAATCTGATTGGCTGACGAACGTTCTGAGGTGTGCAACTATTTTCAGGGAAACGCATGGCAAATGTAGTTCCAGGCAGCTCTCTTGACCGCATTTACAGTTCCATATCACTTTGTATAGTTAACTGTAATAACGGAAATTAGCATACAGTACCTATACAGCACACAGGAATTACTGCAATCACACGGGCTCGCACACGCACACTACGGTCACGCAGTTTGCACAAAAAGGTGTTGTCAGCGCTGCCCTGACGATTTCATCAGTTAGCCTATTTAGTGTAGCAATTTAAAGGCTACACACGACATTTCTCACTAGCGAGGTAATAACAGCGCTGTTTAGAGACGCTGCTGCAGAACACTGTTGAGGGACGCACAGAGGTAGCCTAATTCATACAAGCTCTCTCTCTCTTTCTTTCTCTTTCTCTGTGTGTCTCTGTCTCTCTCGCTCTCTTTCTAATAACTTCATTAATAACTGCATTAGAATGCTATCAATGGCTCAAGCCTCCATTACCAGCTTTAAAATTACGTTTTGGAACTAGCAAAAGAGGCGTTGGATGAGATGCGGAAGAAATAATCCTACTCACAATAGAGATTTAAGTACAAAAACCGGACGAACCCCTTTAAATATATCATCTGATCGATGTCTTGAGGTGTGGTAACCGTAGTGTAAGCGGAATAATTGACTCCGGGCCGTTGAATTATTACAAAAATAATGCAGCATAACAATTACATTTAGAGCATTCTTTTTCTAATAATTCAACGGCCCGGAGTCAATTATTCCTTACATATTCAATCACCCTTTCTTTTTTATTCTCTGTCTTTGTTTCTGCAGCCTCAGGACCGCCTGAATGTTGGTTCTCTCTCTCTCTCTCTCTCTCTCCATGATTTAAGGTGGCAGAGGTGCATGTGGATCATGAGAAAGCACGTCTGGGGATTATCTGGACCACTTTAAATTATTCATTGCTCTCTGTAGAATATATGTCCTGACTAGAAAAGGGGAGAAGGGAAAGAATCAGTGTGAGCAAGTGAAAAATAAAGACCTGTACACTATAAAATTGTGTACTCTGTAGAGGTGAACTCACTAAACAGTTCTGTCACTTTGGTGTGGAAGTTTAGGGCAAAAACCTTATTTATAAGCACCCACGATCCTGTTTAAGCAGGCACTGGTTTAGCACTGCTCCGGGTACATTTAAATTAAGTAATTTTCACGCTTGTCATTGCAAACATGCCTACTTTATATCCTAATTAGGCTCATTATATATACAGCTTTCTCACAGAACTCACCACAAAGTTGAACTTTCCTCCTATCTGCAAACAGTTCCATCTGCTCATGACTCTAGCTCCTTTTCCTCCACAGTTCTGCAGTCTCATGTTCACCTTCTTATTACTCTCTACATTTTAAACGCAGACCGTTTAAAATGGCCTGAAGACATAATTGATGACATGATTAACCCCAGCTGAACTGAGCAAATGATGTTGGTCATGTCAGTCTGAATCTTTTCTGAATGTTAATCTGAAATCTTATATTCCTGCTGAATCAGTGGCCATCAAAGTTCAACCTGTTGCCTCTGACTCTAGGCAGCTAACCAAAGATACATGCTTATTATTTTCACACAATTATGAGGTAGCTGTATATATTGCAGGAAATTCACTAGGAATAAATTGCATTTGCTGATAGCATTGTGGACGATGCAGCAGACTACCACAATCTGGCAGATTTCTCTGAGCCTGTACAGCATCACTCTTCCACTGCGATTCAGACAACTGATTTAGCTCTTTAATACCCAGAAAGCTGGTCAAAAATACAGTAGATACAGTAATATTATGATATATAATGCTTAAATTGTTTACTTTTTAATACATTTTAAAATGCAATTAATTACTGTCATGGCAAAGCTGAATTTTCAGCATCATTACTCCAGTGTTCAGTGTCACATGATTCTTCAGAAATCACTCTAATATGCTGCTTTGGTGCTAAAGAAAATTTTTTATTATTATCCATGTTGAAAGCAGTTGCTTCATATTTTTGTTGAAACCTCGATACATTTTGTCTCAGAATTCTTTGATCAATAGAAAGTTAAAAATAACAGCATTTACTTGAACTTCTTTTTTAACATGTTTGCTGTCACTTCAATCAATTTAATGTGTCCTTAATAAAAATATATTTTTAAATTTTACTGACCTCAAAATTTTGAACAGTAGTGTAAATACAACATTATTTCAGCACATTTAGTGCCTGTAAAACTGAATTTCAAGCCAGATAAGTAATAAAACAGATTTTTACTCTGAAATACTGCACACTAAAGTGCTGCAACTGTTTGAAACCTCTTCTTTGTGTTTTATAACGTTCTCAAGTCCATGGACTCAGTAATACTAGGCTCCCACAACCATGCTTTCTTTAGTTTCTGTATCAGACAGCTAATTATGGAACTGATAATGAACAGGATGCAACATCAGTCAGCAGCATTTAGGAAAAGGATACAGCAGGACAAAGAAAAATGACTTTGATTGAGCTGCTACCGACAGTATTGTTGTTTGTGACAATCACGCATCGTCGGGTTTATGACAAGCATCTACAATCCTCCAGAGCAGATCCATTCAAATTGCAATGTGATAGTTGACACTGCTGGGAATGAATGTGAATCCTTGCGAACACGGTTGTGGGAGCATATAGGACCAGAGTAGCATCAACCATTGTTTCCTGCCTGGCCCATTTTCTTCCCATCATGGTCAGTCATGCTATTGTGCTCCTGTTGTCAGCTCATTAATATACGCTCCTGTTCTCCTGCCAGCCTTCCCCTTTCTCCTCCCATCCCTCCCTCCCTCCTCCACTTCCATAAGTCAAGGTCAGACAATTTTACCTTTGGTTTTTCAAAAGCGAAAACAGATTCATATCTCCCTTCCCCCCAATTCCATTTCCTCGGCCTTTGGCACTGAGTGTGTGCGCGCGTGTGTGTCGTCTTGTGTGCCCAGTGGAGAAGTTTAATAAATGTGGTGTCACTCTGCAGTGTGGCATGTGAGATTGCTTGGCCTGCAGTCTGAGACACAGGGGAACACCTTTGAATGGCAGACCTCTGTAATAAGGCTGCAGAGGGTCTGAGAACAATACAGCATGGCATATGGAAACTGCTAATGACATTGCCTGAAAAGCTTGTTTCCATTCAAATTGCTGTCAGATTGCATTAGTGAGATATTGTTTCCACTGCTCTCATTTATGATCAAATTTGTTGTCTTTTTTACATGCTTACATACTAATGTGTTCATGTGCCTTTGAGTGTGTTTTGAGTTATTGAAATCTTTAATGGCCAATGCAGTTGTGGTAACATGCAGTTGTTACCTTGATGAGCTCATACCTTAAAAATTTTATTTTGTTGGTGTAACCTAATGTATTTATGTTGATTCAGTAATGGAATAGCCTAATATTTTGTAACTTAAAATAATTTAGATGTTACCACATGAAACACATTTTTAAAGTTATCATTGTGATGTGAGATGGGCGTTACATGCATAATACAAATTCATGATGATAAAAAAAGTTTATATAATTGTATTATTTTTTTATTAATTTTGAATTGCCAATTAAAATGACTAATATTTAATAATTTTTTTGTACAAATCAGATTATCAGATTCAGATTGTTAGCAGAATTTGTTACAAGTGAAATATTGAATTGATTTTTTTTTTAATGATTTCCAGTATTTCTTTTGCGTTTATCTCCGTTTGTTTTAATGACAGCAGCACTTAAGCTGCATCAACTCCACAAGTTTGTGCAAAACCTTATTATCATGATTTGAGAATTATGCATAAAGCATCTTGAGCTTCATTGGAAGCTTCATTGGATTCATTGGATCTGACCGTCTGTACAAAGAGTTACATGATTGTCACTTAACTTGCATATTTTATAAGAATCAGATCAGAATTTTAGTTCTTGTCCATTTTACATAATAATAATGGTATTAAGGTGTATAAACTTCTAAACCTTTTGTTAATTTCAAGGTTGAAATGAAAATATCCCAGATATTCAATGTAATCTCAGATATTTCAATCTACTTTGTATGTGAACTGTACATGTCTTTCAGTCTTCAAAACACACTCCAGCTTGAGAGCACTGCATTAAAGCCAGTTTGATTACATTTGAGATTAGAGCAAGGTGGGAGGTGTGAGCCTGATGTGTGAGTTATGCTGATGTTACCTGAGTGGGTTGGGAGCGTGTCGCATGGTACAGAGGCTGTACTCTACTACTCCGTTCCTGTGACCTTGGGGGTCATTGAGCGGAGGGTTGCATTCATCACTGTGATGCTGGGGATGGGGGAAGGGGAAAAGGGGAGCTGTAGGCATGCAACTGTGGCATACTCATTACTAACCTACACCCAGCGCTCTGCTTCTTTCTGTGAGCAGCTATGTAATAATGTGTGTTCATATGTGAATAGGGTGAGTTGTTTGAGTGTATCCTTTGTTACTGGTTCTAGTGTTTTAATGGATTCATTTATTTATTTACCACAATAATTACACAAGTTTACTTTGCCCCCACAAACAAGTTCAATTTAGATTATTTTTAGGTAACTTTAGATCAGATGAAGTGGGGTTCAAAAATTCACAGAAAATTCTCGAATTCAAAGTCTGGAAAAAATAGAAAGTTTTAAGATTTAAAAAAAAATCAACAAAGAAACTGTAAAATGAAGACAAGTATGTAGGATTTTGCACTATAAGCCAAAAGAAACTTATTATGAAAATGTATCATATGCTTAATAGAGGTAACATGAAAACAGCAAAGGTCCTAAAACAAAACCCTGTGGGTCTTCTCTAGAAATGGTATTTATTTTACTTCTCAAATAACTGAAAACACTGTTCTTTATCAAGAAGAATACAAATTTTGCTTTTCTAAATTGAAATGTAACTGTTATGAACATATATGGTCCAAAAGTTGAAAATCTTTTTTTTTTTATTATCTAAACATGAAAATAATAAAAAAAAATAAAAATAAAATAATAAAATAAACAGTGAATTTAAGATGCTGCAATATTACTAGGTCACAAATCAGATTTTTTGACATTGATTATGTGGCTCTAGATTATTGTGACATTGAAATGATCAGATGTTTTTGCTCCCGTTGAAGCACAAAATGTTTTCTGGGTCATTCTCAAATCTTGATTGAAAACAAGATCATCATCAGTCAGTAAATCAAAAGAGGGACAAACCAAATACTAAGGCATTATGAAATTCATGAAAACATTTCAGTTAAGCTTCTTACTCTAATTGTTATGCTAAATATTGTATCATTTGTAATGACATGTTGCATTTACGTAATTAGAAAAATTGGGACCCCGCTGTATATCTCAGCATGTCTCTCTCTGCATCACATTACAATATACACACTATCCTCTATCCATCTCCATCAATAAAGTGTAATGAATACGAAATGGCGAAAAGGATGCCCCCCTCCCCTTTTACTATGTGAGAGTATTGATCAGAAAGAGCTAAGGTCATGCTCCTTCTCTGTGTATCATCTGCCTTTCGAGCTCAAAGAACTCATCTTCTGTTGTACATAAAAACAACTGAATAATGGCAGAGATAATGGTGAAGAAAGGCAGAGGAAATTAGCGGTCAAAATAACCAATTGTTCCCATTGCTGAGCAAAGGCTCCATAAACATTTCAAGTATGACAGTGCAAACTGAATTCAAAGATTTCTTTTTCACTCTGGTTCACTGTATGTTTGAAAAGCTGTTGTGATTAATCTTTGCTCTCTTTGTACACGGTTTCCCCACTGAAAGCTTGTGCTGATTTCAGACAACTTGCTCTTATGGCAGACTCCAGTCTCATGGAAACACAGCATCCGAGCTACATGTATCTGAATGAAGCTTCCCTTGACACATGTATGTATTCTAAACACAGCATGACAGCTGTCATGTCATTGCACGACTGAGGTGTTTTCTCTATCATGTGCTATTGGCTGGGCTCTTCATCATTATATTGATGAATGTGACTGGAGGGTTTGCTTCTGTCGTTTATGAACTAGGCCCAAATTGGATTTGGTTAATATGAACAGATTTGTTTTGAGTGCTGATGGTTCTACTTTGTAAAGAAACTAAATGCATCTTAGAATCTGATTTTAAAGCCTGTATTGATCTGCTTTGCTCCTTCCCTGCAGAGAAAGATTAAAAATACACAGTGTATGAGTATAAATAGTCTAATAGCATATTCTTTGAATACAGTTAGGAATAGTGTATAGTCAGTCAGGCATTAATGCAAAATAAAATGATCTTAAAAATGTTCATTACATTATTCAAAATAATCAGCCGAGAAATAAAACGAACACTGCTGCAATATTACAGTAATATTAATACTGAAGTCCTCTGAGGTCATTGTTATTACAGCTGATAACTAAAGTGATGTATAAAACGAACCCAGATTGTGGTTTTGTACAAGAGACATGAAAGTAGGGCCTGTTTCAGTTACTACAATGACTGGTCTAATATAGCACTGCTATTGTCATGAATGAATCCATGGTGAATTTAAAGAAATATGAGATTGCTGAATGCCACAATGGACCAATCAGAATTAAGTATTCCAAAGAGCTGTGGGTAAGTCTGTTTAGAGGTTTTAGAGGAAGCTCTGATTGCCTTTATGGTCTTCTTCTCAAAACTATTATAGCAGCACATTCACAGGTTTTCAATGAAAGTGCAATGCAAACTGCTTTTAGTTAATTGCTCATTTGAATCTATAAAGGCAGCCAATTATGGTTATGTGTGCTGTAAATCTGATTAACCTCTCTACACTGCTCCCCTAATGCCATGGAGACCACAAAGGTCTAATGCTTTTTCAACAAGCGTGTGTGATTATAACACAAGTAAAGCCAACCAGTGCTGGTGTACCTAAAATAAACATTAACATATGAGCTGAAGAACTCAGATGGATAATTTGTTAGCTGAACAGTTAATCTGTACTTTTATATATAATAATTTGTATTTTATCTCTGTAATTACACAGAATGAATGTAAACGTGGTAAAATATGCTAAACAGAGCTGAAAGTACTGAACGTTTATTGGATAGCATATTTAAATGATTAAAAAATCTAATAAACAAACACACAAGGCTTAGGGAATGTGCAGAACTTATTCTCTAAAACTATTAAAAATAATTTTCATTAATTGAAATATGAAATAAAATAAAATAAACAAATTAAAATGAGAAATGTTGCATTCATTGGCAACTAATTGAAATACACATTGAAAATACTAAAATTACTAAAACTGAAATGAAAATTAAAACTAAAAATATAAAAAGGCCCTAAACGCTAATTATTATAGCTAAAATGAACTATAAAAGATCATTCAAAATAAATGCTACAACAGTATAAATGGTACTAAAATGACACAAATTCCATGCATATTGCATGTTGACCTGATTATGGTTAATAAATTAATAAATGACTTGTCACCATTGTTTTGTATTGTTTATGTGGCTTCTTTGGACATGATTTACCCAATATTCCTCTTTGAATGTGACAGTCAGAGAATGTGCTAATTTCTACATTTCACTTGGACATTGTGATTTGTGATGCTGCCTATGATGCCTGGTCCGGCTCCATCTCCTGCCCTTATCCATTACAAAGGTCTCATGGGAAATTAATCCAGCCCAGAGATGCCCTGCCCATAATTGTTGCACCCATGTCATCGGACTGTAAATCAACACACATTCCCAATACATGCACACACTAAAGGTTATTATATTATTGCCTTAACTTGCTCCCAAAGATGAGACTCGATACACTTTTCATTGTCTGGGTTGCCCGTTTCGCAACTCTGTGATGCTGCTTCTACTCTGAAAAGGTGACGTGGAGAATAATGGACCTGAATTATCACGACAAGCAAGATTAATTGCCATGAGCTGTGATTAGCCCTCCCTGCCAAGCTGAGCTTTTATGCCTCTATACATACTTCATCATTAAATGCACTCAGTAATCACGTTTCTCCACTGCCACTGCATTACATATCTCAGCCGTAATCCATATGCAGATGACATTAGGGCGGATTGTTATTTAATTGGCCCCTTGAAGGTCTGTCAGCACGTCTTTATCGGCAAGCCCTTGTCTTTTAACTACCTAAAGCGACCCAGCCATCCCCTCATATTCATCTGGCCAACAGAAGCGCTCTGGCTGTCACTGAGTGGATGAATGCTAATGAGAGCGAGAGAGATGAGTCTTTAGTGAGGTCGAGGTTTGGCTCATTGCTCAGTGAAATGTTTGGCCAGCTCTCTGATCATATTTGTCTTCCTCAGTCCATGCTGTGATAAAGCTGTAAGCAGGAGGGGGATCAGCATTGCAGTGTTAAAAATGCACTCAGAAATTTGGGTGGAGACCATACTTGCATAGCAAAAATCTTTTAAATCCATATCGCAGCATGAAAGAGACTAAATAGTTACACTATGAAAGTCATGCTTGGTGACACTGGGTGATGTGTCCCAAATTGTGGAATCATACAGCTCTATGAACAGCTTCTTTAAAGGGATAGTTCACCCAAAAATGTTAATTACCCCATGATTCACCCTCAAGTCAACCAAGGTGTATATGACTTTCTTCTTTCAGTTGAATACAATCGGAGTTATATTAAAAAATGTCCCAAGCTTTATAATGGCTCTACCCCCAAGATTTTGAAGCCCAAAAAAGTGCATCTATCCATCATAAAAAGTACTTCACACGGCTCTGGGGGGTTAATGAAGGCCTTCTGAAGTGAATCGATGCATTTGTGTAAGAAATATATCCATATTTAAAATTAAAAGTGTTGGGGTAAGTTAACACATTTGTGTAAAAACAAGGATTTATGGGAGAAAAAACTATTACATATTGTGTGTACAAAATGGGTATGGTTACAACAGTTTTTGGGGAAAAAAATATTTCTAAACCATTAATTATCAGCAGACAATATATCAGTCTTTCCGAGATGTTTATGCAGATAAAATGTTAAAATAGTCCATGTTCTCACATACTTATATGATAATATAATATAAATAAAGTGGTGCATAAATACACATTCTCATTCAGAGAATTACATATAAAATAGTAAAAAAGTAAAATAAAAACAGGCTTTTTAAATGCTAAAATCTGTGTGAGTGCCTGGATGTGAAATTTGGTCTCTTCTATGTGATATGATCCACCTACAATCGTTTGCACAATATTTTGTGTATTATATGTAACAGTGATCAAACTCTGCAAGTAACTATGGTGCTCAGCATTTTAAAGCAGTAATTGTTTTGTTTTTGATGTTTGTTCTGTAAGAGAAAAATGTGCTCGCATTGCAAATAAATGCATGTTTGCTTCTAGCTGTGCATTTAACGGAGCTGGTGAGCCATGGCGAAGATAACTCGTGTCATGATGTGTCTAGCAGCCCAATAAAAGAGCAAAGCTGTAAGTCTATGCCACTTCCCATGTCAGCGAGGGGCAAATAAATTGGGAATGCACTAAATGATTGTCTATTCATTTGTTTTTAATTTTCAGTCAATAAGTTAAGTCATAATTAAGAGATGGTTTTCAACTGATGTCTAGTGGGTTGTTGAAATTGCGTCCCCTGCCGGTGGAAAGATGTCTAAAACAAAAACATCTTTGAGACGGGATGTTAAACCTAGTATCTAAAATGGATGCAAGCGCTCCCTAGAACAACTGCGTTTTATATATTTTAAAGTATTGCTGAGAAAGCCCGATTAATTATTAATACAATGAGAGCTACAAGTATGGCAGTGTGCGTTGTTGGGGGAGAGAGGTGGCTCTTCGACCCTTGTTGTCATAGCAACAACAAAAGGTGGAGTGATATTTTAACAGAGGGGCTGGATTGTTTGTGAGTTGAAGTCACGTGACGTGCCGCTGGGGGGAATGGGGGCACTTCCTGTTTTACTCCACTGAGGCTTGAGACGGCTGTTGTCAGTTTCAACAAAATGGCTGCTGGAGCGCCACAAACGAAAACCCAGTGAACGCTTCACGTCAGAGCAGTATCCTTTTAAATGGATGCATTGGAATTTCCCTACCTTCTGAGCATCGGGACATTTAACTCGCGTGGACTCGTGTACATACATATTAGCGAACTAAAGGCATGCTGAGATATTCCCTTTACGCACTTTATATACATCCAAAAGCATACAAAAGCTCAAGCTGCCCAGTGTGCGCGCGCGTCTGTGTGGGTGTGTGCGCGTGTGTAGGTGCTCCTGAGAATCGCCGAAATGTTACAACTGATCAACCCTAAGCTTGCTTGCTGACGTGCAAAACTGTCGTTTATGTCCTTTTCACTGTTTGCACTGGTATTTCAGTTTTCCCCCCTCTCTGGACAAATTCCACTGCATGTTGAGAGGTGAATTTCTCAACTAGAAAGTCGGGCTCGCCATTGCAGCTCACTGCAAGAGTGAGTGTCTGATTGCGACTGAATAGGATCTGATCTGTGTGTCAGTACGGGCATCGACAACATCCTCCTTCACCATGCAGCTCATGCATCACATTTGAACAGCAGACTGCAGTTGCTCCGTGTGCGAAATAAAGGTAAGGTGAGACATTTAAAAAAAAAACAGTTATAATATTAAAGTGGGCGGGGTGTGATAATTTTGGTATATGGTGACAATGCGTCATTGTAGCGTTTTCTTTTGTGCTATTTTGTTTCTGACAGAAGAAGCGCAGAATTATTGAAATCACCTGGCGCTCGCAGGTTTATTTAATAACGTGCTTTCTGTTCTGTTTTGATGACTTTGCGTGTGCAAGTGTTTACCCCCCCCCAACATCAACATTGGCCCATTTTCTAAACAGATGCGAGATAAGTTTCCTTTCTTATCTGATTCCAGTCGTATTTACCAGTCATATGTACGCCTATGTGACCAGTTTGCCCGTTGCGTTTAGTTAACGCCGGAGTTTGGCGCTTGAACGGTGTGTTGTGTATATACGTGTAGTATTTGCTGTCCCGTCACGTCGTTTTGATGCTCAGAAATGTTGCCTATGAAGGCACCTCACTCGTTTTTGAGATTGTATTGTTATGCTACAGCCTTGGCGAAGAACGATAACGAAACAACCGCTGTGGTGTTTATATTGGGGTTTTGGAAATATCGCGCGAAGAGCTGCTTTTATTTCTGGTTAAAAGCTCTGATTCACTGTATGCTCGATGCTCGGTCATTTTGCCCTTGACTAAAAAAATCTGATTCCTCAAAACAATTTTACTTTGTAACAAAAATGCTGTTCACGTTTCTTCTATATGTTCAAGGCTTGTGTTTTTCCAAGGAAGAATATGAGAGGTTTTATTGGCGAAATGGTGTTTATATCAATTGAGAGTAATTGTATGTTTATTAAAACTGATAATAGTTTGCAGCAAGATGTCAGTAATTACGTTGGTAGTACTGTGAAATTGTAGTAAATTCATTAGAAATATGATTCAAACAACATAAGCTGTCAGAATGTTTCTGTCAGTGTTTATTTTCTTATCGAGAGTGCTTGGCAATGCCAAATTACTACCGTTTTGTTGTGGTAACGGTAGGCTAACTGATATTTAGACAGACACCCTGGCAAATTTTCGTAAGGGCATTGAATAAGCCTTCTTGGTAGTTCAGGATAATGCTAACGTGCTTACCATCTGAGGACAGCACCAATGTCAAAGGTCCCCATGGCTGTCCATGTGGTGCAGTTGCTAATTTGGCAGGGAGAGTTTCTGCTCCCCTCAAAGGGTTAGGGGCCCCCTTGTCAGAGCCAGACCTTTGAAAAGGGCTGTGTGTTCTCTAGGAGTAAAAAAGGAGGCCACTTAATGCTCAGATTACCATAAAGCTTAGGTCACATTGCCCCTATCAGCTTGTTCTTATGAAGCCTTACCAGCATTACTGTGGCTAGGGATTTGCACCATGTGGCTTCATGTTTGGTCATTTGTAGCTGTTGGTTATTGAAGTGGAATCATGGTTTCCGAGTCTGGTGTGTGATTCCCTTATGAAACTCTGTTCTTTTATAGGAACTGTGGCATTTTGAGCAAGACCATAGTAACCACAGATTAAACCATGGATTGCTTCTCATTTCAATGGTTAGATCTATGTTAGAGTTAACTGGTTTCCTATACTAAATCCATATTATAATGTTTTGTTAAAGTAAAAACATGGCTTTTTTTTTAAACAAATAATGTCAAGGCAGCATTAGCTTGCAGGTGTTTATTTCTTTGCCTATATTCTGCAAGCAACTGTTATTTTCTTTCTTTTTTTTTCTTCTACTTAATTTTCTGGTGCACATTTTACATTTCCAAGTTTGTTGCTATTTGCTATTGCTATTTTCTACACTTGTTGGTGATATGCCACATTGCACTGTTGGCACATGTATCAGTTTAGCATTTGTATTCAAATCCAAAATAGAGACTCCCATCTGAGCTTCTCACAGTCACTGGTATCAAACTAGTAATGCTTAAGGAATCACTCATCGGTTTTATAGCTGAATGATTAGGTCCTATTAATTCCCACATTCCCTTCTGAGCCACCTTAAAACTATTTTTCAGTGTTATTGAACCAGAGGTCTTTTGTCTGTTATTCTAGGACATATTCATTTTTGTTTTTTACTGTCTTTGACTGTAGTCATCTTGGTATCTTGTCAGGCTTTGACATTAATGCTTTGAATCAGTCTGGCTCATCAATAGCACAACATTATTATTTATTTATTTATATATTATTTTTGGACAGAAGAAACTAACCAACAGCTGTGACTCCCAAAGTTAGATTTATGCTGACCTCTGAAGATTGTGACTGGATCTGTGTCCCACTGACCTTCATTGGACTTGCATGATAGATAGGCCTAATACTGATGTAGAGATTTGCCTTTAATATCTTTATAACATAAGCCTGTAGAGTTGAGATTAAGTCTCTTGAGACTTTATTTACACACAAAAAGCCATAGGATCTTTTTTATGTATTTTGTGTGCTGTTTTTTCTCTAGGCCTATTCATGCAGGTCTGATTTAAGGAGGTTGAGTTTATCTACCTACAGGTTGTGTTTTTGGAATGAGCTTTACATTCCTCTTTGATTGGTTGAAATCTGCAGGCCAAAAGGCCACTCAGATGAGTCTTTCAAGGGCAAAGTTGCCTCTTAGAGACGCACTGTAGCAGTTCTCTGAATTCATTAACCTTTTAAAAAGGCATGTTTTATTTGTAGATTGCCATATTTCACCTGCTTGGTTGCATGCAAAATGACAGCCCTCAGTTACTGTAAAGGCATATAGTCCTTCCTTTCCATCAAGCCTATCAGGATGACTTAAATAGATATGAAAATTCAGTCATTTACTCAGTCTCATGTCATTCTAAACCCATACGACTTTGCTTTGATATTTTAATAAATCCATTGAAGGTCCAGGTAACCATAGAAGATCCAAAAAGGTCATAAAAGTGTTGTAAAATGAATCCATATAAACAGAGCAAACCTCTTGGTTCACTCTATGTATGTGTGTTGAGCATTGTTTAGATGTAAATTAAAATTGTTTATTAAATCTGTTCATCAGATAAAGCAATTAAACCACTCAATTCATATGGATTCATTTTATGACATCTTTATGACCTTTTTGGATCTTTTAAGTTTTGGTTACCTGGACTTTTAATAGAGGGACAGAAAACTCTCAGGCTTTGCAACTTGTATTTCGAAGATTAACCAAAGTCTTATGAGTTTGGAATAACATGTGGGTGAGTAAATGATGACAGAATATTCATTTTTGGGTGAACTTTCCCTTTAACATCAACAACATTTTAGTAATGCATAGGGCTGGAAGATGGAGTCTATAACTCAATAAATACACTGTTCTGGAGCTATTTTTGGATGCTAAAATTCTCGCAGTTATTTGATAGTTCATCTGAAAGATTCATGTTTTGTGGTATTCAGAGTATTTGTGGCTTATTCTGGCCAAGAGGCTGAGACTAGCTAAACATTGACTTTGGTCTTTTTAAAGGCATAGTTCACACATTTTGTTCAGATATTTTGAAGAAAGTCATTGACTTACATTGAATAAAAAAAACGAAACAAAACACTGAGATAGTCTTCCAAATATCTTTTGTGTTCTACCGAAGAAAGAAAGTAATACAGGTTTGGAAGGACATGAGGGTGATTTATTTTTTGGGTGAGCAGTAATGTTTCATAGGTCCAACATAAAGCTTCTCTGGAGACTGAAAGAATAAAGGATGAAAAGCCACAGCTGATTACATCATTCAAATAAATGTGATCTTACAGCATTATTTCATCTCTTTCTAATCTGAAGCGGGCAGAATGCTGAGCTAACGAGCTGTAGCTTCGCGTCAGGTGGTTCTTGCCTTCACCTCGTGCATTAAAATCGTTCAATGTACAGCTAGCCGTGCATTAGCCTATCCCTTATGTATTCGCTCTTTAGCAGCAGTTTTTTACAGCAATATTTAAATGACACCCTGGTCATTCTTGATGTACCCAAAATGGTCCCACACTATCGACAGGCATTTCTCTGGTGGAAATAAAGCTTTGCTGTTTGGTCCCTCTGTCACAGTTAATCTAACGCATGTAGTAGCCCCGGTGCCTCTGATAAGTACGTCATTTTAAGCTGGTGCACCGCTAGAGTAACTTTGTTTTTGTTTTGCGCAAGCTGCAACAGTTCTGTTCCATGTAACAGAAACACTCGGTTTAGCGGAACCTTTACGATTAATTAACCGTGACGTTTTAAAGCGCGGTTAATCGCAAAACCGGTTAATCGCTGCATCCCTAGTCATGAACTCCCTTTATTTTTATTATTTTGTACTGTTCTCTGAGTCCTGGGGCCCGTTCTTCGTACGTCGCTTATTACATCTGAGATGATTTGAAAGATTCCAGATCTTCTAATCCTGATAACTGATCTCTGGCTAATGTGGTTCTTCAAACGAATTTGCGTATTAGATTAAAATATCTGGATTAAGTTGTCTAGGATTACTACGCGTTCTCGTGTTCTCCGAAAAGGGCAGATGTATCGATACTCGAAACCACGATCAGCAATGCAGCGATTGGCTGGCGGCGAGACAGCAACTTGGTCGCCACTGCTTTTATGAAGAGGTTGCCAGGTTTTCACAACAAAACCTGCCCAATCGCGTTTCGAGGGTGTCCCCCATTAAAAATCGCGTTACGAGGATAAAATACGCATGTTTTGGCGTATCCATCTGTCCCATTGGAATTAAAAAAGGTGACCTCTGCTCTGTAAACATCCATGACAGTATTTCTCTTTTAAAAATAACAAATGGAAATAGATCACAAAAGTATTTCATGTTTTCAGTTTGTACATTCTTTACATTTCTTTTGGACCTGGGGTAGAGAATTTGGAAACATGGTGAAAAAAAAAATCTTGTTGGTTTTTACTTATGAATAATACTACAACAGGGATAGTAAATAACAAAGTTAATGAAGTATTATTAAATGACACCCTGGTCATTCTTGGTGTACCCAAAATGGTCCCACGCTATCGACAGGCATTTCTCTGGTGGAAGTAAAGCTTCGCTGTTTGGTCCCTCGGTCACAGTTAATCTAATGCATGTAGTAGCCTCCGTGCCTCTCGTGTCATTTTAAGCTGGTGCACCGCTAGTGTAACTTTGTTTTCGTTTTGATTTCGATTTGATTTCGAGATTTATACATCATCTGAAAGCTGAATACATTTCCAATGATGTATGGTTTGTTAGAATAGGACAATATTTGGCCGAGATACAACTATTTGAAAATCTGGAATCTGAGGGTGCAAAAAATCAAAATATTGAGAAAATCGCCTTTAAACTTGTCCAAATGAAGTTCTTAGCAATGCATATTATTAATCAAAAATTAAGTTTTAATATATTTACAGTAGGAAATTTACAAAATATCTTCATGGAGCATGATCTTCACTTAATATCCTAATGATTTTTTCGGCATAAAAGAATAATCAATCATTTTGATCCATACAATGTAGTTTTGGCTATTGCTACAAATATACCCCAGCGACTTGAGACTGGTTTTGTGCTCCAGGGTCACATATGTGAAAGTAAAAAACATTTAACTATATTGTTTCATATAAATGTTGTTTTTGAACTTTCTGTTCACCCAAGGAATCCTGAAAAATAATTGAAAAAAGTTTTTCCATACAAATTTAAAGCATTTTAAACATTGATAATAATAATAGGAAATGTTTCATGAGCACTAAATCAACATGATTTCTGAAGAATCATGTTACACTGAAGATTGGAGTAATTCTCCTAAAACTAATAATATTACTATTTATTACTGAATTCTGATCGAATAAATGCAGCCTTTGTGAGCATAAGAGACTTCTTTCAAAAACAGTAAAATGTCTTATGACCCTAAACATTTGAACAGTAGTGTATCAGTAGTATCAGCCTGACCACCGGTATTGCACCAACATATTGTGCATCCCTAGTTTAAAATGTTTATTAATGATTATCTGGGGAGAACAGCTGATTTGTTTTTTGTTTTTTTTATCTCTGCGTGCATCGGCTTCCATCAGTCTTGCTTTGGTGCATCTGATTCATGTCACATTTGTTTGTCTCTGATTCATCCACTCAGACAGAGTTTACTGAAAACAGGTGGCATACAATGATCAAAGTTCAAAGTCAGTGTTTTTATTCCAAAAATAAGTGTCCCTCTGAATCCCAAGCACATACTTTTTTCCTGTGAACTTCTTGTTAACATTCTTTTCTGGCTATTGTTAACATAAGTGCAAAGATTCAGACCAGCTCTTACACAATTCACCTCTGTTCACAAACGGATTTTTTTTAACTAGAACTTTTAACTCAATGCTGTTTTTATTTATTTTGCAAGCCTAGTGATTGGATTCTGCTTAACTTTGTCTTAAAGCAGGTTGGTCTTTATTATCTAATGAATGTGTTGGTGAGGGAATTTTTTCTATTTTGGGCTGTTTGGTATTTTTCCTCAATACTAGAGAAGAGCTTAGGTTTTGTTAAAGTGTTTTAGCTTTTGTGGCTCAGTTTTATTGGTGGTAAACCAGACTTTGTTTTAGTCTGAAAAGCCACACTAAGTTGATTAGATTTGTAGGCTCCCTTTCTGTATGACCAAACATATAATATATTATTTGTTCATCCATTTTTATTGTTTTATTTCAGCTACTGTATAAAGCAAGCATGTATGTAACCAAGTAAGTACTTGCACTAAGGTTTCAAAGTTTGGGGTTAGTAAGGTTTTTTTATGTTAATACATACAGTATCTCACAGAAGTGAGTACACCCCTCACATTTTTGTAAATATTTTATTATATCTTTTCATGTGACAACACTGAAGAAATGACACTTTGCTACAATGTAAAGTAGTGAGTGTACAGCTTGTATAACTGTGTAAATTTGCTGTCCCCTCAAAATAACTCAACACAGCCATTAATGTCTAAACCGCTGGCCACAAAAGTGAGTACACCCCTAAGTGAAAATGTCCAAATTGGGCCCAATTAGCCAGTTTCTCTCCCCGGTGTCATGTGACTCATTAGTGTTACAAGGTCTCAAGTGTGAATGGGGAGCAGGTGTGTTAAAGGGTGTACTCACTTCTGTGAGATACTGTATTTACTTTTATTCAGCAAGGATGCATTAAACTGGTCGAAAGTGACAGTAAAAACATTTATAATGTTGCAAATGGTTTGTATTTTAAATAAACTGCTATATTCAATATTATAAAGTTCTATATTCATCAAAGACATATTAATATTTTAAAAACATATTAAGGAGCATATTCGTTTTTAACATGGTTTTAACAAGAAATGTTATTAGAATGTTCATGTGACACTGAAGACTGGAGTAATGCCAGTTTCATTAGGGGAATCTGACATGTTATCAGTGTTTACTGTATGTTTTCTGTATATTTTTTGTTATATTTAATTATTTCTATTAGGGCTGGGTATTGACACAAATTTCACGATTTGATACAATTCTCATTCACAAGCTTGTGATTTTGATTCGATTACCAATTCGATTCGATTCAATATCGATTATTTTTGATATATCAGGTACAGTACATGCCAAATTTTCTCAAGGAAAAACATCTCTCAACTCTTGCATATACATGAGAGTCGGTTGGTACTACATTACTATAATATTGAAGGTTAAAATTAACTGATTTGTTAAAATTTCACTTAAGTTATTAAAATAATAGTTACAATTACATAATAATATTTCTACTTCAATTTGTTTTGTTTTTTAGTATAAACATAATGGTGGCTGTCATAAAATCTTGATGGATTTATTCAAACATAAATTAAGCATTGAAGAACAGTAAAATTTATAATAAATGTTATATGGTGCATATATTTAGCAAAATGCCCCTCTACAGTTTATTTTTCTATCTGACTAATGAGTTTATGGTCACCGAATATGTTTTTCTGAGGTAAATGTGACGTTACGTGACATTGTTTACAAGATGTTATATTGACGTCTTTGCACGGCTGAAACACTGATTGAGTGATTACATGAGACAGGATACGGATTGTAAAGTTGTACTCTTTCTTTTAACTTGCCTTCGGATGTTTAGTCATGTTTAGGTATAACATTTAGGTATAACACATTTATATATGTTTTAGGTTATGTTTAGTAGGTCCTTCAAGATATCTTGGAGAGCTGAGGTGTCCAAGTCACAACATCTAACTACTGGGGTGCAAATAACTTGCCCCTTTTAGACTTGCACTCTATTTCTTAACTAACTGTTTGTTTTCTTAAAACAAAAAAAAAACTAACACTTGCTTCTCTAATCTTTTTGCATTCTATCTATTTTTCTTTTTATTTATTATACAATTATAATTCTGACTTTCTGACTTCTGATTAAATGCTAAATGTCTAAATGTAAATGTTTATTTTGTGCTGAAACTGGTATTATTAATGTGGAGGAGATGATCAGTTCATGTGCTGCCGCGTCTATTGATCTGAGGTGCTCCAACGATCTGTCACTTCACATTAAACAGCGCCAAAATGGCATTTATTGTTTGAATACAATGGACAGAATTTGAAATCTGAGACTTTGTTTCATATTAAAAGTACCAAAGTGCTTATTGCGATATATTGGATGGGACGTTCCGTCCCCTTCAACGTTCCGTCCATTAACTGAAAACAGGCTAGACTAATAGATTCTTGGGATTTAAGAATCGATATCGTTCCGTAAAAATGAGAATCGATTAATATTGAGATATCGATATTTTTTTACCCAGCCCTAATTTCTATGTATTTTGATATATTTATGAGAATTTGGTTGTCTGTTAGATTTTATTCTGATCAGTTTACTGTTGATTACCTTGAACTGTCCTTGGTTTGATGGGTGGTAATGTGATGTCATATGAATTAGCCATTAGAAAACATAATTTTTGCTAAACATCCTAAAATTATTTATTATAAGTAGAGCACAATAAGTAATGTGTTTAATGCACAAACGTGGAATGCATTAAAATCGTTTAATGCACAGCTAGCCGTGCATTATCCCGCTTATACCATGGCCATTTGCCAGCACTGACAAGTTAAAGTTGTTTGCAGCACAATATTTGATCGGAAGGGTAAAAATTAGGGTTATTTTTGTCACTCACGGCTCGTTAACTCTAGCATTCTGCCCGCTTCAAATCAGATACAGAGATGAAATAGTGCGGTAAGACCACATTTATTTGAATGAATGAATTACAACATTTGTTTGAATTACTGATCGACCGATTGAGAGAGAGAGATGACAGTTGTGTGTGCGAGTTACCTGCGTCTGTGCATCTCTCTCTACAAACAATGAAGCTCTGCTAGTTACTTAAAACAGCGATTTTACCTCCTCATTGCTGAGAAATATAATGTAGCGATCCAGTATTGAAGCTGTTTTATTAATAAAGTGTTTCTGTGCTACTGGATGTTTGTGTGTCTGCGCATTACGATCTCTGATCTCTCTCTCTCGGTGCGAGTGATTGTGTTTGTGTGCGTCAATACTGAAAGCAGCGCATTAATATAGAACGGTGATTAAACTAACTTGGAACTACCTGTGCATTTAAAGGGTTTTAATGCATACCTGCCAGCCAATCAGAATTGAGTATTCAAACAGACCATGGTAAAAATGTTTATAATGTGTTTTAGAGTTACTTTGTCAATTGTCTGTATTTGTTTTAAAGATTGGGACTAAATAACACAGCTGATCTCTTTTCCACAGCCTTGGCACAAAACACGTCACACGAGAGGAGAACCATTTGATGGAAGAAAAGAAAAAGAAAAAGCAAGAGGAAAAGAAAAAGAAGGAAGCTGCTCAGAAAAAGGTCAGTTTCTTTCCTGTGACCCACACGCTTTCACATAATATCTTTACTTGCATCCTTCTTATAAAAGCTGCTTAGCGGACACCTTACTGAGTCTGTCATAAGCTTCTGAAACATCTTCACCAATGTAAACCACAGGTACCAAATGGGACACCTAGAGCTCACAGCAATCTGTTTAGCATCTGCCTTTGAAGCTCTGTTCAAACACAGACAGTTATTATGGTGCTCACTTCTTAGACATCGTCATGGAGTTACAAAGCCAGTGTTCTCATCTTGCTTTAACTAATGCAACTTTCACTGAGTTTACACAGGCCACATCCTGCTGCTCTTTGGATTGATTTAGCACCAGACATTCAGCTAGATCTCTATTTAGCATAATACTGAAATAGTTAATCAATCAATTATAATCAATCTAATGTTTTCCAAGATTTATGGTCCACTAGTCATTTCTACTAATTTCTTTGATATAAAGCTTTTGTACGCTGGACCTGTGAAAATGTTCATTTCTATCTACCTTTGTTCTTCCCTTACAGGCTGCTGAACAGAAAACCAAAGGTCAGTTATGATTCTCTTTGCAATGCTGCACTGAAGCATGAAGTTAAAAAAATGTTTAGGATCTTCTCCATATACATATGTTTGTACCACATGCATCTCCTCAAACACTACTAGAGTGGCAAAAGAAAAAGGTGCATGTGCTCCAGAAATGTAAAATGCTAACTGCCTAGTGCATCTTTATAACGTGAGGGTAGAGAAGAGGTGAACAGTACATTTGATCAGGGTTTGTGCAGTTATTTACTGTATGTGGGTGAACCGAATTAATTGGAACAAGACAGTGCAACAGTTGGTAGAGACCAATCGGCCATGTTTGCGAACTGCTGAGGGATTTAGACATTTGTGCTTTTAAACATTTAAAAGGTAAATGATATTGAGCAGTTGTAACTGTCCCTGTAGTAAATCAGGATTATATTCCTTAATGTAATGTTGACTTATTTGTAATGACTCATTCACAAACATGGTGCTACACATAAAATATTTTACGTACATTGTTCACAGTTTTTATTAGTATTGTTATTGTAATTTAATAAAATTATGAATTTTTAAAAATAAAATCTGTCTGGGACAAGTATAAAACTATCAAATCTATACATTGAAAGCATTTGCAAAGTAGACAATTAAATGGAGAAAAGTTTTACAAAAAGAACAAAGCTGAAAAAAAAATTAACCACTAGGACATAAAAGTTCTTGTAGTTGAAGAAAAAGACACCCATTAATTCAATTGTATCTGTCCTATGTTAGTCTCAGTTAAATCATTGTTAAACAGCAGGTCTAAGACATGATCCAAATTAAAGGAGAAGTGAGAGTGACAGCACTGGAAGAGAGACAGCGAGAGCAAGAGAGGAAATGATGTACTGACGTGTATGGTTCAGGACTCCTCGCCCCATAGGACAGGTTACGCCCCCTTCATTGAGAGGGGTGAGGTATGAGGCAGTAAATTTAAGACGGCAGAAAGGGCTTTTTGAGGGCTGTCGTGGGGCAGATGGGAAAGGGGCTTATGTCATGTGAGGGAGAGACAGTCATAAATCTCATTAGAGCATCTGCTAATGCTGGAACAATCAAACATCAGACTTGACGCAGGAAGAAATGCTGGTTTAGTGCTCACAGGGACCTTCCATTGCAAAATACTCTTTGTCCTTCTTTCACGCTTTCATCCCCCAAATTTCTTTATCACTGTGTGAGTCAACGCTGAGAATCTTTAGTTTCTTTAATCGGGGTGCTCTAGGGGCATTTGCAGAGTTCTGCTAATTATATCTAATATGGTTTTGCTATGTTTCACATCTTTCTTTATCCCCTCTTGGGCCACGCTTCCTAAGCACACGTTATCTTCAGCTGATAAGGATATGTCTCTTCCTTCTTCCTGTTAGATCTTGAATTCGGCTGACCGGTTGCTGGGTGGCTCGACATGTGTGTTAGATTTCTTCTGCGTAAAGAATAGTAAGATAGACCAAAGTGCTTGTTTGTGGAAAAGGATTTGTCGAAGGTGATAGTGTAGCATAACCCTCCTGGAGCGATGTTGACCTTTATGTGTCTAAGCCTTCTAAACTCAATATATTGTCTGTGTGACGGATCTCTTATAATCTGACAAATGTGATACAAATAAATAGATACAGTGATCTGAGAACTGTGCCAAATGATTTTCCTTATTAATGTGGGTTTTGTTGATTAAAGTTTTATGGATGTGCAAAAATGCACAAGTTAGTGGGCTGTTCGAACAATTAGTTGGTCTTAAAGGGATAGTGCACCCAAAAATGAATTTTCTGGAGTTGTTTCAAAACTGTATGTATGACTTTTTTTCTTCTTCTGTAGAACATAAAAAGATATTTTGAGAAATGTCTAATTTTTCTGCTCCTACAGTGGAAATAAATTGTTTGGTTTCCAACGTTCTTCAAAATATCAATTCAAAATATTGACAGAATTTACATTTTTGGGTTAACTATCCCTTTTAAGAAAGCTCTGTATATCTAGACTGGTTTAGAGCATGTCTATCAGATGCCAGATGTGTTTTTAAGATGTATAGATGCTAATCTCACTTGTTCAGTGGGGTAACTGACAAAATGACTGAATTATGCAACCAAAATCATCAGCCATTATAAACACCGAGACCTACATGGTAATAACAGCATGCGATTTGAAGACTGACAATTATTGTCGTGAAATTTGTTAAAGCTGTGAAGTTTGAAGTCTCAACACAACTTCTTTTAGTCTTTCAGCATGCTCAAGCACTCTCTGTGAAGTTAGTATAAATGCACAAACAGCTTAATCACAGAAAAATTGTGATTAAGCTATAGCTTGCACTGCACTGCAAATCCCTTTAAAGCACTGCCACTACAAACATTAAAGCCACATAAAAAGAAAAAAAAAGTAGTTGGCCTCACTTATCGCCTACTAGTTGACCATTTTGACAGTGCCTCCTTCTAGTAAAAAGTATATTCAATATGTGCTGCTCACTGAGTGTTGAATGGACATTTTAAATTCGGTATGATGTCACCTAAAGAGCGTTTGCATCATTAGAGAAAGGTGAAGCTAAGCTCTGAGGCATGAAGGTTTGGAGAGACTCCTGGAGGAAACAGCACTGTGCTTTGGTACAGAGTGAGCAGTAGATGACTGCAGAGCCAACTTTTTCTTTTCAAGAGAGGCCCAGGAGGCCCCACACAGGGGCACATGCACACACACAACCTGGAGAAATTCACAGGGAAGTGCTCTTGCCAAACTGATTATTTTTGTGGAATGAACAGAGAAAAAAAAAGAGAAATAACAGAAGAAAAAAGTTTGATGGAAAGCCGCCGTAGGTGTCTGTGTCAGTGGAGGAAGAGAGTGATGGAACTGTGTGTAAGAAAGAGTGAGAACCTGCTTAAGTTTCCTGTCAGCTCAAGTGTCTTTGTTTTGGCCGCAGAGAAACTCAAAGACCTCGGCAGATATTCAGGCAACTGAAAAAATCCTCCTTTCACCTCTCCTTTTACTCCCAAGCTATTTCTTTCTCTTTCACTTTCTAACTCATTGTCTTATCTCAATCTCATACACACATACCTCATGGACTAATCAGGTTTTTGATGTGCTAAACCAGATATTTCAGTTGTTTCTGCTCTTTTTTTCGGTTCAGGCACACTTTTTCCACTTCAGCAACGGGTACTTTGTCTTGCACACTTATTTTATACTTTTGCTTGTCTTTAACATACCATTTGCCCTACTTTTCAGTAATAAAGAAGCTGGTTGTCTAAATAAGCATAAACTCTGAGATTGTCATTTTTATAATGTGGTCTGACCCACTTGACAGGTCAGTTTCGGTTTGAATCCAATTATGATATTGGGATACTTTGAAATGTATTGAATTTTTATATATGCGTTGTATCTTGAGGAATGTGATTGAGTGGGTACTGTTTACTTGGGACATAGTGGTTTGTGTACACTAATTGCTGGATTTACGAAGGTTTGCACTCTGCATGTCATCAAATCTTGAAAGATTCTAAAAAGAGTTTTATTGGAGTCATGCAGTAGCAAGAAACCAGCTCAGCCTCAATCACAAGTCTAGGCTATATTATACTTTTCAGTAGAGCCATACCATGAACATTTTTGCTTAGTTCTTTTAGTGTGGACCGTGAGACCCATATTTTCTTCTAATTGTATCTCAACTAGTAGGGCATGGTGCTAGCAACACTTGGATCATAGGTTCTATTCTCAGAAAACTCACATACTGAGAAACAATATCTGGTAGTTATTGAGAATGAAGTATCTTAATTTTGTCAGTGATTCTTTACAATATTTTGCTGAGACTGCTGTGCCACTGTTTGAATGGCATTGTATTGTATTGCAGTTTTATTGATTTTTGACTCACTCCTAAACCTCAGGAAAACATGAGCAGCAACTCTTTTTATTGTTCAGACATCCTTGTTTGTATTGCAGCCCGTTCACACCAGTAACTGTTACGATAACTATAAAGTTTTATTAATAATGACACAGAGGAACAATATAGTTGGGATAACTTCAGAATTATTTTTTTGTCCAGCTGATGAATGATAAAAATTTTGACAGCCAATCAGAACCCACCTGATTTAAGTGGCAGACAACATATCTGCAGCATGCACTTATAGTAAACAGAACTTTGTTGTTCATTGGTGTGGATGCTAAAATCGCAATAGTTATCGTTATTTGTGTAAACATCCTTTAGTCTGTTTGATATGGCAATCAGGGGCAGTTCTAGAGGGGTCCATTACCCAGCAGGCCTACGTCAGGCTGAACATCAACACAGGTTGTTTGTCAGTTAACACCTGCTCTGCTTTAAGGATCTGCTCATTACAGCACTTTCCTATGCCATATTTGCCGAGTTAGGCCATCGTTAATTACTGCTAATGACTCAGTCTGGCTGTTCGTCCTTGAGTTCCTCTGTTCGTAAGGAGGAGTTTGATCCCCTGAGACCTTGGCATCCGCTGTACGGGCAGAGTACAGGCTGCTGCTCCATGAGTCCTTACCCAGACAGCCCATCTGAGAGGGCAGCCGTTACCCACTGTGTGCATGCAGGGCAGCAGAGAGATGACTCATGGCCTAGTGAATCATGGTTTTTGGATGCTTCTTTTCAAGCTCTGAACTTGCTTTTTAGAAATTCACTTTGTTGTTACTAAAAACGTCTCTTGGCAGTAACACAGGCACCAAATTAAGTGCCACTTTTCCCCCTGCAGGAGGCTGGTGCTATAGCTGGCGTCCCTTTTGAAACAGTCTTGTGCCTTTCTGTTATTGAAGCCTTTCTGTTATTGAAAAGGCATTGTGATTAATTTTATTTGTTATATATTTAATTAAAATGTATTAGTGATTTATATAACAGTGTATATAATTTATTTATTTATATTATAACTTAGTTATATGTGTGTGTGTGTATATATATATATATATATATATATATAATTTTATAATTTATGGACGTTGCTTCAGTGGTAACTACTTGAATCAGGTCTCTGAATTAAATGACTTTGGATGGTGGAATGTTCTCAAAACGTGATATGAAACAATTTGATTTGACATTTATTTGTTGTGTATGCAGTAACATAATCTTGTTTATCTGTATCTAATATAGTATTATTTTATTTTCCAGTATTATTTTATTTTCCAGCATCCTCTTAGGGCAGTCCATACATGCAAGTTTTTAAAGATTTTTTCACTGCTCGTTTTAGTAACAGATTTTATCCTTTTCTCATTTAGTAAATTACACAAACACTTTGCATTATATGGTAAGTTGCAGCCTAATAATGGAGCTTTATTGTACTGAGATGCCCTCATGGAGTCAGTGGGATGAAATGGGCTTCTCGGTTTCTTAGACTTTCACTCTTTTGAGTCGATTCTGTAAAGCAAAGATCCCCAAATATAATGAGACCTTTACAAAGGATCCCAGAAATAAGAAATGGCATATATTATAAACCCATCTATTTTCATCAGTAGTAAAACTAATATACTTTTTAATTCTGCCTTTAATTCTGTCAAATTTGAACGTCACCTGCATGACATGTAGTTTTCTGTGCTTTGCTTTGACCCCCTCTTCATGTTTGGTTTCCCATAGCAAGAGTTTTTGATTGTGTGTTTCTTCTCTTGTACAAATCACGACAACACATGTGCTGAGCATGTAAATGTCCTGTAAGCTGTCGTTCCAACTTTTTGTTAAAGTCTCTTCTATGTAACAGCAGATGCAGTTTGAATTTCAAAAAGAAACTTTCCACATTCACATACGTGCAAGTCAGCAGCGTCGCAGGAGAGTCAGTGCTTCTCTGAGAAACATCAGGCTCTAAAAAGAAGCTCCGCTGATTTGCATAGAGAACCAAAGACACTGCGGTTGAATTGGTGCACTTGTACAAAGGTAACTATTTTTACAACATCCCACAAATGGTGATGCAAATCCTCACCAATATGCTGATGCCTTCCTGCTTTCTTTTCTTTAGGTTTTTGCTCTGCTGCATGTATGTGTGCGTGAAAGGATAGCACAATTTACTCTGCCCGATTACATTTATTTGATTGAAAATTGACTTTTACTACAATTACTACAAGGAGAGTCATGGATCAAGCAGCTAATCTGACAAATTTAGGCCTTTTGTTTAGTCTTTCCATCAAAATATAATTGTATCTTCAGGTGCACGTCTTTTTTGTCGAATGTCAATTTAACTTAGCACTGTGCAAAAAGTAGTGAACATCTGTTGTTTAATAAACAGCTTTGTAGAACTGGGTTTTAGGCCAATTAGATTTGACTGTGGGTGGGGCTACCAAGTGCGACAGGACAGAAATGGAAACCAAGCGATCGACAAAATGCCATGCTGCTTGTTGCGCACAGGTCAACACAGAAGAGAACATTGTATCACATGCTGCTGTTATTTTATCATATTGTGACTGGTCAGGACTCAGTGTGAGACATGCTGCTGTTGCTGAATTTCTCGCATGGTCGATTTCTGATTTGGAGTGTGTGTGTGTGTGTGTGTGTGTGTGTGTGTGTGTCTGTATGTGTTTGAACAGTTGGAGGTGGTGTTTGTGTGTGGAGAGACAGAGACGTTCTCTGACTGGGTCAGTATTTATAGCCTGCCTCAGGCAGTGCAGCCTTCCACCATCTTGTCTTTTTGCCTGCCGTGTGTGTGTGTATGATCTCCCTTTAAAAATGACTCTTCTTATAAGCGTTCTGTCCTTGAGTGTGTGTGTTTAAAAGTGTGGCTGATCACTTTCTGCGTAGAAGCCCTGCTATAGTAGTAATAGTAGAACAAAGGGATGGTGGGGAAAGCACAGAATGGCTTATAATAGAGCTGTCTATCTTCATAATGTTCCTATCTGAATGTCAAACAGTTTGGTGGAATGTGGAGTGAAAGAACGCAGACACATACACACCGGTAGCACAGGTCAGGTGAGCCGAGCTCCGGTATCTGCTCCACAGGCTGTACCTGCTCATCTTCACTAATTCCAGCCTAGGGTGTCCGACGCGGCAGGTTACTGTGCGGTTCCTCAGTGTTTAGCAATTAGTGGTGCTTCATCCCAGATTAGAGGCTTGTGCATATTGCTTTGGTTTAAGAAGTGTCCTCAGTCCAGAGATAGCAGATTCCCTAGTGAAATTTGTGGCCTCATTGCTATGACGCAATGTTGGGAAAGTTACTTTGAAACAAAGCTAATCATAATTTGAAGTATTTAAACTACAGCCTTTATGAACCTCTTTATGAAGTAGCTAGCTACACTTACAAGTTACTAAATGCTTTTTGTTTTTAACCAACTACATTTCAGCCATTTAAGAGGACAATATTTATAAATTTTTATAACTGTCAAAGAAAATTAGAGCAGTATTTATCTGGCACGAAAGCATTAAGGATCTTAAATAATTTTTTTTTATGTTGTATAATTTTTTGAATTATGTTTGATTTTATGTTTTTGGTGTTTTGTTTTTTTGATTATTATTACAATTTAAAATAACAGTTTTCTGTTTTAATATATTTTAAAATGTAAATTATTCCTATGATAAGAAAGCTGACATTACCATTGCCCATTTTCAGCAGCCATTACTCCAGTCTTCAGTGTCACATGATCCTTTAGAAATCATTTTAATATGCTGATTTTGTGGAAACCGTGATAATTTTATTTTTTATTTTTTTATTTTTTTAGGATTCTTTGCATTCATTTGAAATAAAAATCTTTTGTAACATTATAAATGTCTTTACTGCCACTTTAATCAATTTAATGCATGATTGCTGAATAAAGATATATGACCCATGCTGGCAAAAGCAGTCTGAATGTGTACGATTGCTAATTACGAGCTGCAGGCAAAACAAGTGAAAAATGGTTTGGTTGAATTTGTGTTTTTCACAAAAATGACTTCATTAAAGGGGTCCTATTATGCTTTTTCACTTTTTAAATTTTAGTCAGTGTGTAGTGAGTGAGTGCATCAGACGAGACGACGAAGAAGAAGTGCTGCTGCAGAGTTAGTGCATCAGAGAAAACGAAGAAGAAGAGCTGCTGTGCTGTAGCTTCAAATTTTCGGCATGTCTAGAACAATTCTTACAAGTATAACACGACATAGCTGGGTAACAGACGCCGAACTGCGCCGCCGGTGTGCCTACACTCATAGAAAATAATGTATTTGAATTTTAAAGATGTGGCGCGACGAGACGCTGTGCTTCTCGTCCGGTGCGCGACTGCCTGAAACGCTGTTTTTTTTTTCACCTCTGTGCCCAAACGTCTGTGTTTGGGCTTCTGAAAGCGGATGATGTCAGGAAACAGTGGTTGCAATTTATTTTTTAACTCTGTTCCTGAGCATTATAACCCCAGTTTGCTATTGTGTGCTGCGCATTTTACTGAGGACAGCTTCCACAACATGACAGTACAGTGCCGGATTCGCCCAAAAGCTTTTGTTGGAAGACGGAGCAAGGGGGCGTGGCAGAACTGAAACACCGTCTAAGCTGTTCGCCAATCACAACGCACTGGGACAGCGAACCAATCACAACACATTTTGTTTTTCGGAAGGTGGACCTTCATCAAGGCCGGAACTAATCGAGCCGTTTGTGCCAGGCTGGGGAGAAAGGTATTTTAATAATGTAAATTATGTGAAAAATAATGCGTTTTTCGAACCACCAAGCATGAGAGCATGTTCTAGTACACCCCCAAAACAAAATCAAGACTTTGTAAAAGAGCATAATAGGACCCCTTTAAGCTCTCATCTAGCGATCTCAATGCTACACATAGTAATGAAACATCTAAAATTATCTTTATTTGTACGTTTTCTGAGAGTTCTACCTTCTTTGTTTTAAAAAGTTGTGTTTCTCCATCGAAGCAAAGCAAATTAAGTGTGGGACTTGATTGATGTTAAGAGAGCTAAGAACGATAAGCCACAAAAAAGATCTTCTTACTCACGCTGACTGAGACATGCGAAGTGTGCGCACAAAGACGCCTCTCAGACAGCGCACAATTCCAATATACACATACACACAGAATTACAGTATTTCAAAATATCTGTCTTGGCGAGTATTCATGCAAACATAATCTGTTATGTCTTAAGTGAAATGTTGGGGTCTTGGGGAAAAATTTCTTATATAATAACATGTGTAACATTATATTAGATCTGTGCATTTCAGTAGGTCTTGATATATAGGCCGTCTGTCTCAATGTTAATCAAACAATAAAAGAAAAGCGATCACTCAGTGCTCTTGACTGAACTACTGTATTTGTAATGAATACACTAAAGACTATGCAGTGATTTTTACATATGATTATTTGTTTTTACTTGAATGATTCTGTTTAGATATAAAATGATATCTTTAGTTTGTATTTTTAATAAAGAAGATAAAATAACAAAATATATTATGATTAATATAGTAATTATTACGAAAATTATTGGAGGAAAAGATGAATCGTGATGCATAGAGAATCGTTTTACAGTCGAATCGTTACCCTCTGAATCGGAATCTAATCGAATCGAATTGTGTGGTAGGTGAAGATTCACACCTCTAGTCGCAATAACATCTGTGATTGGTCAAAACACACATGCACTAAGAGAATCGATTATATGAAGTACGGTTAATTGAGGGTGACTATGGTAAGGATTTCTCTCTGCTCTATGCTTGTCCCATGATGCACATCCCCAAATGACTACCGTCCAGTTGCACTTACCCCCATCCTCATGAAGTGCTTTGAACGGCTAGTCATGCACCACATCAAGTCTCACCCGCAAAGCCCTCTGCATTGCAGGTGATCCCACCCACCCAACACACAGCCTCTTTAGTCTGCTGCCATCAGGGAGGAGACTGCGGAGTCTCCAGGCCAGGACCAGCAGACTGAAGGACAGCTTCATCCATCAGGCTGTCAGGAAGCTGAACTCCCTCCCGACCTTGCCCCCCCTCCCCTCTTTTGCCCCACGCACCACTGAACTCTGACCCTCTGACGGACTCTCCCACTCCCCCCACCCAAATACACACACACACTGTCACTTTAATCAGTCTAAATAAGCTCTTTTTGCACTACAAATCATTATATCTGCACTGTTGTTTACTTCACTGGTTTGCACTCTATCTGCCAAGTGCCGTGTGCTGCTTTATATATATTTTTTTATATTTTTTTTTACATTTTACCTTATTTGTATATTTGTATAGTTGTATTTTATATTTAATCTGTATATCTGTATTTATGTTCTACTGTTAGTGTTATCTGTATGCACCAAGGGTCTGAGAGTAACGCAATTTCAATTCTCTGAGTGTATGTGCTGTACATCTGGAAGAATTGACATTAAAGCAGACTTGACTTGACTTGACTTGATGTGCCGGGGGGGGTGGTGTTCATATGAAGTGCGGTTAATTGAGGGTGACTATGGTAAGGATTTCTCTCTGCTCTATGCTTGTCCCATGAGGCACATCCCCAGTCGCTCCAGTTTTCATGTAGAGCAGCTCTCAGTCTTCCTCTCATGCGGGTCTTTTCATCTCTCCGCGAGAAACCACAGGACTTAAATACAGCTGCGTATTTAAACGCCGCTAATTAAGATCTCCAGACTCTTCTCGTTCCTGCAAGGTTAAACACGGAAAACGATAAGATTAGCATGATAGGTGAGCGTTATGGTGATTTCCCTGCATTGGCTTCCACTGATTCATGATCTTATGCGTGAAGCCTTAGAAACGTGTCTATTGGCAGGGTCAGGTCGCACGTCAGTCTCGGTGTAGATCGTATTAGAGCTAATCTCACTGCTGCAGGGTATTGGACTCACTGACCACGAGCTGACTATTTTGTTTGACATCTTGGGTTTGATACTGTAAAACAAAAGATTATTCGCTTGTGCTGAAGCAGCGCTAGTCAACACACAGACCACATGCAGACCTCAAGCCAATTTTATGTGGCCCGCTTGTTGAGATTCAGTTGTATTGTGGTATATCTGACACCCGAGCAGAAAACTCAGTTTCCTCATAGGCTATTTTACGATGGCTTAAGACGTGACTCAATCTAGTCATACTAATAATTTATACTTTTTTTTTTTTTTTTTAGTCTTTTGATTTTAACTCATGCTACATAACGCGAAGCTGTTTGTGAGTTAATACAACACATGTTTAAATTGTTTCCATCTGTATCCAATAGGGTTGGGTATCGTTTGGTTTTTTTTTCGATACCGGTGCCAAATCGATACTTTTAAAACGGTGCCTGAACCAATACTTATTAAAAAATAAATAAATAAATAAAAATTCCCCCATGGATTGGCCATTAGAATAGAAATAGTATAGAGAGTGCAAATGTTAGAGGGTCAAGTTTTTTAGTCCGTTTCAGAGAACCAGAGGACAAATATTTCAATCGATCGCTCAGGCATGGCACCGAAATGAGGCACCGAAATCTGCGTTCGGATTCGGTTCTAGTACATACCGGTTACATAGGTACCGGTGCCATATTGGTACCGGGTTTCGGTACCCAACCCTAGTATCCAAATAAAAAGAAAAATAATCAATAGAGATCAAGTGCACTACTGTTTCAAAGTTTAGGTTTGGCACTATTTTTGAATGTTTGTGAAAGATGTTGGATGCTCACTAAGGCATTTGATGAAAAATACAGCAGCAACAGTAATACTGCGAAATATTATTTAATTTAAAGTAACTTATTTCTATTTTAATATATTTTAAAATGTAATTTATTTCTGTGAATCAAAGCTGAATTTTCAGCCTCATTACTCCAGTCTTCAGTGTCACATGATCCTTCAGAAATCATTCTAATATGCTGATTTGCTGCTCAAGAAATATAAGACATAATAAATGTCTCATGATAAGTCTATAATAATATAATAAATTCATAATAAGTCTGTAATCTTACTGACCCCAATCTTTTAAATGGTAGTGTACCTATCATTTGTAAAGTATTTAATTAGCTTAATTATCAAAAAAAACAACAACTTTGCTATGTGGTTAATACTTTTTTTAATATATACTTTAATATATACTAAAAATTATTATTATTGTAAGCCGATCACTGGCCTTAAAGGTGGGGTAAGCGATTTTTTAAAAACGCTTTAGAAAACTGATTCGGGACGAATAGCAAAACAAACTTGTAGCCAATCAGCAGTAAGGGGCGTGTCGACTCATGATGTGGACGAGAGAATGATCAGGTCTGCGGAACGAAACAAGGCTTAAGGCAAGAAGTAGGACCCGTGTAAATATCGGATCAGCTTTCCAGCACTGGAGAGAACTCAAAGAGCGGAAGGCCTGCGATCGGACGCCGAGGTTGCTTTGTTTCTTCTCGATAGGTGAGTAACACCGTGTCTGCGCCGCAACAGCTAAAGTCTGTCTAGTATACTGGACACGACAAAGCGACCGTTGAAAATCATTTTAAATTTGTGTCAATACGTCATAAATAGAACGCAGCAGCAGTTTTCTGTCGGAGATTTGTCGTGTCGTGCCTCGCCGCATCCAGTGTAGACCATAGATATGTATATATATCTATGGTGTAGACAGCATCACTGATTATGAGTTCTATAGTATTTTGTCGCGCCGCGCCACTCGCGTCCGGTGTAGACACGGTGTAACATTGGTTTTGCTTTTTCACAGAACTAATCGTTGCCTGGGTTGCGTACGTATGTGTGGGGCGGAGCTATCAAAATAGGGGCGAGACCCTTTTGGGGTAGGGGCGTGTTTGTTTTGGTGATTTCAAATGTCAACATTGGCTACCAGAAATCGCTTACCCCACCTTTAATTCTGAGAAATTAATTTAATTGAGTTATATCCATTTTTTTTATTGTTGCTCTATATAAACCTGCAGAAGGATGTGTTTGATTATTGCATCTTCTCTCGCTGACAAAGCACAAAATGCGATGTCCCCATAGCCTTTCAAATTACATAGATCCTTACATAGCAATTATCCTGAAGAGCATTACCCATCATTTCCTTTGCCAACCTCTTGGTTAACTGCACACAAACTGCCTCCCTTAAAACTATATTATCTTTTAACATCTGCTCACTCATACCTATATTTTGACCTGTCAGTTTATTACATTTTGTGAGTCCTGTAGCAGCCTAAGGGAGGTCTGTTTGTGTTGTGAGGAAGTGACAGATGCTCTGCTGTGATGAGATCTGGGAGAGGCAGAGAGAAAAAACAACTGCAAGGTGTGTATCTCCATAGCAACAAGCACAGTCTGGGACCTGGGGATGCACATGGCATCACAATGTGTCTTTGTAATAAGTGCCACCCAAAGGAGAATCGCTTGTGTGTCTGGCTCCAGAGGACATGCACATATACCCTCTGTACACTAGGGTTGGGTACCGAACTCGGTACTTTTAAGGGTACCGTCCGAATTGTGTTGGTACTAGTGTTGTCACGGTACCAAAATTCAGTATTCGGTACCAATACCAGTGAAAATCCACGGTTCTCGGTACCAATTTCGGTACCAAAGCAAAACACAAAAACATGCTAATTGAACAACATTTTTATTAATAACGTTAAACAAAAATTAAATGTACAAAACCAATGCCATTCTTTATACTTATTTAAAATTATAAAAAAAGTAATAAAAGTATGAAAAAAGTAAACAAGTTTCACCCAAAAGTTTAGTCAGTTCTGCTGCCACTGAAAAACATCTGTAAACTGTTGTCTGTTTTAGGGTTTGCTGGTGTGTTTCAGGATCTTCCTCAGTCTGCAGCTGTAAAGGGAAAATGTAATATACTTAAGTAAAGCAAGTCTGAGTCTGACCAAATGCAACATTAGATCATTGACACCAGCTAAAATATAACTTTTCAGGAAATAACAAACCTCAGCTTTTATAAGAAATTTAGATAAGATTACAAATATTAAGTGTATATCAAATAGATGCAAACTGTAGTATTAAAAACACTTTACAATAAGATTTTATTTGTTAGATAACATGACCCAACAATAAACAATAGTTATATGGCAATTATTCTTCTTAGGGTTGCGTTAGCCGCGCTTATGCTAACGATTAACTACGTATATGCTAACGGCGATGTTTATTTCAATCCGAAATTCAAATGAAAATTAGGAAATATATTCCCAACAGAACAGAAGCTCTAAAATATTAAAAATGTAATTGAAACTTACCTGCTTGAATTGATTGGGGTGTTTTGTTGGTTTGATGCGTTTCCTCCTCTTGAGGTCACCACTGCTTTTAAGAAGTGGTTGCCAGGTTTTCACAACAAAACCCGCCCAATCGCGTTTCGAGGGGGTCCCCCGTTAAAAATCGCGTTCCGGGGATAAAATACGTGTGTTTTGGCGGGGTTCCCCTGGTAAAATTCGCATTCCAGGGGCTAAATATCACGTTAATGGGGTCGTTTTTCAACCCGCGGACATGAAAAACAACCCGCGGCAACAGTGTTAAAGCAACACAGAAACTTCATGGCAACCTGTCAAAATAAAAGTACGGTTTAATATGTAACAGAAATAATATTACTCTTGTATTACTTTTGTAAAGTATAATGTACATCTTTAAATATTCCATTTTCTATCAAATTTAAATAAAACAAATGATAAAAATAAATATTACGACTAGATTAATCACTTAATTGTAAAAAAAAATAATAATACAATTATTAGCCTATTAAAAAATGTTTTAAAGGAATATTCTCACAATTTTTCTTTCATCACCCAACCCTACTGTACACTGGGGCTGCGTTAACAGAAAATGCTCCCTCATTTACTGTACTTAAAAACGTTGATGGAGAATCCCAAATGCTTTGTCAAAAAAAAAAGAGATCTGATACATTTCCCTACTTAAAAAATATTCTTACAGGAAGGAATGCAAAGTGATTATGAGAAAGAATTGTGGAAAAGCATGAAAATTGACGAAATATGTAAGAATTGATACATGAGGGTGAGAGTGACTGATCACAATAATTTTTTGTTTGTTTGTTTTACATTTCAAGAACAGAATAAAAAAGCAAGAGGTCCTGCCACAGAATGGGGTTTCCACATTCCTGGAAAACCTGGAGCTATCAGTGAATTGTACAAGTGTGATTTTCAGGCCTGGAAAAGTCATAAAAGTTTCTATATGTGATTAGATGGGGGCCAGGGCCCACTAGGGGGCCTCAGCAAGCTTCGAAGGGGGCCTCAAGATGACTTAACATGATTTAAAGGCAAAACAAGCATTAAAATAAGCTCAAATATTTAGAAGTCATGTTATTTCTTATTTTAATTCACACCCTCACCTTCATAATTTTCAAAGTTCTAGACCTGCAAAAATCATGTAAATTAATAATATCATAACTTGTATTTTTTTATACTTGTATGTTTTAAAATGCTTTTTATTAATAATGTTCTTAACTCTGTTGTGTTTTTTTTTTTTTCTAATGACTGAATGAATAGAACTTTGTTTTCTCCAAACTCACGCTTACCAGTTGTACATGATTTTAGTTGCTTAACTTTCGTTGCAGCCTGTGTTTTATAAACTCTATATAATTTTCTGGAAAACAAGGACAGTTTAAAATAGATCATGGCAAAACATTTACAACCGAGTCTGTCAGAGTGACAGATAATGATTTGGTAGTACAAACTCTGCCTGTACTCTCCTCCACAGATTGCCGCTAACGTGCCATTGAGAGCGAGCGACGTTCAATTATACTGACCTCAGAAACCTGTTCCCTCTGTGAGGTCTGATTCACATCTCCACATTACAATGCCTTTGTCTCGTCTCATAGGCTGGAAAGTGTTATTGATCAAAATAAACCCACTCAGCGATTTCTGACCTCCGCTTGAAGTCACGGCTCATCTTGGAAAGCCTGTCATTATGCTCTAGCGGCATGTGTGGAGTGTGTGTCTGTAGTAGGAGGCACAGTCTGTGTGCTGTAATTACATTTAAGGTGTCTCCTCTGTACTTAGACTGGGCTCAGGTCCTGTAATTTCAGCCTACCAGGACATGTTACACCATTCTCGTACCTTTAGTGCTTTCATCTGTCCTGTGCAGTCGAAGAATTGAATGTTTAATGCAGGATTTAATTTCTCATCAGTCAGTAAATGAAGATGCCTTTGTGAAAGTAAGAGAGATCTGTGTCACACCGTGAGATGGAAAATACTCCCTCGGGCCGATGTATAATATGCTTTTTTTTTCTTTTTCTCTTTGTAATGAAATGCTGCTTAATTCACTGGGAATTCAGTGTGCATTTGAGCCGTTTCACAAACAGACACGTTTAATATCTAATGCAGCCTCTACAAAAGAAGCTGATGTTTGCTTTTTCCTGTGTCAGTCTTTTATTCCAGTGGCTGGGTTTTTGTTTAGACAGCATCCCAAGAACATCCCAGGCAGTTTTTTTTTTAATGATTTATCTGAGTGTCTGTTTGATAAAAAAAAAATAAATAAATAAAATTTGTGGATGCTGTAAGAAAAAATGAAAGCTTTGAAGCTTTCATGTCTGATCAAGCAGCATTTGTTAACTGTTGCAGTTGTATACTGTAAAAGAATGGTGATTTAAAAGAATTTATTTATATGGGGTTATGCACTTGCACAATGGGGTGGGGTGGGGGGGGGTTTGTCAAAGCAGAAGTGTGGAGCACATGGATTATGCAGTCATAACAAAGACATTTATTTTTGAGTGTAATCATCATTCTCAATCTATTCAGGGCCGGTAAATTAGTTATTCATCACTGTAATTCTTGTAAAAGTTGTCTTGTATCCATTGGATTATCATGTGAAAGATGTTTTACTGTTTATTGTGTACATGTGTACTTGCATTGTAAGTGGCAGAATTTTACATAAATGACATAAATAGCTGTTTCCAGCTATTTCTAACATTTTTGCAAATTAAAAACCTAAAAATGTCAAAACATTAACATTGAAAAATAAAAAATGTAATAAAATATATTATAATTTTTTTATTTAATTGTTTGTAGTATATACTTTTTTTTTCTTATTATTATTCAATTACATTTTGTGGTAATTATGCCACAAATACTGTTTGCTAGAGCTTAACTTGTATTGAACCTAGGGCTGGACGATATGGCCAAAATTGATATCACGATATATTTCTTAATTTCGGTTGATACGATATAATTCCGATATCGATATGAACACTATTTATCTGAAATAGAAATCTTTTGTACCAGTAATGGCTGTAATCAAAGCAGCTCCGCTCATGAACGCTAATTTATCTGATCAAATGAAAATGCCATCGAAACTTTTCTGAAGACAAGTCAATTCCCTTCAGAGATACATTCATATAAAACACCCGCGCCGTGTTTTGATTTAGAAACATGCAGAGCTCATGTTTATTCAACTAAGTCAAACGCCACAAATAAATCAATGTATGGGAAACTGGTAATGTATATCGAAATATTGGAAATGTGTTTAAAAATAATATCACCGTTATTGAAAAAAATTATATCGCGATACATATTGATATTGAATTATTGTCCAGCCCTAATTGAACCCATAATTTGGCCAGGTCTCTATACCAGGGCTCTGGCGAGTGGCATTAATGCGTTTACACGTGAGAGTGTGTATCAGAGCAACAAAGCTTTAAAATAAGCCTTAGTAAATTGGTTAGCAATTAAGGCATTTCAGTTTACATGAATCTCATAACTGCATAATTGGTTGAGGATTTGCGTTGTGTATCTGTGTCCATTGCTCAGAAAGCTGGATTTAGATGCACACATACACACTCTTTTTCTCATCTCCCATTCGAGAGCTCATTGCATCTCCCTCCCCCTTCCACTCTCAAACCTCCCCTCGCCAGTGCTGTGTTGTTGTGATTGGACGGGTGCTGACAGTTTCCACGGAAGCTTCTAGAATAGCTTTCATCAAAAGGCCCTGACTGCAGTCATTTTTCACGGCCCTGGGGCAAAAGTGTGAAAGACAGAATATGAAGGTACTTCCAGTGTAATCAAGAGAAATTAGCCATGCGCTTAGGAGTCCATATGCTTCCTGTAACACGTTCATAATCGGTTATTACAATGGGACGATTCAGATGCAAGAAAAGTGGAGGAGGATGGGGAAACTGTAGCGATTGGTCGGCCCAGCTCGTGGGAGGCAGGCTGAGCTGGACTTAATCAGGGATTGGCGTCTCTGATTCCAGTTTAGCACTGCAACTGCGCCACTGGAGAACGTCTGTACTGCAAATATGGCATGAAAGAGAGCGAGGGGCCACGACTGGGGGGAGGGACGTGCGGGTGAGGGAGAGAGAAAGGGAGAAATTGAAAGGACATGTTCACGCTAGCTCAGGATTCATGTTTTCTTGTAGTGTTAGGGCTGTGTCACATTGGGCCTCTCCAGTGCGTAATCTATAGTGTATGTGAGCCTCTTTTTCAGCCAATAGGAATGAAGCAGTGGATTCTGGAGGGTGTAGTTCACTTGAGTGATTTAAAAAACGTCTTGGGTAACAATTACACCATACTAGCAAGCTAAATATAACTTTACACAAATGACGTTAGGTGTTGCATCTAACTTACTGGTTGCATCTGTTGTATTCCCGTAGTTACTGCTTTTTAAAAAAAAATTGTATTAAAGTAACTTGAATTCTTGTTAGCAGATCCTCAGCCCAAGCACATGCTCTACACTTCACCACAATGGTAATCACCTAAAAACAGTATCCCCTTTTCTCATCTTGCTTAAAATGCATAAAATAGCATTTTATTGACTAAATTTACTTTCCCTATCCAGTCCCTTGCAAAGCATGGTAGGTTGTGGAAATCCTGTTCCCAGTTCCTACGATGCTACTTTAACACAACTAAAATCATTCATATATTGTAGTCCCAAATTGTTGAAGTAAATTGGTTGAACATGATAAAATGATGAAATCTTGAAAATATTGATGTTTTAAGTAAACAAGCAGCAAAAATCATTTCAATCATCAAATTCAGAGTATTTTCAGTCTTTTGTTTGGTGAACGATTAACACCAAAAGTAGACAACAGTGTAACCTATTGAACAGACCGTGCCAAGTGATGAACACATCATTGAATCAGTCTCGCTATCCTCTCAAACGACTTTTTTTTTTTTTTTATGTACATGAATGTTGTGCAGTCATTTTGCAATTTTTTCTGTGTTACTAATGTATAAATAATGACTATATATCAGTATACCATCATTTGATTTGTTATTCGTAAAGCTGTATCAGATGAGTAGGTCATTCCTTTTTAAAGTCATTAACTACACAGTCTTGTACCTTTGTCTGTTTTCCTTATTTTTATAAACTTACACTTTCACATACTTCAAAGCAAAGATTGTAATGTTGTAATTAAATTTTGAAGTGGGTTGGTTTGATTCATGGCTTAGACCTCTTTATTGACATTTTATACAGAGAAAACAAGCAGGGAAATTAAGTGAAAAAGTGAACGTTCACTGTTTTGTTTTATTACAAGCCAGCAATTTGTATTTACCATTTGCAGAGCTGTTTTTTGAAGTTTTGTGGTCTGTTCGATGAGGGCCTCCTGTGAATAATTTCAGTGCATCAGCGTAGACCTATCTTTTGTATGCATTTTGATATTTCTCACACTGTCACTCTGCCTAAAAATTCTGAAGCTACTAAAATCAATAGAAGTCTAGAAACACAAGTAGTATATTTAAAGTATTTTTCTGCTCCACCACCAGACGGTGGTTTATCCCCCAGCAGAATAAGCATCTCCCCCGTCTGCATTGCGTAAGTCTGGTACTCATTCACGCAGATGTTTGCGCTCCCTCTGCTTCATCTTTGCCTCTGCCTCAGGCGGAGATCTGCCTGGATCAGGCTCTCTGATGCCCCCCACCAACCCCAGCACCGCCACCAACCCGTCCGTGCCCTCAGCCAGCAGCAGCACTGGCAGCAAGCGTGCACCCTCCGGCAACCAACAGCAGCAGCCAGCAGCCCCTCGCTACCCGCCCCGAGAGGTGCCCCCTCGTTTCCGTCAACACGAACACAAGCAGCTACTGAAGCGAGGCCAACCTCTGCCCACCGGAAGTACGGCTCTTGTGCAGCCAGTGTCCGCCAACCCTACGTCTCAGCTCTTCTCCTGCCAGACCCACCCAGGTCAGCCTCTCCTCCATGATGTACACAGGGCAGCCTGCTAAAACACTTAACGCCCATAGTTGGTGATCATGTGGTCTGTTTTGTCGTTTTGTTATGTAATATTGCAGGAAGGTAGAAGAGCTGGTTGTGGCTGGGGGGGTTTGGATGCTGGTTTGTACAGGCTATCAGCCCCTTCTCATGCAGCATTAAGTGTGATACGATAATGTAAAGTTTCTTTCTTGTGTCCTTCTTTTATTTGCTGGGGTCGGCAACCTACTTTTTTTTCCTTGTTCAAGAAGCTGTTTCAATCTGATATATGTTACAATAGGGAAGAAAAGTTGGTCGCAGTTTCTGGTTCATGCTGACTTTAAATGTGTTTATTTTCCTTGGCATTTTATTTTTATAAATGATTAATGCCCTTGCATTTGCATGCTACCTTTTGTATTACTTCCACTTTGTTGCTTTTTGCTTACTATTTTGTATAGACTAAATGCTATTTATATGCATATAAAACTGAATAGGGCGGGCTGAGTAAGACTTTTTTTTTATTTTTTTATTAATTGCTCTTCATGTACCCAAAAATAAATCCAAAAACCAAATCAGAATGGTATTGAAATTGTGAATTGGAATTTGAATCGTATTGGGAAATCTGTATCTAATTTAGCCCTAATAATGAGATTTTAATTAAAAAAAAATTTACAGTGACGTGACATGTGGCCAAGTATGGTGACCCATACTAGGAATTAGTGCTCTGCATTTATCCCATCCTAAGTGCACACACACAGCAGTGAACACACACACACTGTGAACACACACCCGGAGCAGTGGGCAGCCATTTATGCTGCGGCGCCCGGGGAGCAGTTGGGGGTTCGGTGCCTTGCTCAAGGGCACTTCAGTCATGGTATTGAAGGTGGAGAGAGTGCTGTACATTCACTCCCCCCACCTACAATCCCTGCCGGTATGAGACTCGAACCCGCAACCTTTGGGTTACGAGTCCGACTCTCTAACCATTAGGCCACGACTTCCCCAAGGAAACGCATTGGCCGGGAACTTACTTGTAAGTTATAAAAAGTTTTTAAAAATTGTCTCAAGAACCATTTCTTCCTCCATTCCACTGTCCTGCGTCAAGCTGTAGGCGCGTTTCCATTACCCTTCAAATTGCGCAAATTGAAATTGCGAATTGAAAAAAGGGGCTTTCCTACCATTAATGCTTAGACAATTTACACTGCACACGTCTACGGTGCAGTGTGGCTCTGATACGGTCACTGAAGCTGATTGCGGCCACTCAATGCTTGTGTTTGTTTTTATACAGGCTATGGTTTATTCCAGCTGTGGCACGCACGTTTCTGAAGCGGCTCTCTTTGCTGCTTCTGTAAAGATGCACGCATAAGCCTCCTTTGAATAAATATAGCTAAAATCCGTTGCCATGACTTATCGCGAGAGGCAAAAGGTTACGTTTAAGTCTCATAACATTGGTTAATGGAAACGCCGTCATTTCGCAATACTTTATCAACATTTATAAAATATCGCCAAGTTCTGCGCAAATCTGTAATGGAAACACGCCTAGTGTTGTAAGGGGCCTTTCATACAGAACACGTTTTTGCATATAAAAAAAAATGAGAGGCATTTTTTTGTAAAGTTGAACTTATTTAAACTTGAGCGCAGTGCAATTTTAGAACAGCATGTCAAGACGCAGAGCACGTCGAATACATCAATCTCACATATGTTTACATAGAAAAACAATGGAAAAGTAGCACAGTGGAATGAAAAATTACTTTTGTGTGAACATCCCCTTATGAGTGTGGGACAATAGATGTGGTTCAGTAGGTAGTAAATGGCTTAATTTGTTCATCACACAAACAAGGTCTTGTTGAAATCTTCTGTTGACATTTTTAATCAGGGTCGTTTTGTAATATAGTGTTGTTTGAGCTTATTCATGTGTGCTTGTGCAGTAGGTAGTTGTGGATGCTGGTTTTTTTTTCTCTTTTTTTGCAGGCGAAGAAAGCTAGATGGAGAGAAACGGTCTTGCTGAGTTGTGCTTTGCTACTTCCTGTGTTTGGAGGCATGTGGGTGTGCCAAGAGTGTTGCAGTTTGTACGTGGACTTGGCAGTCTTCTGCTGTGTGTCTGTGGCTTCTCAATTGCAGTGGCAGAGCGAAAGAATGAGTTTGAGAGGAAAAGGGAGAGATGGCAGACGATCAGCTTTGTGGGCAGGGGTGATTCACAGCTTACAGTAAATGGGCGTGATTCAGAAGGAGTCTCCTTTGATTGGCATGGCACATAAATGAGCTGAATCGTGGACTTTTCTTATCTCCTCCCAGAGTATTGATTGGCTCTTATTTGTGGTCTGAAGGAATCATGTGTTCTTCTCAGCTCTGGAGTCCTAGTTAGTAGCAAGACCAAAGCCCTGTCCCAATTTCTAGCGAACTGTCTTCCTGGATCATATTTTTAGGAATCATAGGCCCATTCAGATTAAGGATCCGCACTCACTGGATCTTCTTAATAAATTACAGTTTCTTTTTATTTTGCATCTGAGCAATCAACAATCAGACGTTTCCGCAACAAGCCTTCTTCAGTGAATCATACAATAGCACTTCCCAGAAGAATTAAAAAAAAAAGAGAAGTCCAATAATCACCAGGTGGAGAATCACATAACAGGTGCTACTTATCATGAACTCAATCAACCAATCAATCAAGTAAATTAAAGACGAACAATAAAAGAATAGTTACAAAGCAATCAACACATCAAAATTCACCAAACAAATTTACAGAAAACATTAGGGCTGGGTAAAAAATATCGATATCTCGATATTAACTGATTCTCATTTTTACGGAATGATATCGATTCTTAAATCCCAAGAATCAGTTAGTCTAGCCTGTTTTCAGTTAATGGACGGAACATTGAAGGGCACTTCCCATCCAATATATCACAATAAGCATTGTGCTTTGGTACTTTTAATATGAAACAAAGTCTCAGATTTCAAATTCTGTCCATTGTATTGCAGTATTCAAACAATAAATGCCGTTTTGGCGCTGTTTAATGTGGAGTGACAGATCGCTGTAGCGCCTCAGTTCAACCCTCATCAGACGCGGCAGCGCGAGGCGCACGTGAACTGATTATCTCCTCCACATCAATACCAGTTTCAGCACAAAATAAACATGACTAAACATCCGAAGGTAAGTTAAAAGAAAGAGTACAACTTAACAATCCATATCATGTCTCATGTAATCGCTCAATCAGTGTTTCAGCCGTGCAAAGTCGTCAATATAATTTCTTGTAAACAATGTCACGTAACGTCACATTTACCTCAGAAAAACATATTCGGTGACCATAAACTCATTAGTCAGCTAGAAAAATAAACTGTAGAGGGGCATTTTGCTAAATATATGCACCAAATAACATATTCATAATAAATTTTACTGTTCTTCAATGTTTAATCCTTAATATCATAATTATAGGCATGAAAATGTCTTGCAATTGGTGATTTCACATCACATCTCCTGATCGCAGATTTATGTTCACTGATAAGAATTTTTAAAGGCGACTAGTTTTTCCAATGTAAACAAGTGGACACTGACATTTTAACATGGAAATCACATTTGATGTGGAACAGGTAATTAATGATTTAATAAAGAATGTTTTTCCAGAATGTACATCACTAAATTGATTAGTTTTAATTATCGATGAGCAAGTGGCACAATTCCTACAGGGGAAACAACCTTTTATAAATGTTTTAGTCTTGTTAGTGTATTTATATAAATCATATTTTACCAGTCTATTTGCTATATTATTGGATCTTTTATGAATAAACAAAGGAAAATCTTTAAAAATATCGCCTAAAGAGGGATCAATCAAGAGGATATTCCAATATTTTTTATGATTTTCTTGATTTGATAAGACTGTTAAAAGTTAACACACATTTGACTGAAAAAGATTTCCTTTGTTTTCCATGAGCTTGATTTAATAATTGTTGTCTATTTAAAACTTTAGCTTTATTGTATGCCGACTGAAGCCAAACGTGTGGATATCCACACATTTAAACTGGCTAAACACTATACGAGATTGTTCCTCAAAACTTTCCTCCGAGTCACAGATTCTACGTAATAGTTAGTTTTAAATTTTTTGTGGACCTTCACCATTAACACATCCAAAAAATGAATAGTGCTTTGGTCTTGCTCCGTCGAAAAGATGCCAATCTGGAATTAAGAAAATTACCAAATTCCACCAACTCAATATAAACGTAACCATAATTTCACATCTCCACAGTTTGTAAGTAAAAATCATTATCAAACATAATGTAATTCTTTGTCAAAACAAACATAATCATCTCAGTGATAAATTCAACTGGTTTATCAGAATTATCAGCATTTCTGAAAAAAGTTAGGGATAGATGTATATAAAGAGGAGACGTCTAGTGTTACCAACCAATCCTTTTCTTCAATTTGTATTGATTGTGTTTTAACCCCAAAATCCGTTGTATCTTTGTTTTTTACATAAGTCTGCAGATGATAATCAATAGACCGGGAAACCTTTTCATTTAATGAACCAATACTTGAAGTGATTGGTCTTTAAAGGAGGATTTTTACTGTTTTTGTGGATTTTTGGAAGGGCGTATAGTACAGGTATAACTGGATGATCATGAATGTGAATTAACCATTTTTCCCCCAGCGCTCCATTCAATAACATATCCAATTCAACCTTATTATTTGATGTTGGGTTAAACAATAATCTTTAGTAACAATTCTCATCATCCAACATTTCCTTCACTTTTATCCTTTACATTTTTTTTTATCCTGTATCATTATACCTCCTCCTTTATCTGCTTTTTGAACAACGATAGAATCATCTTGAGTGAGTTCCTGAAATGCCAATCGTAAATTTTTACTAATATTATCCCTAAGACATACAGTATTATCGCCATTCAATAATTCCTCCACTTCGTTTTCAACCAATCTACAAAAAGCATTCACAGAGGAATGAGAAGTTGGAGTAAACGTACTTTTTGGTTTAAAAGCCCCGTAGAGAGTCTGAGTTTGGGCCGAAAATGATGGTCCAACAAAAAAAGACTTTAATTTAATCTGTCTCATAAATTTAAACTTCCACTTTTACCATAAAGGGGTTTGTTACAGAAAAAGGAATAAAGGAAAGACCTTTTTTCAGTACACTTACTTGATCATCAGACAATTGTTTTTTTAGATAAATTAAATAAGTTCTCCCTCTTGGGGGAAGTCGTGGCCTAATGGTTAGAGAGTCGGACTCGTAACCCAAAGGTTGCGGGTTCGAGTCTCGTACCGGCAGGGATTGTAGGTGGGGGGAGTGAATGTACAGCGCTCTCTCCCACCTTCAATACCACGACTGAGGTGCCCTTGAGCAAGGCACCGAACCCCCAACTGCTCCCCGGGCGCCGCAGCATAAATGGCTGCCCACTGCTCCGGGTGTGTGTTCACGGTGTGTGTGTTCACTGCTGTGTGTGTGCACTTTGGATGGGTTAAATGCAGAGCACTAATTCCAAGTATGGGTCACCATACTTGGCCACATGTCACGTCACGTCACTTTCACTTTTCACTTTCACTTTCAAATATAACATTGTCCTTTTTGGTATCTCCCGTCTCAGTGTTGATGAAACCAGTGGAATTTACCTGCCGTGTTTTCCGCCCTCTCGAACCTCTCGTTGGTTTCCTCTTCTCATTTTCGAACGTTCTGATGTTCGAATTGGCTCCAAAAAAAGTTTTTTTTAGATCCAGAGGTGGAGGAAAAGGAAAAGGTGGCGACAGAAGGCATTGATGAATTCTATTCGTTAGATTCATAGGCACTCAGTGAAGATTCTTCTTTGTAGTGAAGCAAAATCATACAATCTTAATCAGTGTAGTCTGATTCCGAACGAAGGACTCTTATGGGCTCTTTTTAAGTGAATAAAAATAATACAGTGCAACTAGTGTATTCCAGTCCCTGAATGATTGACTCCCATAAGACCGTTCTTTTTAATGAATCAAAACAATTCAGTGTGACTAGTTTAGTTCAATTCCTTTTGAGTCCGTTCTTTTTATTGAATCAAACACTTACAACTGTGAGACTTAAATCAGTATAGTTACAGTCTGGTTGTTCACATAGCAGTGTGACAGTTTTGTCAATAATATTTTATGAAAATAATTGAATAAATGTACTACTTTTTTTCTTTGTTTAGTATTCTTATTTAATAAATAACCTCATGAAAGTCTAAAGTCATTAAAAGTCTGTATATAAACGCCTATTGCAAGAAGTTTTAAGTTTTATTTTTTGATTGATGGATTGATTGGTTGATGTAATTTCCTCATTATTTGGCAATGCAGTGGTATTTCTTTTTCTCAAATAATTCTTCTTCGAAAAACTGATAGCTGATAATGGAGCCGTTAACAGGGATTAAAGTTCTCCGTCGCTACAACGGATTTCCGTTAATTGCAGCGAGTTTATGATGGATTTCCGTCAATTGGAAAAAATGAGGGGAAAAGAAACATGTAGCGCATTGTTGTTCTGCAGGCACACCAAAAATCATCCCCGCCACGGCTGAGGCTTCTCACTGACAACATAACGCTGCTCGCATCATTCACAGTCGTGTTATTAGCAGAGAACACAGCAGGACTTGAATTTCGGCACGGGATTGCGGCTATTAATAATAATTCTACTCATTCCCGCAGGTTCCGCGCTTATAACGCGATGACAGATGACGGAACGTATCATTTGCGCGATAAGAAGAGTGACAGCTTTTAATAATTATTAAAGGAGTTTGCAAATGTAATACTGATTTAATACAACAGTTCAATAAACAAGTACTGCCTGATTTTGCTCTTTTAGCAACGAAAATAGTTCCAAATAAAGTAACAGCTCAGCTGCTGCGCATCTCTAAATGAATTTCATTCATGAATGAAAGTACGTTTTTGAACAAATCTAGTGAGTCAGTGATTCATTATTACCCATTCATAAAGACAGTCACTTGCTTCATTCCTGAATGAATCAGCCTTTCAAACGACTCAATTGAATGAATGATTCAGTGATAAAGTCAGTGACTTGCCGCCACCTGCTGGCAGTTTCAGTTTCATTTTTAGGTATAATTTCAGTTATTTAAATCATTTAATATTTCTGTATTCAAAATTTTATGTTTAAAACATTAATCTCCACATTAATTTATTAATTTAAATGCACTCGTGCCACCTCCGAGCCTCATTAAACGTCTGAAAATGTACCTACAACAAGCCACTTTTGTGTTCTTCTGTGCACCCTCTGTAGTACAAATACATTTTTTATTAATACTAATTTCATTTGATTGGTAACTTATTTTTCTTATTCTACTTCTTATTATATTGTTTTAAATAGAAATTTTAAAAAGGTTATAAACATACATTTTTGAATTTGACATGAAAATTATGCCATTGAAAAGGTAAAAAAAGAAAATACCCCTGTGAGTCACTTTAAGGAGTCACATGTCACCTCGTATTAGGAAGACTAATTTTTGATCAGAATTTTTGATTATTGCTCAGAAGGTGCTCCTAAATTGTTTAAATTAGGAGGACAATTGCTCCTAAAAAGAAAAGTAAGCATAGAGCCATGTGTATCAGTATATTAGATCTGTGCATGATGTCTTAAAGAGACAGCAGCCTAAATAAACCTGCTGCTGTCTTTCATTATATAGTGAAGACTATCCAGTGTTATTTTACAGTTGAGTAGATTATAGTTAGACCTAACTGAAAACATTTCTTGTTATTGTTTTTGTTTGTGCTATTGATTGTCGTTAATTTATTTATTCTTATTTTATTATTTACTTGTCTTTTATAGTTAAAATAAATTCAATTCTGAGTGCACAGGATTCTTGGGTGGGGAGGGGAGGGGACGTGGTCCATGAGAAATAGTCCTGCCACCACAGCTGGAAAAAATCCTAGGAAACACTGCATGCATTTAATAAAATTAGAAAAATGCATTTACAAAGGTAAAAAGAAAATGCCCCTGAAATCACTTTGAGTCAAATGTCAGCTCGTATTAGGAAGGCTAATTCTTGATCAGAATTTTTTATTATTGATTAGAAGGTGCTCCTAAATTTTTTTAATTAGGAGGACAAGCGCTCCTAATTACAAGAAGAAAAAACTGCTCTTAAACTGGGTGTGTGACAGGTATGGCTGTGGAATGGGGTTTAGCTGAGGAAAAATTCAGTCAAAAGATTTTTTTTTTGCTTTAATCCCTGTGTTAATGAAGTGGAAATGTTGAGCATAATTGTAACTTGAACAGGAATCTTTAAAATCCTTGCGATTCTCACCCATAAGGGTTAGGGAGTAATAATTGTAGCGTAGCTTAGCAAGCATTATTGTTTATGATGGCCTATTTATGTTTAGACAGCATTGCATGTATGGCAGTCCCAAAATGCATTGTGATGGTTTTTAAAAATCTACATACACTTGCATTTATTTTCATGCTTCCTTCTCTCTGTCTCTCTCTCTCTCCTGGTTGAGTTTGCTTTTGGGTATGTTTTGAGCCGGCACGTGCACTGAGCTGTGGTTCCGCTGGATGTTACTTAACGCACATTGGGAGCCCAACAAGTAATAAGAGCTCCCAGCTTTCTGTGTGAGTGTGTGTTTTTACAGGAAGCCACTGGAATGCAGCCGAATGGCCCACAGCTCTGCTTTAAGCCAGCAGCAGCAACAGCACAGAGGCTGTATTCATTTAGCTCGTCTCTTTTGCTCCCCCCATCTTTCCTACAGTCATCACATGGATATCTAATGTATAACAGCCCAAGGGACAGAAACACTCCTATCTTCAGAACCTGTAGGAGACAATGCTTTTTTTTTTACTTTTGCATGGCCTGATGCCCCATGTCCATGTGTCTGTGTATATATCGGATTACACCTTAAATTGATGATGTGTGTTATTTTCTATGTGCCATTCTGTGTAATTCTTCTATGTAAAAATTGCGGAGAATTCTAGAACAGCTATACTTACTATACTGTTCAAAAGTTTGGGGTCAGTAAGAATTTTTATGGAAAGTAACATGTTTGTTTTGCAAGGATACATTAAATTGATCAAAAGTGATAGTAAAAACATTTATAATGTTACAGATGTTTTTTTGTTTTTTTTTCAAATAAATGCTGTTCTTTTGATCCTGAAAAAAAAGTTTTCCACAAAAACTTTAGGCAGCACAACAGTTTTCAACATTAACAAGAAATAATAAGAAATGTTTCTTGTGCACCAAAACAGCATTTTAGAATAGTTCTTAGATGATTATTATTAGAATGTCAAAACAAAAGATTTTTTTTTTATTTGGTTACAATCAAAGTCAATTAAGGCAAGTCAATTTTCTTAGTGGCCACATTTATTCGCACAAACACGTAAGTTTCAAGCCATGCAAGTGCATGTTCTATCTACTTGAATGGAGAATGACCAGAATCTACTCTGTCAAAATTGGAAATTTCAGTAACATAATTCAGATCAATAAACAGGGCAGGGCAGACCATTTATCAGCTCTGACCAATAATTGAGCGCAGTGCAAGCAAACTGGTCCAAGCTCAGAACAGGTTTACTTGGGAACCAATGTTGATCTTGCGACTCTTTTACTGCATAGCGCTGCAAAATCCAGTGAGAAGCGTTTGAATTCACCACAGAATGAATGGTTGCTGTGAGATTTAGTGAGAAGCATTCAAATTCTGCACAGAATTCTCTGTTATAAACAGATCAAACAGCGCTGACATAGAAAACCAGAAGTAGTTACGCTAACTATAACTATGGTGTTGTGGCATTCATTTCAGAGTTTGTACAACCTTTTGAGAGAGAAATTCAAGCACTTTTCAATGACTTTCAAGTATTTCACACAACTAAAGCATTTTAAAGCTCTAAAAATTATCCAGTTTAAATGTCATTTTTAATGGGATGACCAAAATATACTCTGTGGTAAACAAACACTTGTTTACTTGTTTACATCACATTACCAATATTACCAGTAAATGGCAGCAGAGGAGCACTTATAGGGCCCTATGAAATCTGTTTTATGTTTCCCCAAATTCTGTTTTTTCCATTTTAATTTTTCTGAATTCCATTTTTTTTTTTTTGGTTAAATGGTTAAATTACATTTTATCAATCAAAAATGTGTCTAATGTCTAATTAATTAAAATCATGAAACATACAATTTAACATCAATTTATTATAAGTTTAACAAAAATTACGTTTAGGCCCCTATGAAATGTTTTATTCTTTCTCTTTACCTTCTTTTCTATTGTTACCAAATTCTGTTTATGCATGTCTAATGAATTTTTTTTTTTTTTTTTTTTCAGAAATTC
>NW_015540942.1:713685-739502 GCF_001515605.1 Sinocyclocheilus anshuiensis
CTAATTAATTTTTTTTTTTTTTTTTTTTCAGAAATTCTGTGCATTGTATTTTAAATGAAGGCCTAACACATTCATTTAATTAATCTTTTAACCAAATAAAAATTCTATTAATTATTTAATATTTAAATTTATTAATAATTTTAGTAATAGTATTAGTAGTAGAGGTATGTACATTCTACTGAACAACAGTAACAGGCTATTTCAGGCACAATAATGTCTTCAAGTTAAACCGATCTTTTATTTTGACGGGCTGCCGTGAATACCTTTTAAATTTCTGTGTGCATATATGACGATAGTTTCTCTCAAATGAAATGGTCAAATGCTCATGGACTGACTCTGAGCAGTTCTAGAAATGACTTCAATTTGCGATTGAATCAGATAAAGCAAGTAAAGAGCACTCCTTTGATAATCATTGTAGATTATTGTCAGTTCAGTATAATACTATAGAATAATGGTACATTTAATACGATTAGAATATATACATTTTAGAATATATACATTGTATGCTTCCAAACTTAAGCTCAGTGCTTTACTGTCAAATGTGCATTACCAAGAAATAAACGTCGGGTCAATATGGTATATAGTCTCGTATCACATCATTTCTGTCCTAGTGGTCTGATTCATCAGACAGCCGTTTGCATTAACAGTATTCAGTGTCTTTCAGTCCAGGGCAGTGCTCAGTATGCCGGATTGGAGTATTAGAGGATTAAGGGGCGTCCTTTCAAACAGCTAGTTAGCATATCTGAATACAGCAGTCTCCAGTCGTTATTTTGCAGTAGCGTTTGTTGATGCTAGAGGCACATAAATTACACAGTTCACCTTTAAGGTCAAGTGTATTTGTTTCTGTATGTTGTTTTGAGGTTTACATTGCTTAGTATGGCCGGCTGCTCTGTGGAGTGCATTACAATTTACAGGCCTGCTGTTGAAGGGGAATTATCCGCTCATTATGGGCCTATTTGCCTCAGTGAGTCCTGTGTTCTCTTCCCCCAAGCTGCCAAACAGACCTGAGCACTGGTACTGGTCCCAGCCACAAAAACTTTAGCTCTTTCTCTTTTCCTGTCTCACCCACACACACTTACATGCATCCTATCAATGCCAATATATTTGTGACCAGGAAGCAAAGTTGACCGGGCTGAGAGAGCCCAGCTCAGGGAATACTAATGAGGACTTACCCAAGTACAATGGCGAGAAGCCTCTCTTCTTTCCCAAAGTAAGAGCTGAAAAAAGATTCTGGCAGACTATTTTGCTTCAAGCCAAAACAGCTAACTTTCAGTTTCTTTGGTTTACAGAGGACTCACACACATACAGGCACTGAGACTCAGAAAATAGGATTTGTCAACAAACTATAACAATAACCTACTCTATTTATGTGAGTTTTTTTTTTTTTTGGCCTGGTCTTGATTAGTAGAGTTCTTGATGTCATGCCTGTGTTAGTTCTGCTATCATCTGTTGTAGTCGACCCCTGCTGTCCGGTGCTGGTGGTCACCCAGTGACTGCCTATTCCTGATGTCACATCCTAACGTGAATGAATGGGAGCGTGGTGTAGTACATCAAGACTCATGGTTGTTGCATAAGACCCTCATGCATGTTGGCCCCTCCCTGCATTCTCCCACCAAGCGTCTTTGCAACTGACAAATAGCAACGTCAGCAAAGCCCCCTGTTCTTCGCCCCACAGTACAACTGCTGTTTATTTGTACATGCATGTTTATATTGAGTGAAAATTGAATAATAGTGCAGATGACATTTTTAGTATAGCAGGAATAGAGTAGTTTTAGGGTGAATTATTATTGGGTGAATTATTACATATGCACTCTTGATGTGTTCAGTTCAATTCAAGATTAGCACAGTTAATACACTACAATGTATAGATCTGCACCTCTTTCACTTTAGGCACAACTTTAAATTGTATATTTCTCACAAGATTTAAAAATAACAATGGGAGACCTCTAATCAAAGTAACAAATGGCATCCTCTTTGTTTTAAAGGATATTCTTCAATGTTGCCAAGCATGCTCTGCATGTTCTGAGCCGGTGTTGCTGTGTCTTTGGATGTTTGTAGTGCTCAATTTTCATTTGGCAGAAATTGGTCCAGCATTTATCTGAACTAATTTGTCTCCAACAAGGGATGGTAAACTACTGTAAAGTACTCTGACACTCTGACTCTTCGTAAGAGTTACTACAGAAAGACACAAACAAAACCGACCAATAACTGTTTAAGTAGTGAAACCCAAAGCCAGCATTTAGATTTACTTGTTTGGGGTTTTCATAAAAGGGTCATTTGCAGGCAAGGGAATAATCAATAATGAGGCTTTGATTACATCATTGCATATTTGGCTGGAAAAAGCTGGCTTTGGATTGGAGAATAATAAGAGTCTGTTCTCTTTGGACTTTGGTGTATTGTGTGTATGGGAGGCGCTGGGATAATTTGTAAACAATGCCTTCCTTGATGCCAAGAGCTAGTGTGCTTTTGTAAGTTTTCATCTCGTTTTGGGGGTTTCTATCTCTACTGAAGCCATCCCTTATTTCCTCCGAGCATGCATGCTTTCCAGTCGTCTTTCACTCTCCTCTGCATCATTAAAGTGCGGGCACAATATGCACAGATATTTAGCCCTTGGCCACCTGCCCGCCTCCATGTGAGCCTCATTTGGTCTGTTTATACTGTGTCCCATTCAGCCATTGAAGTGTTGTTTTCCTCTAAACTTGGGACCGCACCTCTGGTATGCAGAGCTACAACTTCACACACCCACTGTACTTTTAATATTACAAGAAAACTGTATACTTAAAATCAGCCAGTATGACAGGGAGCTGTGTGTGTGTTTCTGTGTATACACAGTCCTTGCAGTGCAGCCTATGCTCTGAGGCAGGCTTGCTTTTTTACATCTATTCAGCTCATTATATTGTGAGCAGCAGTGCTAATTGCAGCCTGAATGGTCTCGGCTAAATGTTTTGTGACAGTTTGAAAGCATGAAAGAGAAGAGTGGCGCACAAGAAAAGGAATCCCTCTTTTTGGATTAGTTTTTCCTCCCTCCTAATGGCACAACAGAATGCTCTTGGCTTTAACCTTCAACTCCCATGCAACCCTGTTTCCCCTCCCTCACTAGAGAGGCTCCTCTCCAAATCAGGAATAGAGGTAGATATAAATAACGCCCGGGTGAGGGAACAGATCGGATCCTGCCGAAGCCGTGTGGGATGAACGGGGCGGTCGCTCACGTACTGAGCTACAGCTCCTTGGCAGCATTTCAAATATGAGCCTCAGAAGCCTCGCGAGCAGCAGACATATTGTAACAGGGAATGGCCAGTGCTCTGCACGCAGCCTAGTGCTTCTCTCAGGATGGTCGGGCGACATCTCTCTTCAGGTACTTTTCCACTTCTCTGCGACCCCACCCCCACCAACCTCATAGTACGATCCTCCACGCACTGATAACAGGCTTTTCCTTTTCTTTGCTCTCTGCTGCACTGCTGCTGTTTGATCTGGAAGTGTAGCATTCGTGTAACTGCAAACAAAACGCAAATCCCTAAAGCTATTGCATTGCTTGTTAGAGATTAATGCAGGGCAGAAGTTTGCTATGCTCATCTGATAAGCTTTCTTCAGCGAGACACTGTAAGATATTGATGGCAGCGCTAAGCTTATTGGCTTCAGTTCAGATTTGATAAGATGGCGTCCTTTACTACGCCGTGACTGTACAGAAGGACAGCGTTTGTGTTGGAAACACACCATCCTCTCTTTCATAGACTCCCTCCTTTTTTTCTTATCTTTAGTTGAAAGTGCTTTTTTTTGCGTGGTTGGTGACAAAAAGACTGGTGTGCACGAGCACTGCCGCTTTGCTCAGATCTGACAGACTGAGCCGTGTCTGCGCATGTAAAGCCACACAAAAACAACAACAACAGAGTTGAGCGAGTGCCAGGAGGCTGGGCAGCATTTGCCAACTAATTAACACAACAGTATCCTGGTATCCATATGTAGGCATTTGCACTGTTTTCAGTGTTTTTATCAATGTGTCATATTTAGAATGAACATATTTCTTTGAAAGCAAAGTCTGCTGTTGTAATCTGTCAGTCCAGCAGAGGGAGATGGTTGTGGTTGGGAGAACCAAGGCTTTGCGGTTACAGCAGTGAAAAACAATGACTCCAGGCTAGCAATAATATGTGAACCAACACATGCAGTTATTGGTGCATTTTTATTATATTATACATTTTTTATTATATAAGTTATGACCATAGCTATCGTGCTGATGTAATGCACAATTTTTCTTAAAGCAAACCAAGAAAAAAATGTTTTGATCAATATAGCCAGATGTTGCAGTAAATGGTCATTTATATGAAAAAAAAATCTTTTTTTTTCAAGTGAAATGTAAATCTGAGAACTTTGCATTTGTAAATATTTATATAGATTTAATTCCATATCAGTGTTTTAATATTTTCTTAAATACCAAAACTTTTTGTAATCTAATTAAAATCTCTTGCAGTATCGTTTACTGCATTTATGTGTATTTTATCATAAGTATAAAAACTAAATTGTTTTGAGTGCTTATCTGAATTAATTAAATTTAATATAGTTTACAGGCAAGGTATTTCAATCATTTCTTTTTCTTTCTCTCTTTCTTCCTGTAGAGCTGCCCCCACAGAGTGGCCTGGCAGCCCAGTATGAGAATATATCCCCCAATCGCAGTGCCACTACAGCCTCTACCAATAGCTGCAGCAGCTGGGATCCACTGATTATTGACGAGTGCGATACGGAGGCGTGGCCTTCCATTTCATGCAAAGAAAGCCACACCCCTGCAGGATGCCCCTTGGACACTGAAAGTATCAGTGACATCAGCAGCATGAGCATGGCCACAGGAGCTGGCCAGCAAGGCCATTTCTCCACCAATCACCCCAGCAAAGTCAATGCCAGCCACTCAGGAGGTCTACTCTCTAGTCAGGGTGGGGCCAGCAGAGGCTGGGGCTCTGGCCCATCTCCTGCCAGTGGAGGAGAAGGGAAGAATGAAGTCTCCAGCCCATCAGTGGGAGCCAGGGGTTGGGGCTCCTCCAACTTTAACTTGAACTTAAACCCCAACGCCAACCCCTCTGCCTGGCCAGTTCTAGGACATGAAGGGGCCAGCATAGGTGGCGGCAGCTCTGGAGGAAGCAACCTTCCTCCTCCTAATATCTGTAGCCCACCGGGCACTCTGCCCAGTCAGGGCCCTAGCAGCAGTGGCAGTATAGGTGGTGCCAATGGAAATTCTGCAGGTAATGGTGGCAGTGGCAATAGCAGCACCACATGGGGTAGCATTGTGCCCAGTGACTCCTCAGAGCCACACTCCACCCCATCCACGAATGTGTCTTTCAGCTCCGAACCGCAGAACCTTAACACTGATGGACCAAATCACACTAAGCAAGAGCCCAGAAGCCCTGGCCACAGCCTGCCTAACTGGGGGGTTGGCCCTGCAGGCAAGGGCTCATTTGTTCAAAATCCAGGAGGAGCCTCACAGGTCAATGGGGATGAAGAACCTGTTTGGGGTAATGGCGATGCCAAGTCTGGTAGTGGCTCAAAAGACTCTGGTTGGGACTCAGGGAGCAGCTGGGGACAAGGAGGGGCCTCAGGCACTTCTGGCTGGGGACAAGCTGCCTCAACTGGAGACTGGGGTAAGCAGTCCAACAGTGAGCCCAAAGGATGGGATTCTTCAAGCTCTCCCACCCAAGAGCAGCAGCTCAATTCTTGGGTCCGTGGGGCCAAAGCCCCAGCCAGTGAGGGAAGCAGTGACAGTATGGAATGCCATCCTCGTAGGAGGGTCTGTTCATCAAGAGATGAGGCTTCCCCTATTCTGCCTGCCCAGGATATGGACCCTCGGGTTCTGTGTAACACAGGCTGGGGACAAACACCAGTGCGTCAGCACAGTGCTTGGGAGACCAAAGAAGCTGCACGCGCCAACTGTAAGAATGACATTGGAACTGAATCCTGGGGCTCTTCCTCAAATGCAGCCAATGTAGGACCAACACCAACATCTGGCAGTGCCAACCCCAACTCTGGCACTACATCCAGACCAGACTCTGGGGGCAAGAATGAGGGCCCATGCCCCAGTACTGGAGCTGGACCTGGATGGGGCACAGCCATGCCGTCACCCCAGGCTAGCTCTGGTTGGGCAGATCCTACCAGCAACAAGAAACCTTCCAGTGGTCCTGGAAGTTGGGGCAGTACCCAAGCTGGAGGTCCAGGTGGCAACCTGCAGAAAAGTGGTCAGACTTGGGGCTCAGAGGAGAAGTCTCCTACCTGGGAAGACAGTCATGCTAAAGCCAAACCACAGGCCTGGCCTGAGGGGCCCAACCCTTCTCGTGGATGGAGCAATGGACCTGGTGGAGAAAGCGGGTCTGGAGGAGAATGGGGTGAACCTGGAGATGGAAAGAAAAATGGTCCCTCCAGCTCGACCTGGGATGGAGAGGGTACTGGCTGGAATGAGGGCTCCAGAGGATGGGGCAAGCCTGCCCCGGGCGTAGGAGGAAACTGGGGAGATGCACAACACCCCAGTATGCCATCACAAGGATGGAATAACAAGCCTCAGGAGGGCACCAATGGCAATAGTGGCAGTGGAAGCATGGGCTCTTGGGGAGGTCCTAGCTCTGTAAAGCAGAGTGGCTCTGGATGGGGAGGAGGAAATGGTGGAGGTGTTAAACCTGACAATACTGGAGAGCCCACTGGATGGGAGGAGCCCTCTCCACACTCCATCCGCCGTAAAATGGAGATTGATGACGGTACCTCAGCTTGGGGTGACCCAAGCAGTTACAAGAAGACAGTCAATCTCTGGGACAGGAATAACCCTGGGATGCAAAGCAAACCAGGATCTGGCAATGCCAACAATGTACCCAACAACCATCATCATCATCCCCACCATAACCAGCCTCCCATGCAGACCCACAGTCATGGAGGGTCAAATTCAAACAATAATCACATTTCTCCTGATAACACTGGCCCACATCCAACAGGACCACCTCACAGTAGAACAACCCTCATGAATCCAGGTAAGACCTTTACCTGGTTAAAATGTATCACTGTATGTTTCTTTGATAATTTTGGCATACAAGTGAAGAAAAAAACTAACTGTTCATGATAAGAGAACATGCTAGCAGAAAAAAAAATGTTCGGATAAATCAGTCAACAGAATAGTGTTTACATTCTGTCTACGAGTGTAGTTCAGGATAGCATTTGAGCCAGGAGGAAGTGTGTAATTAGGGTTGGGTCGCCATCTGTGGGGAGTATCACTAGGCCTCAGCAGGATACTTGGAACAAACCCGACGCCCTCTGCTGTTTGTGTGTAGCTTTGCACTCCCTCTGCCAAAGCTGTATTTAACGTGGCATCCTCCGATCTCCCTTGTGCCAAGAACTAAACAGACATTTAATATTGCAGCTTAATATTCCATTTTATGACAGAGGAGCCTACAGTTACATTTGTTTTTAAAAAGAAATAAACAAAATAAAGTTTTAATTAGAATAAATGTCTCAAAAAAACTGTGAAATTCATGTTAATTTTTGTAATTCAAATTTTTATGCTAATAATATAATTTATAGAGGAAAAAATACAAAATATCTAGCTGTATATATACTACACGGTGCCAGCCTCAAGAGAATTTAGTATATGGTTTATGATACAGTGAAAACTAAAGGTGCACTTGTCCTGAGTTTTGCCGTATTTCTTTGCAGGATGGGGCGAGATGACAAATGTCCATTCAAAACCTGAACCCTCATGGGTAGAGCCAGCCACCCTTGCAGCAAGTCTGGACAATGGCACTTCAGCATGGGGTAAACCCCCAGGCGGCTGGGGTGATAATGGCCCTGAGGTCTATGGTCGAGGCAACGGACCTCCTGGATCTGCCCCCTGCAAACCTGGTTAGTTTTATGAATGTACATTTATTTATTAATTTGAATAAATATAATTTTAGTTGCTTTAAATGATTTTATGTGATTAAAAAAAAAAATCAGGTCAGGTGATAGATATCAGAGCTTTGAAGTGTGTAACAACAGGGCCCCCTGTTGTTGTAAATAATGCACTACAGGATTATATATGTTTTGGTATCTCAGTAAGGACAAATGAGTTATTTCTATTGTTTGTAAACATAACCAGTAGCAAATGTTAATCTGTGCTTCTACTGTGGACATATTCAATAATCTGTCTTTTTGTTCCTCAAGGCCCAAAATCTATGCAAGATGGCTGGGGTGGTGGAGAGGACATGGGCCTGTCTGCAGGGCAGTGGGAGCAGGATGAGGGTGACATGTGGAATAGCACTGCATCTCAAGAGAGCAACTCCTCCTGCAGCTCCTGGGGTAACCCACCCAAAAAGGGCCCACCAAAGGTAAAAAAAAAAAAAAGCTACATAAGTTGAATGTAGGTGTCATTACATGCTGCAAATACAGCTCATCTGTTTTTCTTTAAAGGGAAAAGTCCCAAACAAACAGGATGATACTTGGATAATGAATCGTCTTATCAAGCAGCTGACTGACATGGGCTTCCCTGTGAGTACTGCTTATCTTTCATAAAATAGCATTTCTCACTCTGTATATTTGACTGTTGTCCCTGGGGTTAATTTAGCGATACTGACTGGATAATTGTACATTATCCTTATAGTTTTAAAAATATCCAGTTGCAAATGTATTAAATTATTAAAATTAATATTTGTAATAAGTATTAATGCAAATAGTTTATACAGTATATGGTGTTTACTGTGTGTTTGTGTTTGCCTTTGCAGAGAGACCCTGCAGAAGAGGCTCTCAAGAGCAACAACATGAACTTGGATCAGGCCATGAGTAGGTGTTATATCTGCAGAATTTGATCAGAGCTTCTTTGCTAGAATATTGTATTCAAATATCATTTGTGTGGTAGGTGCCCTGTTGGAGAAGAAGACCGAACTAGATAAACGGGGGATGGGAATCTCTGACTATAACAATGGCCTAGTCAATAAACCAATGGGCTGCAGGCCTTCAGTCATCTCCAAAGAATCCTCCTCAGATCGTCCCCCCTTCTTGGACAAGGTATGTGCTTTTCACAATTAAAAATCAGCACATTGTAATTATTGCATCTAGAAGACTTCACATTGTGCTGGATTTTGTTTGTCTTAGCTATTTATTTATTTTGTCATTTGCTCGTTAGGATGCTGGGCTAGCAGATGATGCCCAAACCTCACCGTTTATGCCTTCTCCGAGCCTGAAGCTCCCATTGGGTAGTACTGCACTCCCTGGCCAGAGCCTTGGAGTTGCAATGCAAAACTTGAACAACAGACAGGTGGGTCTGTGAGGATCTATGTGTATTTTGTATTTCAGCATTGTGTTAATCATCGTCCACCTGGCTGCCAAGATACTGAAATCTTTATTGCCTGATGTTAAACCGATTTAGAATGAGTTGTTTTGTGTGTTTATGTAGATGCAGAGTGGAGTGTTTGGTAGTAGCGGAGCAGCACAAGCCCGGGCCCTGCAGCAGCAGCAGCCTCCTCCCCAGCCGTCAGTGCCACCTCTCAACTCGTCCCAGCCTAGTCTACGTGCTCAAGTGCCTCAGTTTTTCAGCCCTCAGGTGTGCAAACAGACATAGATGCATGTAGTTTAGCACCTTATTGTGACAATGACTTCATTTGGTTACAGATAGTTTTTCACCACTTGAGTATATGTGGGAATGATGAAATCATGCTGAAGTCTGACCATTTTGTTCACTGACAGGTTCAAGCACAGCTTTTACAGTTTGCAGCAAAAAACATTGGTCTCAACCCTGCACTTTTAACCTCACCAATAAACCCTCAGCATATGACCCTGTTGAACCAACTTTATCAGCTGCAACTGGTAAGTGCCAGTCTTTCGACATCTTACTGATCTGTAATTAAAGAATGTTTTTTTTTTATTGGCCAGAAAGCTTACATTTCACTCCTAATTTCTCATTGTAATGAAAGCTTGTCATTTTGATCTTGCAGGCGTACCAGCGTTTACAAATTCAGCAGCAGATGTTGCAGGCACAGCGCAGTGTTTCTGGCCCCATCCGACAGCAAGAGCAGCAAGTGAGCGGTTCCTTCCCACAGCTAGTGCCACCCCGATACCATTAAAATCTCACAACCCTCAATACTGATTTGTTTGTTTTTAAATTCTAATGTGACTTTTAAATCTCAAACTTCTATAAAGGTGATCTGTGTTCACAAGCATGTCTTCTCGCAGGTTGCACGTACAATCAATAACATGCAGCAACAGATCCAGCAGCACCAGCGGCAGCTGGCTCAGGCTCTGCTGATGAAACAACAGCAGCAGCAGCCACCCACCTCACACCCGGGCCTGCATCCCAGCGCAGGCAAATCAGCTCTGGACACATTTCCAGCCCACCCCCAGGCCTCCAGCCTCTCTGTTTCCGACCTTCAGACCAAAGAGCCGCAGTCTTCTCCAAACTCCTTTTCACCATACCCTATTTGTGAGTTACCAGCACGCTCTGTTATTGTATTCTTTCTGTTCAGACTAGTGACGATCCAAATATTCTTCTATACACTGTTCCCACAGTTCTAGTAAACCTGGAATTGCCACAGAATTTTGAAAGTCTTGAAAAAAGTCATGTACATTTCTATAGTGAATATATTTTTTTCTAGTCCACTCTAAAATGTATAATCAGCTAGATATTGCTCTTTGGTGCAGATAAGTTGATTTGCATTGCATAGAGATTCTCAATTTGTGAGCAAATCTTTTCTTTTCGATGAGTCAGTCAAACTGGTTCACAAATTGACCCAAAAGATTCATTGGTAAATATGTCTAAATCATAATGATTTTTAAAAGCCTTTATTCAGTAACAAATGATTTGAAAAGTCATGGGAATTTTTGGGAAGCTATTTTCTCTCTCAATCCAGTTCACCCTAAATTCAACCCTGCTGATTCTTGCATGTGTGCTTCTCTGCAGCTGGATTGAACCCTAACATGAATGTGAACTGCATGGCAGTGAGTGGCCTGTCCATTAAGGACTCTCCTCAGCCTCAGTCACGCCTGTCACAGTGGACACACCCAAACTCCATGGAGAACCTCTCTGGCAGCTCCTCTCCAATGGAGCCCAACTTCAGCAAACATGGTACACATCATTATTATAGATATCAGTATGCATATTGTGAATATGTGGTAGTGTTAATTTCGTTAACGAAAACTATGACGAAAAATGTTCGTCAACAAGGTTTTTTCCCCTGACGAAAACGAGACTATAATTAGGTCATTAAAGGTGCAATATGTAAGATTTTTTTATTAAAATATTCAAAAACCACTAGAACAGTGTTATATATTTTGCTGACTTGTGTACTTACATTATCCCAAATGTTTCAAAGAATGTTTAAATTCAGAGAAATAAGCAATTTTAACTAGTGGCACGGACCGTGTCTATAGTGTCATTGTGTTGCCTGCCAATGAGGTCATAACCCCTCGATTTCCAGTTTTGTTTTGTGGAAAACATGGAAACACCAAAGACGCTTTAATATGTTGTGCATTTTATTAGACAGGTGACGACCGCACAGAGTAGCATTATAACAGAACTTTCAAACGTATCTAGTATGATAAAACAGAGCTGCTTTACACCACATATGCACGACCAGAAGGAGCGGAAGCGCTAAAGTGTGGCATAATAAAAGTTCAGCTGCTTTCGAGCCGTGTGTCACTCTCGTCTCTCATTAGCAATTTCTTCAGCGGCCTCGTTTCGCTTTGACTGCTTTCCACCTCACTCTGCTTCATACTACGATGTTAATAAATCTTTAATACATTAGCTCATCCACGAACATGATTTCTGCCCGAGTCCCATCGGTTGTGGGGATGAAGACGACAACTCCCATGATTCCACACCCAGTCACAGCGCCATCTACTGGTGCGTTCAAGTCATGTCGGATAGATCGTATTTACGAGTTGAGCGCACATGAACGCCACCACAAAGACGTTATTCAAACTACACCTTTGTTTGTTTTGAATACGCGCCCTCTAGCAGTGAAAACTTACATATTGTACCTTTAAATGATAACTGAGACTAAATGAACATGCAATATCATTGACGAAAAAAGACGAGACTTAAAATGTAGTTAAAAGAACAACATCTTTACCAAAACCTTTTTATTTTTGTTGAAAAAAGTGGAGCCAAAACATTTCAGACTGCTGTACAAGACTATTACGCGAGCATTCATGTTTGCGGTTGCCAGATATCAAGAGCTCAAATCCCCCAATCAGAGCTTTACTGTTAAACGGATACGTACTCAGCCCGGCTTTTTGCTTTATGCAATCTGGCAACCATTCACACGCCCTCTCTCTGCAGAGGCGCTGTGATCTGAAAACACCGACATACAGTACTGTACAAGTAAGCTGGAGTTCAGCGATCTCCGTTTGAGATATTCTGCTTAAATGAAAGTGTCATTCAGCCAGTCTGTGTTCTGTCATGGATCTCGACTGCATTGTTTGTGATAGTGGTTGCTGATTGTAACATTAATTACACAGCCTTTGTGCAGCAATAAGTCTTTTTGCCATTGTTTTAAAAGAGAAACATTAATGCAATTTGGAACTATTGGAATTACTATTAGGAATTCCTCTGTTATAATATTTGAGAGTATGTTTTTGTAACACAGGTTTTCATAACGTAGACAGTGCGAGTGTATATATTAAGTATTTGGTGTTTATTTAGCCTCTAATTGATATCCTGTTATAAATCTGTACACTAGATAAGGTAAAATAAACCATGCATACGAGTCGGCATTCTATTGACCTGTGCCTATTGGTGAAAGAGCAACTTCTGATGAAATGTAAAAATAAATTTCCCAAAGGACAACAATCATTGCAGTTAAAATTGAGAAAAAAAAAAAATTATCTTTTTAACCATTATACAGTAAGACAAAAATATGACAAATGTGTGTTTCCACTCACTAAAACTAGACTAAAATTCTCAGACATTTAGTCGACTAAAACTTGACTAAAACTAAAACAGGACAAGTTGACTAAATATGATAAAAACTAAAAATTACATTTGACACAGGACTAAGACTAAATTAAAAATAGCTGACAAACTTAACACTAATATGTGGCATAGTAGTTAATATCAGGCTTGATACTGATGATATTCCATATCACCAATATTACACAGGTGCCATCTCTGCAGGCCCCAGTCTGGGTCCCCCAAGTAAGCCCACGCTGGATGACTCCTACAGTCCCTACAATCTGATTCCCAGCTCCGAGTCTCCTGCCAGCGCCCTGGCACCTCATGATAGCTGGGGTCAGGGAAAGAACACAAATGACAAGATCTCCAATGGGACCAATGTCAACTGGCCTCCAGGTGACTAAATGGCCTCTCTAAAATCTCTTTGGACTAGTAGGATTATGAAAGCATTAAAGGGGTCATATGATGCAATTTCAAGTTTTCCTTTCTCTTTGGAGTGTTACAAGCTCTTGGATTTAAAATTGTTCGGATACTTTTGGACAGTTAGGTCACACTTATAAAACAACCAAATGTCATTACACTAGATTAAAACAACATTAAACCAAGTAGCATCTGCAGTGTTCGAACTATGCCATGGACTTTGGGGGAGCCCACTCGATTTTTTTTTTTATAACGGATGGGGGGGGGGTCGTGCGCTTGCGCGTGCCTCAAAAGAGGGCTTACAATATCTTACAAAGATACATAACAGCTACAAGTGTATGCACTACTTGCTTTATGCAAGCACTATATAGGATAAATCACTCCCCAAAATTTCACAAATCACGTTTTCAGGGGAGCCCATGTCTTATTAAGGGGAGCCGAGCTCCCCCTAGCTCCCCCGTAGTTTGCACCCTGAGCATCTGGGAAAAATAAATACAAAATTTTCAAAATGACTTTTAAGTGACTTTTAGTTGTCCAGCAGAGTTACTACAGGCGTAGTTCACCACATTAACTATGGACATAATCCACTGTTTGACAAACTAACGATGTTGGAAAACCATAAAATACTGAAATATTTTCTTTTTTGAATATATCATTTAAGAAAAAGAAAATAATCCAATGTTTTTCATTTTTCACATATTTGTTTTTAATAAATGCCATTGATTGGATCAGGGTTTTGCAGGATTTAAAAACATTTTTCAAATCATAAAAATTGGTAATTAAAATTAACAATTTTAATATAAAAACTACCAAAATGAAACCGTTACTAAAAAAGGCTGAAATTTATTAGTTTACCTGCATGCCATGTGATCATCAACCGACATCAGAGAACTGTGAACATACAAATATGTTGTTAAATTATTAAAATATTAACTTAAAATCTCAATGGGGCTTTAAGTAAATATTTTAGGTAAATATTTTGTAATATAACAGTTACAGCTAATGAAAAAGTTTTGGAATCCCTAGATTGGATAAATGTTATATAATGCAAAGACAATCTCACATTTTTAAGTGTACCAAATAGTGTATGTATTGATAGACAATGTGTCATGCTTGATCTGATTGGTATGAAATCCCTCAGAGTTTTGTCCAGGAGTGCCCTGGAAAGGACTGCAGAATATTGACCCTGAGACTGACCCCAATGTGACCCCAGGGAGTGTTCCCAGTGGGCCCACCATCAATACCAACATTCAGGATGTGAACCGCTACCTGCTAAGAGACAGGAGTGGAGGTAAAAAAAAAAAAATAAAAAATCTATCAGTGAAGTTTCTGTCAGATGACACTGAAAGTACAAAGCCTGAATAAATCCCATAACACCATGTATAGTTAAATATTTTTATATATTCTGAATAAAAGGTATTGCGTATTGCAGTACTGTTTTTATTTAGAATGTCTAAATGTTTTTCACATAATACAACCACTAAGATTGCAGTTGGTATTTTCTTCCATTTTCTTTTCTTTGTATTTTCTACGTACGTTATTTTTCTGATTTCAACTTTGAATTATTGCGTACTTTGTGCGGGACATATCGTAGGTTCCACCCTAACTTCCTCACAGGGTGAGGCTCTGCCTCCCTCCAGCGTTTGGCCAGTCACTAGCTCTTTCAGTCTGTCCTCCCAAGAGGCAGCCAGCACAGGTACAACTCCCAGAATCCCCTTCCTGCCCTCAGTCCTGCTCATCAAACTCTTTTCTTACCACTTACTGTTCAACCTAGCATGGGGCCCTAAAACGGTGGTCGCATTCCTGTATATCTAGTACATCCAACTCAAGTGTGACCCTTTCCCCCGTAGAGAGTTCTATCCTGCCTACATTCATCTGTACATCCCCTCAGTGGTGTTATTCACACACTGTCCCTTTGTGCAGCATGGTCACCGGCTATCTGTGATTTTTGTGAGGTGGAAGTGCTGAGAAGGCACTCTTTTATTTGTGAGACATGAACTCTTACAATATAACACATGGGCCTGTTTGCGGTGGCACCTCAGTGACTGTGACTGCTGTGAGAACACCTTTCAGTTAGCAAACACATTTACATCTCTGATCTACAGGGAAGCTGTCTGACATGAAGTCCACTTGGTCTCCGGGGCCCATCTCGCACACCCAGGCTTCTCTCTCTCATGAGCTTTGGAAAGTCCCACAAGGACCCCGGAACACAACAGCTCCTACACGGCCGCCCCCAGGCCTGACCAACACTAAGCCTAAGCCCTCGTCCACGTGGGGCGGAAACACCCTGAGCCTGGTGGCTGGCTGGAGCAGCTCCTACTCTTCAGGTGTGTGCATAAAAGGTGCAGTTTAACACTAGAACCGCCACAGGGTAAATGTTTTTAGTTTTTTACGTTTTTCAAATGTACATGACAGATTTTACTAAAATTGTGTAATTTACAATCCCCTGATGTTAAAAATTGTTTAGGCAAAGCCAGATCAAAAAACGGGGCATTTAAAAACAAATTAATAATTAATTAGCTGAAGCTGTGCACTTAAATTTGTCATCGCATCATACATCCTATGCAGTGTGGTGAATTATTGTTCATTATTGTCTTATCTATTTTAGTAATTTAAATAACATGGGTTATCTTAATATATTGCTTAATGACATTGTATTATAATATCACACTACTCAAATATGTATTTATTTCCTTCTTTTTCTCGTTGTCAGTGCAGGCTTGTTTAGGTTATTGACCGCTATGAAAAGTGATTAGTGTAGCCTACATAAAAAAAAGCCTCGACCATAAAACAACAGGACAAAAATATAGTTGATTACTAGACATAATAATTTCATGACTCTAGACACTTCTTTGTGAAGACAGTGGCATAATACAGTGAAATAATATGTTCTTTAGCAATATCAAAACAGTAGTCATGTACGTGGGTAAAATTTTCCCGTTGGCGGTTTTAGGTATATGATGACCCCTGGCGGTTCTAGTGTGAGGGACGGCAGCCACACACCCCATTGGCCACTGGAACAGCAGCAGTCTTGGAGGAGGAGGAGTGGGCGGGACGGGGTCCGGCGGTAAGGCGAGCAACGAGCTGCTGTGGGGGGGTGTACCGCAGTACTCCAGCCTGTGGGGGCCGCCCAGCGCTGAGGACGGCCGAGTGGTGGGCAGCCCCACCCCAATCAATACGCTGCTCCCTGGAGACCTGCTGAGCGGAGAGTCCATGTGAGAGTGCCAAGTGCTCGAACCCCCTAACCGCAGCGAAATATGAAACTTAACGAGCAAAAACCAAGCAAATCATTTGGCGATAATCAACGTCAGTGGAACTGTGAAAAACCAAGAGACAGGAGGCTGAGGCCACACTTGCATAGAGGCTGCTGACCTTCTTCCTCTACTTATTTGTTTTGTTTTGCGTTTTTTTCATGTGTTATTTTGATCGTTAGGCTTGGGTTACAGTATTCTATAGACTTCTTACGAAGAACCGTGACTAAAAGAGAAGTGAACCTTTACCAAGACTTTTCTCTAATAACTGATACCAGTGTGAAAGTGTATTTTACTACAAACCGATGAGACAAGCTGCCATTTTTTTTAATTCCTCTGGCACGAGCACATCCTGTCAGCCCAATCACAGCATATCACCCTCTCCCTGAAGAAACGTGCGTCATTCCAAACCAACTTCCCCTACTCCCTGTCTTTTAGACTGGATCCATGGCTTTTTTCAGTTGTCCTTTGGATCGTTTGGATTAATTAACAGCACTAAACTTTAGCCTTAACTGCTGATCAGTCCCACTCCATTTGTACTTTGAAGAAACTCATCTTAAGAATTGCACATTTTCTCATTTCTGAGCCAGGACTGTCATGGTTTCGATCTCAGCCACAGCATACTTGCATTCGTCCTTCCTGTTTCCCTCGGTTGCCATCTGTCCTAACTTTCAAAAGAACGGACAGATATCTGACCCCTCTGCACATTTGAGGCATTTATTCTTAAGCTGAGAGGACACGTGGACAGCTGAGGTATATATTAACCACTGCTCACTAAAAAATGTACAGGAAACACTTTTTCAAATGGACTACTTTATTTTCACTCTTTCATTTTCCTAAACGACCTCGGTCTCTCAAAAAAAAAACATAAGCCCTCATTGTCGTTCGTCTGAAGTGCAATATATGCCACAGACTCGTCCGTCCATCTTTACGCAGTGCTTTTTTGCCGGTGAAACGGTAGGAGCTCGCCTGGGGACGGGGGGAGGAATCAAAGACTTGTCTCCTGCCATGTCCACCAAGTGTGGGACTGAACAGAAGAGGACTCTCTCAGTGTGTAAGCCCATGGTGATGAAACATTCACAAGCACTTCCTCTACACACTTGAGGACAAGTGTGACTACAGGGGCAACAGGGGCTTCAAACCAAATAAGAGGTGTTTCTTGTAACCCAGTAGACAAAGTGCATTTTTTCGTCGTTGTTGTATTTGGTACAAAAGTATGGAACAAAGAAGGCGTGGTTTCTTCATAGCACTTAGCAAGAGCATCAAGCTCCGACTTCAATGCCAACAAATTACACATGGATTTGTGAAACTGACAAAAAGCAACCATGAAAAGCAATCTACCGAACTTCTCCTCCATGCTCCTTTTTGAACTCTAAACGGATTTTGCCATTTCCTTTCTTCTTCGTCTTCGTCTTTCCATGGTCTTTTGACTTTGAAGTCAGACATTTCGAAAATGGTAGCAAAATGAAGGGATGTCTGATGAGGAAAAAAACAACAACACCGCAACAAGACTGAAGCGTTCATGTGTTTTTGTTTTCTTTAAGATGATATATATCAAAGTAAATATCACTGTTACAGTACTCCAAAATCATTAGCCTTTTTGTCTGGAGATGCTAGACGTGTTGTAATGTTTCTAATGGATTCTGCGGGGCCCCGCCTACCTGTATGATAAGTGTGGCCATTGAGTGCCTATCTGCTGTGGCGCCTCGGGTGCCCACACTCTGACTTTTGACCCGCTGTGCCAGGCCGGCGCACCAGATGCCGGAACGCCTGGGCCGGAGCAGTGGCTCCTTCAGACCTGGCCAGTCAGTACGTACTGCGCCAGCACTCGACCTCGTCTCAACTTCACTCTCATAGACTCTCTTTCTCCTTCTCATGCAAAGATCACTTTAGCTGGAAGTGGACAGGTTCGTTTTATGTACTTTTTATATGATCGATTGGGTTTTTCCCTTCTGGAATTGCCAGTGTTTTTTTTTTTGGTCAACATTGCTGTTGTTATCGTCGTTGCTGTTGTTGATGTTATATCGTTATTTTACGCTTTTTTGTTTTTCGATTTGTGTGTGTCAATGCAGTGGTCTCTATGGTAGCTGCTCTCACCAGCCCCTCTTGCTGCGCATATGCAGAAACACTCTGATTAAGAGGCACACCTCAGCATCAACGGTGGTGGCGATTTGATACCGAATAACTTGTAGTGAGGGTTGTTTTAAGGATGGAGCGCACGTAGTGGCAAAAATGAAGAGTAAGGTCGATGGTGCTCAGTTTGTCTTCTGCCTCTCCTCTGCACTTTCCTCCGCTCCGGTGTCGCAGCCCTGCCAGGCCACACACTCACACTGGTGCTTACGACAAAGGGCAGGCAGAGTACACTACTTTACCTGGTCGCCACTTCTCACAGTAATAAACGCAAATGATAACGGAGACTCGGTTCTCCACTTCTATGCAAAGACCGACCGAGAGGTGCAGTTCAAGGCCTTCAGCTTCAATCTGTAGTCTCTCCAAGCCCACTCTTCAGCTCACCAGTTGATTGTGAGAAGGCAGCTTCCTTACAGTGTGGTCTAAAGTAAGAAACGGGCCCCGCTTTGTTTGAACTGATGACCAGGCCCTCACTGTTTACTCTCTGAATGATCTCTTATATTATGTACATGCAGTCTCAGGGCAGCCTCAGAGAACCCCAAACTGTTTTAGCGTTACAAGGAGGGCGTTGTTGCATTCTCCAATGTGGCTTTAAAGATGCTAAATGGGTGGGCGAGTGGACTCGGAGAACTCTGTTTTTCTAGATCCTAATGTAACTATTCTTGATCATAGATTTAACCTAGACATGAATCTATCAGAGTGGAACTACTTTCTTGAAATTTGTCTTAATGTTTGGTTTTGTAAAGAGCACATGGAGATGGAGAGGTAGAATGCAGGTTGGCACCAAGACAGACGGGTAGCACCTTGTCCCGGGTATCAAATATACGCCTGGGAGGACTGCTGACATTTAAACAGGGAATCCAGAATGTTTAGGTGCACTGTAGATGGTTCACATTTGGGTACATCTTTTTTTTTTCTTTTTTTTTTACCAAAAAAGGTTTTTGTATGATTAATATTAATATTGTTGAAAAAAGGAAACTTTAATTCTGTAGTACACTCTTGACTGAAGTGCTTCTCTCTGAAAGCCTTTGATGCCCTGATGTGGCAGACAGATAGATGACTCTGGGGTTGCTGTATTGATGGTATTAAATTCTGTCCTGACCCGATAGTAGGGAAACGGTGCACTAGCAACAATCACTATTGCCTGTTTTTGAAGATATATATTTTTAACTGCCTTTTGTCTAAGCTGTACTCGAGACCATGAAAAACAAACGTCCAAAATGTGTTTAAAATCCAGAGGATTGCCTGGCAGACTAGCTAGCTAGCCAACAAGTGCCCAGTCCTCCACTGTGGGCATATACTTATCTATAGGACTAATGTACCCCAGCTCCACGAGAACGGCTCAGATGCAACTTTGTTTAGATAAGAAGGCTGCTTCGATCGTATAAAATAACAGGATCTGGGTGGAGATGAGCTCTAAGAAACAAAAATCCTCTTTCTTGGGGTCCTGGCTAGAATATGCACATGCTGGTTGATATACATGTACAACTGAAATCCTGTGTATGTATATAACTGGTTACCTTTTTGTTTATTTACCTTTACTTTGGTTTACAGGCCCGAGTAACCCCGTTTCCTTCTCTTCATAAATTTACCTTAGATGATAAAAAGCATAAACATATCAAAATTATACAAATTAAAAAACACAAATACTTGAATCAAAAGCAGCGCCAATAATGTAATGTGAAATTTTTTTTGTAATAATTTTGTCATTCATACACTTCCAAGCTTTTTGATAACATCAGTTCAAACTGAACTAAGAAAAAAAAACGTAGTTCAAAAAAGAAAAAGAAAAAACAGTGACATCGTTTGTATGTGAGTGTTTGCACAAGATTGCGTGTACTGTATGACGGATGAATGCGTTCATTTGCCTGTGTGAGTGGGTTCAAACCAATGTATGCTAGTGATTACAGTGGATTTGTTTGCGACTTTGTTTCATTTTAAGCATCTAAGGTTTTGTTTTTTTTGTTTTCTTTTCGTCTTTCTTTTGTTGGCTAGTCAAAAATATATTCGTATGTGTATTGTTATCGTATTTGTTATTAGAGTTGCACTGAGTGTCTGCTTCCCCTCATTCAGCTAATCGTACAACATGATATTAAAGTACTAAGGGGACAAGGTGACAATTCATGTGTTAATGTTTACTCAAGGACTTATTGAGAAAAATAACAAGTGTTTTTTTTTTTTTATCTGTAATACTATTAATCTACCTTATAGTGGCTTTTATTGTGGAATAATCCATGATAAAGAAATTGATTATTTTGAGTATTGCACCATTGTTTTTCAGATTATAAACAGAAAAAATACAAAATAACAAAAAAAAATTTATATAAATATAAAATGTGGGGAATTTTTTTTTCGAAGAACTGTGGCCAATGATCGATGTAGAGGGACTTGTAACTCCCCATGTTACACCATGATGAGCTGGATAGACATCTGGAGAAGAGTTTCTTACAAGACTCATTTCAGAGGTGCCTACCTTTCTGGTTTGCTTTTTTTTTGGGGGTCGTTAATGTTTGTGTGTTCTAGTTTTTGTTCACGATCTTTGTGCAAGGCCACCAACAGTTTACAAGCATTTCATGTTTTTCTGAAGTTCAAGGAAAATAAATTTTACGATGGGATTGTCATGAGAAGAGAAAAAATCCTAAAGGACATATACTTCCATCAAATGAATAACAAAAACACTTTACGGAATGAAGATTATTGTGCTACTTGCAGAACTCTGGGATTGATCAGTGTTGTCATTTTTTGTTTGTTTTTTATTTATGTTGGCAATGTTACTTTCATAGATTATCAAAGCCTGTACTTTTTATTTTTATTTTTGAAAGCAAAAAAAACATTTCCTTTGCTGGAAAAAAAAGAAAGAAAAGAAGACATAAATGTTCACTATCTTGCACACACAAAAAAAGTGGATCATGTCTCAGGAAGGCAAGGGTTCCAGAGTACCAACTCCACGCCATTTAATGTTCGTTTTTAGAGAAAGAGGATAACAGGAGAAAAAAAACAAAAAAACATAAGCACTGAAGGTTATGGATTTCAGAAGAAGAAAATACATTTGTTTCTAAATCCGTAGCAGTTACATATTTACCAAATAATGAACTCTTAATGAACTTTAAAAAATGGAGTGCTTTATATATAAATCTATATATTGAAATTGCTTTACATTTTAAACAAAATGATCAATGATTTTGATTGTTCAAAAGATGGTGAAAGAACATACAAATGCTGTATGTTTGAATCTTTATTGTATTTTCTTATAAGTGTGGATGGAGATACTGGGTTGCTTTTGCCTTTTGATTTTAAATGTCAAGGAATATGTCTGTACTGAGATTAAGAAGTCTGTGGCTTTTAATGTTTTTGTTTTCACTCTCTTTCTCTTTTTCTCTCCTCATAGAATGTGATTGTTGACATGCACCGAAAAAAACAATTTTGAACTATGGAGCTTCTTTCAAACAATTAATAAATTGCATTTTTGTTCTTGGCTGTAATTAATTTGGTTTGGTCATTTGGTTTGGTCAGATGGGAAGCAGTATCCTGCAGTGTTATGGGCTATAGGATGAATATAGGTAAAGTGGGATGCTTAATAACCTGTTATTGTATTCTTCTGATAGAATGAAAAATGTTTTTAGTAGTGCGAGATGACTTATGTAGCAATTTGTATCACATACAAAATGCCCATGATAAATTACCAGAAAGTATCCAGCCTGTATTCGCCCTGCTTTATCTAAAATTATTTAAACCCAGTTGTTTAAATGAGTAAAGAAGAATTGGAAAATGCTGTTTTAAGGAAGAACTACAACCAGTTTGATCATTTTACGTAAAAGGAAGAACTTTTACCCAATTTTATCATTTTATCTAAATACATTAGGTTATTAATATTATTTTTAAAAATTTAATTGTAGTGTAATTCTTTATAGTGTAGTGTAAATATTTTTATAATTTGGTATATTTATTGTTATTTACAATTATGTAGGCAATTGTTTGTTATGCATTTATTAACAGAAGTGACAGAATATTTGTACTTTTTTAAATGTCACTTTTGTCATTTGTCCAAAAAAAAAGAAAGACAGAGAAAAGAAAAGACTAAATGGTCATTTAAATATGGTGCAACACTAGGAACTGACCCTTCGCAAAGGCCCCTTTAGTTGCTGTTGCTACATCCGACAAGCCATGGCGCTCTCATGCCACACTTCATTTACCAAAGAGCAAAGAGGACACTGACAACGCACCGACAGACAAGACAGAGCTGGTTACTTTTGATATGAAACAAAGTCTCAGCTTTCAAATTTATTTATTTATATATTTTTAATTCAAACAATAAATACCGTTTTGTGGCTCTTTAATGTGTTGTGACGGATCACTGTAGCGCCTCAGTTCAAACGGCACCTGAACCGATTATCTCTTAATATTTTACTACTATTTATAGCATGGAATAAACATGAATGAACATCAGAAGGTAGCTATGTTGTTTCAAATACGCAGTCCAAGTTCAAGTCCACCAATGTTAATCTACTGTTCAGCTAACGGTGCAGGATGAGACTGGAGATTACCAGGCTCAGCATATAAAATTATAACATGTAACTATGTTAATATTTTAACATGAAACTGTATGTTAATTCTGCTTTCATCATTTACGGTGTTGCAATTATTTTGTTTCTCGGTTTCTGAAAAGAACGAGGCAGGAGAGGTTTCTGTGAGGGTCTCAGGAGTCTCTATAATACCAAAACATCAAATGGCACTATTCCTTATAAACTTTAGCATGACCCTGGAAATGAATACACTGCATAGCTTAATTCACAACTAAGCTGAATTTTATGACGATTCTTTTTCCTGATGCTGTTCCACATTTGTCCGATTGGGGGATCCATAGAGGTTCTCCAGCATAGTCTTCCACCCTGGAGCAGATGTTTCGGGGTCTGGTGGACAGATCCGAGGACTGCTTCCTTTTCCTTTCACACTTGACATGTCTTCATAAATTGGAACTGTGGTTTGACGCTCTGGCTGAGCATGTGGCTTTTTCTGAGGACAAGTAAGAGGGGTGTTTTCACATTAAGAATGACACTATATTACTTGTTATATGTTAAATGAAGTGTTCAGCTATGTTGTTGGGGAACCTTACATAATGTGTCACAAAGAGAGCGATGGCCGAGAGTAGGAGCAGATTCACTCCTACTGTGATGGTATAGATGAGCAGAGAATACCTTCTACAGGAGCACAACTCACCTGAAACAAACGGATTATGTGCTCAGAGTCAGATCTGAGCTTACTGTTCCATCACTACAGCCAAACATATTGAGCTAGAATCTTAAAGGGGTCATAATAAGGCAGCTCTAAGACAAGAGTGTCATTTAGCTCAAGTCAGTTCAATAACAGTGTAAAGTGCATCTATTTTGAAACTAGTTGAATTCAGGTATAAGCAGATCTACAGAAGGCAACCGTGAGGTTATTGGGCTCGAGTTAGTCTATTGTTGATTCAGTTTTGGTCTCACCTGATGGTGTCGGTGCAGTTATATCGATAATATTACTGAACGTGTGCTTCTGTTACTAAAGCATCTATTCTATGGTCTTTAATCACTGAAGCTGGTCTAATGGTAATGGATAGAGTTCGGAGTACTTAAAGTTACAGTTTATTTATTGTAGGCTATCCTACGGTGTCCGAGAGAGCTCAACACACTGCAAATTCAGAAAACACATGCAAATAGAAAAAGCACCAGCAAATTAAGAAAACATCATCAGTTTGACAGAACGTGCCGCAAATACTCGCAACACAACCAAATACAAAAACACGCTGCAAATGCTCACAACACAAATAAAGAGACGCGCTGCAAATACAACACAAACAAATAAAGAGACGCGCTACAAATACTCACAACACAAACAAATAAAGAGACGCGCTGCAAATACAACACAAACAAATAAAGAGACGCGCTGCAAATACTCACAACACAAACAAATAAAGAAACGCGATACTCACAACACAAACAAATAAAGAAACGTGCTGCAAATACTCACAATACAAACAAATAAAGAGACGCGCTGCAAATACTCACAACACAAACAAATAGAGACGCGCTGCAAATACTCACAACACAAAGAAACGCGCTGCAAATACTCACAACACAAACAAAGAAACGTGCTGCAAATACTCACAACACAAACAAATAAAGAAACGCGCTGCAAATACTCACGACACAAACAAATAAAGAAACGCGCTGCAAATACTCACAACACAACCAAATACAGAAACACGCAAGTAGCACAGACCACAACAAAATTTACCCAACAAAATGAAAATTAACCAGGTTTTTTTTTTTTGCTGTATTGATTACCATTTGTATAACCAGTTGCACAAATACCATGGTTAAAACTATGGTTAATGTAGTAAATACATGGTTAATTTGTGCATGGTTACAGTCAGTAACCATTTTTTGTTTTCATTTTTCTTATATAATAAATGTATTTATTAATTAATTTTAATAGTAGGCTATGGTTAATTTTTTTTAAGGCAAGTTGTAAAAGTAAGTTAGCCAGCTTACATAACCTTTCACAGTTACAGTAATTGTGTATTTCGTCAGCTTATAATATCCACAAAAAAAGAGCTAATGTGCAGTTCCCAGGGGTGGGCAAACTTGGCCCTTCCAGGTCACTTTCCTTCAGAGTTTAGCTCCAACTCTAAACTCTAACACCTGAACCAGCTAATCATTGTCTTCAAGACTACTAGAAAGCTACAGGCAGGTGAGTTTTATCAGAGTTGGATCAAATCTCTGCAGGAAAGTGGCCTGGAAGGGCCAAGTTTGCACATCACTGCCTTAAAGGAACACTCCACTATTTTTGAAAATAGGCTCATTTTCCAACTCCCCTAGAGTTAAACAGTTGAGTTTTACTGTTTTCGAATCCATTCAGCCGATCTCCAGGTCTGGCGGTAGCACTTTTAGCTGTAGCTTAGCATAGATCATTGATTAGACTGTTAGCATCTCGCTCAAAAATGACCAAAGAGTTTAGATATTTTTCCTATTTAAAACTTGCCTCTTCTGTAGTTACATTGTGTACTAAGACCAACGGAAAATGAAAAGTTGCGATTTTCTAGGCCGATATGGCTAGGAACTATACTCTCATTCCGGCGTAATAATCAAGGAACTTTG
>NW_015540942.1:740552-751179 GCF_001515605.1 Sinocyclocheilus anshuiensis
ACGGAAAATGAAAAGTTGCGATTTTCTAGGCCGATATGGCTAGGAACTATACTCTCATTCTGGCGTAATAATCAAGGAACTTTGCTGCCGTACCATGGGTGCAGCAGGTGCAATTATATTACTACTTAAAACTACAGAAGAGTCAAGTTTTAAATAGGAAAAATATAGAAACTCTTTTGTCATTTTTGAGCGAGATGCTAACGGTCTAATCAGATTCAATTATCTATGCTAAGCTACAGCTAAAAGTGCTACCGCCAGACCCGGAGATCGGCTGAATGGATTTGAAAACGGTAAAACTCAACTGTTTAACTCTAGGGGGGTATTAGAGGATCGTTCCTTTAAACATTTCCGATGTGGTCTTTGTCTATTTGCAGCCTGTTTCTTTATTTGGTTGTGTTGTGAGCATTTGCAGCGCGTTTCTTTATTTGGTTGTGTTGTGAGAATTTGCAGCACCTGTTGTCAAACTGATGAAGATGTTTTCTTGATTTGCTGGAGCTTTTTCTATTTGCATGTGTTTTCTGCAGCGCGTTGAGCTCTCTCGGCCACGTGTGTGTGCTGTCAAATTGATGAAGATTTTTTTTATTTATTTGCAGGTGTTTTTTCTATTTGCATGTTTTTTCATTTGCAGTGCGTTGAGCTCTCTCGGCCACCGTATAGTATATCACATTTTCAAATTATTTTTTAATTGAAAATCAAGAACGATTAGATAGTACGTGATAGGATCCCCCTAAAGATAATTTACTGTTATCTGTATCCCTAAAGATCATTTACGCTTTTTTAGACCTATATGCGTCTGAAATCAACGCATTCACCAACCTGGCGCTTTTACAAGCAGAAAGAGGGCTGTGCTCGCCGGGAGCGGATCTGATGGATTTCCTGAGAAATCGCAGACATAAAGCCCCGAGTCTGTGGCTCTTAAATGAGAAAGAGTCAGAGTAACTGTGCGTAACTTCAGCTGTCCGGAGATACTGATTCGTCCCTCAATCTCTGGATCTGCTCTCATGACGTTATCTTCAGAGACGTTCAACACGCTTTCTGAAGGAGCAAACCTTCGTCTCAGGTGCAGAAGCGCTGGGCGGGGTTTACTTGCTTGTGCAACACAATCTATGTCCACCGATTCACCCTCAAGTCTTTGGATGTAATGAAAATCTTCAGATGCTGAAAAGTCTTGATAAAATATTAATAAAAAAATTTAAAGAAATCATGTAGCCGTCGCATGAAATATTTTTCAACTGGTTTTGGTTATGTGCATTGTTGGCCTTGTATAGCCTAATTAAAAAAAATATATTTTATCCTGCTCAATACATATTAAATACATCGGTTACTGAAAAAGGCATATTTTTGTTAACAGTGTCATTAAGAATACCTTAAAATATCACAAATTATAAATTAAAATACTTAAAATGTGTAATATATGTAACATTAAAGTAGGCTTAAGTTTTTCCTATTTTTCTGTTTGACAATCTGTATTGTGTAAAGCACTAAAAATAAAGGCGACTTGACGTTTATACACACACACACACACACATATATATATATATAACAATCTATCTTAAGAGTAAATATATATAAATGAGGTCAGTTAAAACAAAATTAAATTAAGATACCCGAGACAATGATTTGTGACTTATTCAGGTTCTGACTTTTTTTTTTTCTAGTAAAATGAACTGAACTTCTATCAGAAAGAGCTTTATTGGAAAGAGCTACAGCACAAACACACACACAAAACATTATTCAGTGACATACCTAAAGTCTGATCCCATAAAATCCAGAGAAATAGGCAGGCTCTCATGGTGCGCTTATTAAACGTCTTTAAATATCCAAGACAAGTTACACAGCTCTCCTCAAATCGTTGCTTGTGCTGCACTCACTCGCTACTATCACTCTCTTTTCATCTCCAGAGAGCTCCACCCAATGCACAGGAAGTTCAGCAGACATGTCTGTTTTTGTGTTTTAATGCTTAGTGAGTGGTTTCCCTAATGATTTCATTCTCTGAATTTATCTGCAGCCCTGACGTTTAAATGACTTTATTTAAAGCACTTATGGAACTTATTTTTCTTTCATTTCTTTTCATTTTCATTTCTTCTTTTTTCTTTGTACTAATATATATATATATATATGACCAAATATACAAAGAATACACGTCATTGGTTTTATCTCAGCTTTTATTATTTTTAAACAGGACAAAAGGAAAAGGAAACTCAGTGCTGCACTCTACTGCAAAGAAAGACAAAAACAAAAACAATAGAGATCATAGGCAATTTCAAACTCTGAAACAAAACACAAAGTTTTCCCTGTAAAAAGGAAGAGGAGTAATGATTTAGAGAACAAGGACTACTGATTCACATACAAGTTGTAAACTTACCAGTCGACTTAGACAAATAACTATTTGAAAGTGAACAGGAAAGCAATGACTCTTGTATTTAATCAAATCCATCAACAGCAGGTAAACAGAGATTACAAATCCAGAGTAATTACTCAGTCTAACCTCTAAAGGGGGTCTTGGATTTCCGTTAAAAAAATCAAGAGTAAATGAATATAGCAACTGGGCAGATAAAAGAAACATAACCACAAACTACTCACAGACAGTACTTTACAAAACACAAAACCACCTGATTCATATATTTGGTTAGATGCTAAATGAAACCTAGTTGATTGATATCAAAGCCAAACTGTGGACAGAAATCCATTAAACACACCATTAGTGCCAAGAAACATGCCAACCTTTTCCAAAACCAATGGAAGAGCTTGTTTAACAAATCACACATTACTCCTCAGTGCTACTGCATTATTTCTTATGAAACTTCTATGATGTATCAAAAGCACAGTATATATATATATATAAATATCTTACCACAGATTTAAATGAATATTCTGGATTTTCAACAATGCTCAAGGAAAGAATCTGAGGCACGCTGAATAATTTAACCTCATCTTTCAGTTTGTAAGGCGGAAGAGCTTCTTGTGTTTTATGAACATAATTCTTGTGGTGGAGTTTAAAGACATCCACTCCATGTAACTGCACACATACTTTTGGTTAGCACACGAAGTATAATGCTACACTGAAAAAAATGTTTCATTCATCCAATTAAGGGCAAGTTATTTATTTTTCATTGGCTCAAGTTAAAAAATATAGATGTGAATCATTACCCTGCATTTTTTTAATTGGATGAATTAAAAAAAAAATTCAGTGTAATGTGTCATGTTTATGAGCAAGTTGCATTTTCTAAAGGCTTAGTTTGAATAACTGCTAAACTTTCATTGTAATTAATGCATATCCATTTCCCATGTTTCTTACAAACTGAGAGATGAGTCAGAATCATAGTCTGCCACAGATGTGGTTGAAAACAACAACATATTACTTTAATATACACTCCCGTTCAAAAGATTGAGGCTGGTAAGATTTTTTTTAATGTTTTTGAAAGAAGTCTCATACTCACCAAGGCTGTATTTAGTTAATCAAAATACAGTAAAAACAGCAATATTGTGAAATATTATTGCAATTTAAAGTAACTTTTCTATTTGAATACAGGTTCAAATTTCATTGATCCCAGTGTTGTCAAAGCTGAATGTTCAGCATCATTACTCCAGTCTTCAGTGTCACATGATCCTTCAGAAATCATTCTAATATGCGGATTTGCTGCTGAAGAAACATTATTATGAATATTGAAAAGAGTTGTCCTACTTAATAGAAAACAGTTGTCTTACTTAATAATTTTGTGAAAAGTGTCGCTTTTTTCCCAGAATTCCTTGAACAGAAAGTAAAAATAAAACAAAACATTTATTTGAAACAGAAATCTTGGAACATAATTGTATTTACTGTCCATTTTAATCAATTTAATGCATCTTTGCTGAATAAACATTACAAATCTTACTGACCTCAAACTTTTGAAGCGTGTGTGTATTTTTAACATGTTAGCTAAAACTATGAGTTAGTTAAGAGAACTCCCCTGATATTAATAAACCCGGGGGCCATCACCAAACTTGCTCCAAATGGCTGTGAGGCCCCCTGAATTAGAGGTCTTCTCGGGTCCTAAAATCTGTACCCGACCCGAATCACTTCTTACCCGAACCCGACATGCATAAATTAATTTTTTTTTAAAGAAAAACCTGACCCGAGGCTGACGGCATTTAATTTCGAACCCGACTGGACCCCAACACAAACGGTATTGACGTGTGTACAGCCTGCAGCCCCGCAGTCAATCAGGAAAAATCCCGGTGTCCTGCTCACTGCTTTGGCCGCTTCTCCATTACTTTGATTTATTTAACATTTATTCAATTTATTATTAGGCTACTTTATATTAGTGCCTACCTGATACAAGTTATTTCTGAGCTCGGCTTTCAATTGTGACCAGTGGATTTGAAAAATAAACGTGATAGTTTGATAAAAAAATTAATCGATAGCCTAATAATTCATGGATTTGCTAGTGTTGTCTGCAACCTGATCTCTGGCGACAGCTTTTGCACACAAAAAAGAAAAGCCCTGTATGAACACGCAGCATAATGAAGCGAGTGGATTTTCCTGATGGATCTCATATCTATAAGATGATTTCTGTGTGCGAGGTTACAAACGTATGCTCCTTTTTTGTGCGTTCCTCACTTAACACGAAAGTGAAAAGTAGCCTACGCATTCGGGATAGAAGAATTGGGGTCTAATCGGGTCCAGTTGGAAAAAGCATGTTTATTTTAAATTCCCCGAGACCACTAATATCGAACCCGACCCGTGTCCGAGGTACTCTGAGTTTTGGACCCGAACCCGCTCGGGTTTTCCGGATCCAAGTGGACCCGTGAAGACCTCTACCCTGAATACACAGAGTAAAGAGAGAAAATGTGAGACTTGCCTCAGCCTGTGCAGGGCAACACTGAGACTCTGCCTCAGCCAGTCCCATGGCATTGCTACAAGGAGAAGAGAAATCCTCAGTTTAGGACAACAACCACAGTGAACTACAGTCACCTTCTTACCTGCCTCTTCCTGAAAATCACAAGTAATGAGCTGTATAGCCTGTACATAAATGATTCTCAGGTTCACAAGCGTTATTTCAATCTCTTGCAGAAGACTGTGATTTTCAGGAAGACTGCTATCTGAATGGTTGTTTTTCTTTTTATCTAGCAGCCATATGTCCTTGCATAAGAAGCTGAAAATTTAAAGGGGTCATCATACATTTACTTCCGATGTTCACTACATTATTTTTTCCCATCGAAAATAGTCGTAATTAGTTTTTTCCATTTATCGCCTTGTCCCTTTCTGTTGCAGCACAAACTATTAGGACCAGACTAATAATCGGGGACCTTCAGCCAGTTTTCTATTGTTAGTTTGTCTGTTGTTCACTGATGTCAGAAGTTGTGAGATGTTAACGTGGCGGTCTTTTTGGACTGAGGAGGATGATTTGAGTTGTAACAGTTACATCAAGTTGACATGGTACAAAACTCATTTACCTTAAAAGATCAAGGAAAACTTGATTCCTCATTATTTGACCCCTTTAAATCCAAACTTTAATATGAAAGGAACGTGGATGCAAATGCTTCAGTTTTCCTCTCACCCACAAACACATTCCAGCACACTGCAAACACAGCTTTCATACAAATAACAGCCATCGTGTGGATCATTTGTAGTACAAACCTTGTGAGGTTGTCCTTTACTTGCTAATGAAAAAACAGCCGTTAGATTTCAATAGTTTATTACAATTCATAGTGGAACAGTACAGATAGCATTCACAGGAGTCCTTTTGTTATTGGCCCTACAGAGAGAACACTGTAATTGTAGACAAGCAGACATAGAAAAATAAATCCAACAGTGACAGCTATCTGAAGCCCTCACCAAGCAACGCTGGGGACAGGACGCCCAACAGCACCTATGGGTGCTGCGAAGGCTTCACACTTTTAGTACAGTAGTATATTTACAGTGACTTGCCTTGATAAAGGTGCTGTACGAAACTCCAGCCGCTTCAAATTAATACGAACCATATTTACTACACTTCACTTCTAAAAACCTAAACAAAACATGAGAAAAAAGCCAGACTGTATGATCTGCAACAAAGGGTAGGTCCAAATAATAGACTTGACAAAATTAAATGTCCCATGCGCTATACAGTTTGATTACTCCATCTCCTCATTGCAAGAAGGGTTACGGTTACTGATCTGGATTGTAAAGCACGCCACTAGATGGTAAAATGGTTGAATCACCAAACCTAATGAAGACCAGTAGTGACGCTTCAATATCGGCCTCCAGGAGACATTACAGGGGGTCTCATGCCAATGGCGGGCCGAGGGGGAGCGGCCTGGAAGGGAGGGACCATGGGTGGGGCTTGACCGTAAGGAGGCATTCCTCCTGGGATGTACCCAGGCACTCCCTGCGGCGGAGCACCGTATGGCCCTACATGAGAGGAAATAGATTAGTTGCATTTGAAACAGTGATTCAAAATTTTTTTTAATCTGGTTTTATCTTACGCTGTTATTCTTCACTAATATACACTACCATTCAAAAGCTGGTTGGTTGGTCAGACTGTTTAATTATTTAGAAGTCTCTTATGCTCATTAAAGCTGCATTTAGTTGATCAAAAATACAGTAAAAACAGTAATATTGTGACATATTATTCAAATTTAAAATATCTGTTTTCTATTTTAATATACTTTAAAATGCAATTTATTCCTGTGATGGCAAAGCTGAATTTTCAGCAGTCATTACTCCAGTTTTCAGTGTCACATGATTCTTCAGAAATCATTCTAATATCTTGATTTGCTGCTCAAGAAACATTTTTTATGTTGAAAAAAGTTGTGCTGCTTAATATTTCATGGAAACTGTCTTTTTTCAGGATTTTGTGACAAATATAAAGTTAAAAAGAACAGCATTTAACTTTTTAACATTCTCAATGTATTTACTCTAACACTTTTATTCAGCAAGGATGCAATTAAATTGATCAAAAGTGAAATATCTCACCGCCCCCAAACTTATAAACAGTCATGTAAAAAGACATTTCCTCTCTTATTTTGAAATACCTTGCATGGGATGCCTAACACCCGGCTGTTGTACAGGAATGCCCTGCTGAGGGGGCAACACACCTCCCATTGGTGCAACTGGTGGGGAATTTACGTGGGCCTGTCCTGCACTAGGGATTTTACACTGGTAGCGAGGCAGCTGTGCTCGCAACTCCTCCTGTCAAACACAAAATGCACAAACTTGTAAGACATAAATATGGGCTTTTTTGCTTGCTTTCTTTTGTGGAATGCAAAAGATTTTGTGAAGAAAGTATGTCAGTGTGGTCTAGTGTTGTTCTGGTGGCATTGACTTTCAATGTATGGACAAAAGCATTATTCAAATCTATGTTCCGCAGAAGAAAAGTCTCAGGTTTGGAACAAGACAGTTTGGAATAATCAAACAGGTGTTTTATCGAATGAAAGCATGCACCATTCCAAAGCTGACCAGTTATTTCTGCAAAGGTTAAAGATCAAAGCACAGAAACAAGTTCACTTACCAGTGATATATCTTCATCAGGGTGGATCAACTTACTGGTTGCACTGGTGGTGGTGAGGGTGGCAGGCTTACTTGTGACTGGGGTGCCCGGTTTGGCCACAGTGCTGCTCGTGTTGGCCACAGCAGTGGCGGAGGACTGGGTGTAAGCTGGGAATGTTGGTTTGGGAGCAGCAGAAGGTGGTGCAGAGGAGCTCACTGCTACACCAGAACCAGCCTGCTGGACCTGCAGAAAGAGACCAAGGAGCAAATCAGATACATTCAGTGATTCAACTAATTCTGCATTTAGGTGCATTTTGCCCAACATAACACTTGATTTGAGGTTTTGTTATTTACTTTATCTAGAAATAAAGAACAAGCACACTTTTCAGGCAAACATTTGAGATGCACGATATAAGTGGTATAACTCAGTTACTGGCTGAATTGTACATACTCATTATTACCAAAGCTGTCCAATATTCAAATTCAATATTTAAAAACACTAATAATTTCATAACACTGTACATTTCATACAGTTTATTCTAAAGGTGTGATGTAAATTCACTTGTAGCATTAAAAACTATTGATTTCAGTTATTAGCTTATTTTTTATTAAAAAAAAAACAGATTAGAATTAATATCAGCCATAGCATTCAGTCTGATCAGTATTAGACTGAATTTTAATATCAGTGCATCCCTAACAAAACTAGGTTTGTTAGGCTTTAGGTGGATCATGATCAAGTATTCAAATACTTTTTGGGGCCTACATACAGTTAAAATGTGACTATGAAGGTGGATTTTACACAATTAAAAACCAGAAGAGAGAGAAACAGTCTGAGTTTAAAAGAGAGAATTAAGACGTTTATCAATTCTCGGTCTCAACTGAGATCAATCTCTTTCAACTCTTCTGAAGCACTACAGACGCCCCCTAGAGCAAAGTCAATTATTCTAAGAGGCAGTCTGAGGTCTATCTGCTGTTACATGCCATCAATAGTTTTATGAAGCAGCTCTTTCACCGAGTCAGCAAGCTACTGCATACTTGGGACAGCGGTTTAGAGGATGCTGACAAATTGTCCAGACTGGAGAAGCCTGAGCTTGTGCTTGGAGCTCGAGTCCCCATCTGCAGGATGGAGAGAGAGCACACAATAAAGACCCTCAGCTGTTTGATTCCGGACATGACTGTTGCTCACCAAAACTATCATCAACACACTTAACACTGAACCTCAGTTTGTTTAAAACGACCATCTCTTTTTTTTTTTTATGGATCCTCAAGCATTAAAAGTTCATCCATTAATACAGCCCACAAATCATGTTTCATAACTTGGTCTCATAGGGTTTAACAACAAGAGTTTTTTTTTTTTTTTTTTTTTACTGCTGGTCATGTCAGGAAATTAGTTCAAATTGTTTAACAATAAATATTACTGTATATTATATAACTATATTGTAAAAATATTTAATATTGTGCTCAATCTGCCAGGCCTACTGGAGTCTCATCAATAGGTCAACGCATGTGCTAATAGAGCTGAAGTAAACTAAGCCTGAAACAGAATCTGCTCCGGAGCAGCTTGTGGTCAGAGAGTAAGTTGCTATGGCTACTTACATACCCTGAAAGTTACCTCCATTTTTGGAACCGAAAGCTGAGTTTATCCTCTTACTTACCCTTAAACGTACCCGGGTAAGTCACATAACCTGCTTTCTGGAATACCCCCAGAGCTACTGAGAGTATAACTTGTTTTTGTCTTAATGACATACTTAAAAGGGAAGCTGACAAATATGTCAGAAGAGCTTTATTTTAGCAAATATTTAGTAAATATTCTCCCCCACTGACCAGTTCATAAGACATAAATAAACATGCATGTTCATAACAAGAAAAACGTATGTAAACAGAGATCTTATTATAAAAGAGCTCTGGTAAACATACACACAATGGAACTTATGCATTCAGGTATTTTGAATCTGTTTGAGGAGACAGTCGCATTCAAGCATTTACATTAGTTTTTTCCTGTTTTTCAGATTATTTTAGGTCTTCACTGTACTGCACTTCCCTGCTCTCTCTTCCTAACCAAATAATTGATGGTGAAAAAAACTCATAACCAAAGAAAAATACTGTATGTCCAGAGTCTAATCAGTCCCTGAAAGAGAAATATAAACCATTTAAATTTATTCAGATGACTTTCAAACTGATTTTTTGAAACAAAAGTAATATTTTACAAGACAATTCTTTCAACTTCAAAATTTCACAGAAAATTCAATGTGTTACTTGCCATTTCTTTGTTATTTGTGAAACTTACTAGCAGTTTCTTAGTGGCAAAAAGGTTCTATACCAAGTTTTTCTATGGTAGGGAGAAAGGGCATCATACCTGTCCTGCACTGGGAAACAGTGGCTTGGAGACACTCGGCTGTGGCGTGGACACTGTGGTGGCAGGCACAGCTGGCCGGGTGGTAGTAGGAGGGGCCTGAGCCATGTGGAGTATGCCAGGGTGATGACCCATGTGAGGAGGTAATCCTGAGCAGAATGATGAATTAATTATGAACCAATATAAAAGAAAATAAATAAATAAATAAAAAACAATTTAAAGAGCAGGTCATATGGTTTTTTAAAGTGTCCTAATATTGTGTTGGAGTCCCCTACAACTGGTTTAAATGCATCTAAGGTCAGAAAACAGTGTAATTTTCCCAGAATATACATTTATACATAGAGTCATTTGTCCATGATTTCGAAACGGTTCGTTCGATTCAGTTCTGAGCGAAATGTCTGTAAACCCCTCCCTTCCATAAGCCTACTCTGCTCTGATTGGTCAGCTGGCCAAGCCTGTTGTGATTGGCACAAAGAGGAGCGCTTGAGCAAGTTAGCGAGCGCTACCATCTGTGTTGCCAAGTCCACGGTTGTTTTTGATGTCGCGGGTTGTAGCGACCCCAATAACGTCATATTTAGGATCTGGAATGCAAATTTACCAGGGGAGCCCCGACTGAAAGCGTGTATTTTACACCCCAGAACGCGATTTTTAAAGGGGGCCCACCCTCGAAAAACCATTGGGCTAGTTTTGAGTAGCAATTGGGCGGGTTTTGTTGTGACAACCTGGCAACCCTAGCATGCACCTTTACATAAAACAATAATATAGTGCTCCAATCAGTTCTTAAAATAATGAAATAAAAACATTTTGTTTAACACTTATGCAAG
>NW_015540942.1:751418-791356 GCF_001515605.1 Sinocyclocheilus anshuiensis
AACTGTGAACACTTAAAACAATAATGGTGGATAGTTAGCCGAGTGCTAACGTGACTAACTGATGAAACAATACAGTTTAAAAACCAAAATATGTCTTCTGTAATGTCTGAAGAACGACAGACAAAAGACGCTCCGTGTCTTAACCTTTAATTATAACGCAGAACAGCTGTATCACATGCGCACCAGCCTAACTAACTTGTCTCTCTCTACCGGGTCTTTTACTCCCTGCATTAACCCTATAACCACATAAACAGCACTTTCACAATGATTATAAAGTCTGTGTGCTACACTACATTCTTTATCATTAAACAAAGTAATTAGAAAAACGACAGTATACATTCATCAACACATTCTTAGGAAATAGTGGGTTCACAGCGAATTATCAGAACTATTTCAGTAAAACAGTAATATCGTGCTTTACCTGGAAACCTAAAGCTGCACTAGGTATACATCACATATTAGCACAAAAAAAAACTAGATATTTTGAGCACTCAATTGAAAATGTACACATAACGTATCAATCGTACTTACAGGTTGTGGTTCGGAGACGCTAGTTGGTCCAAATAAAGAAGATTAGAAGCCAACGAAGATAAAAGGGTGGAGGATTAGAAAAGCAATCCTCGGTAAAATGATGAGCACAACAAAAGGTTTGAATTGTATTGCTGTGATATCGTGGAACACAGCATCTTCTCCACACAGAGAGTGTTCGTATTTCGTGGGCAGGTGGGGATTATACTAATGTATTACCCAGTGACGTAGATCCGTAACAGGCAAAAGATTCAAAAATAGAACGACTCATTAAGGCGATTCTGAGTCGACTCTTTCTTTTGAGAGACAATATCTTTATTTATCATGCACTTTTTTGAGTAATAACTTTGCAGACTGTTTACATTGAAGGATAGCTACCTTACAAACTGCAAAAGAGATATTTTTCGAAAACCCATCTGACCTGCTCTTTAAAAAAAATAAACATTTGTCTCATATACATAATTAGATAAACTGAAAGGTTCCTGTACCTGGTGGCATGCCTGGCATCATTGGGGGCATTCCATGGGTAGGTGGCATCATCCCACTCATTGGCATCATGCTATTAGTTAAAAATAACAGGAAGGAAATTTTCAACTGACAATGCAAGAAGCATGGATTAAAGGGATGGTTCACGGAAATGTTACGCCCCTACCATACTGTGATGCCCTGTCCGGCCGGAGCGACGATTCAAAAACATGAAAACCCATTACAAACGAGGCATTTGTTGCATCCAGTGGGGACATAATTACTGGGTGTCAATACTCAATAAGTTACAACGCAAATCAGAAATTTAAAAAATAATTCCTTTACTGGTCATTTTGAAATGTCAAACTTTGTCTGCAATTGTTAACCACCTCAATCTGTATTATATTTTAGGGTTTTAAAAAAATTCCCTCATGTCCATTATTCACACAACATTTACCAGTGAGCTTCTCTCTTTTTTAACACTGAATGGTGATGCACTATATATCTCGTTTTTGTTTTTAGTTGGCATCCAAGCAAAAGAGAATGACTCCCTGACACAATTATTGTAATTAAAGTAAAAAAATCATGTCAAGCTTTTCTTGTGCTTTTTTTTTTATGTTGTCATTTATCCGTAATGTTTAATGTTAAGTGTGATAACATGCTCTTGATTTGTATTATTGTTTTTCTTTTAAATATCTTTATACTTATTTAAAATATTTTATTTTTTAATTTTTATATTTTTATTATCTTAAGTTGTTAAAAACTCCAGATTTTTTTATCATAATATTTACATTTAAGTGTATTGTATTTATAACATTTTATTTTGTCATTAATTCTTTTGTATTTTTATCATTTTGTATTGTCTTAAGTTGTCAAAAATGTTATCTTTCTTAATAAAAGCTGTATGTATGGATTGTAGCCCTACTGAGACATGACTACTGGCAACACTAGACATGAGAGTTAGAGATCAGTGTTGTTTTGAATTTTTTTTTTTTACACGAGAGCGGGCAAACAACAAACGATAAAGGACATTCCTACTTGGTCTTGTAAGTATCTGTGTTTTCGTTTTGACAGTTCAATAAGATTTATTTTGAAACTTCCAAATTGCTAGTAAAGCTTAAGAATACAAATAATAAGTGCAAATAGCTCAGATGTGCAATGCAGCATTAAAACCTAAACAGTACAAACAGTTTTTGTAGGCATTAAACTGCCAGAATTTTAAAAGTTTGTAACCTTGACTGCAAAAGAGATATAAAGTGGAGGAACGCCCTCCCTTCTTTATCACACTCTGCAGCGACTTGTGTTTCTATATGATGTCTGGCCTTCTATATGATGTCTGATCCTGGAAGAGTAGACTACAATGCTGGCTGTTCTGACTCAGTCTGTAAATTTGTCTTCATATTTAAAGATTTTGCCACTGATGATTCAAATGTGAGTTTTGAGCAGTGTAGAGTAGCGCTTGTTGTTTGTCATTTCTCTGATCACAAATGCAGACATGGTTTTATGTTTAAAAAGACAGTATAAGTCATTATAATCCGTAATTATGTCCCCACTGGATGCAACAAATGCCTCATTTATAATGGGTTTTAATGTTTTTGTCTCGTCACTCTAGGACACGGCATCACAGTATGGTAGGGGCGTAACATTTCCGTCACAACGCACTGGATAGCTGACCAATCACAGCACACCTCACTTTTCAGACTGATGAGCTTTGTAAAAATCGACACATTTCAGAAAGGCGGGGCATAGAGAAACAATAATGTACAATAATGTACATGTGGAAAATAATGTGTTTTTTGAACCTTAAACCGCATAAACACATTTCATTACACCAAATAAACAAAATAATGTTATTTTTAGCAACATCATATGACCCCTTTAACTCTTACCCTGGAGGCATTCCGCGCATGACAGGGGGCATCCCTGGCATCATCGGGGGGACACCAGGCATCATTGGGGGCATTCCTTTGAGAGAAACCATTTAAAAGACACATAATAAATATACTATGCATAACATCTAAAATGGGGTGTTTTGTACTATTACAAAGCACACCTGAGTAGCTTCCAGGTGGCATCCCTGGAGCTGGGACAGGGGCCATTACTGGTTGGGTCATAGGGGCATAGGCTGCCTGAGGATGTACAGTTGTTACTGGCTGCTGGAAGGAGGGACCAGCCTCTTCATCTGAGTCATCTTCATCTGAGTCATCTTGCTGTTTTTTCTTTTGATTTTCTGTAACCAAAAAAGGAGAATATAGTTAACATGGGTTCACTTGGGTTACAAAAAGAACAGATGAGTAAACTGGAATTTAAATGTTCTACCCTGTGTTTTTTGTTCAAGCACACGTCTCCTCTCCTCCACGTCTTTCTCTGGAATACCCTCCATTCCATAGATCTCCAGCTCTATGTCAGTCCTTCCCGGTATTGCATTAGGGACACCATCAATGGTTTCTTTGTGAACCTTTAATATATCAAATAAAAACATACAGCAAATTAAACTTTATATATATACACATACATACATATAAATACACACACACACACACACACACACACACACACATATATATATATATATATATACACAGTATATACAACTTTATACCTGCATACAGTGGATGGCCAGACCAGGACCAGTGTATAACTTCTTGTGACATATGTGACACTTAAAGTGTTTGGCCTTCTGATGCTGAATGAGAATCTTTTCATCATCAAAATCCCTGTTACAGTACCTGTGTTTGCAGTTAAAGTCATATAAACAAGGAAAAAAGCATAACAATAAAGCACCAAGATAAGCAGAAGGGACAGACTGTCAGCATAAGGAAGCTTAAATCTTTTCCTACTTCTTTCACTATTATACCCTAGTAAAATGGTTCTCAACCTTTGTCCCTCCCTTTGTCTACAAAAATATTCAAAGGCCCCATGACTTTTCCAGGTTTTAAAGACTTGCTAAACAAGGATGAAGAATAAGCTTTTTTTTTTTCACAAGCACAACTACCTGAGAAAAAGTTTAGAGCAAAATTTGTATATTCAAAAAATGCTCATGGAGTTTATTCATTACAATTTCACAAAATTGAAATTGTATTACTTTACGTGAATTTATTTGAACCCTTTAACTTTCATCCCTAAAAGGAGCTAATGAAAAAAATATTTAACTTAAAATTCTTAGTAGACATCTAATAAATAGCCCCAATAACTTTTTTTTCACATTTATGTTTTATATAAAACTCTACCGTACGGTTGAGCTGTCAGTCCATGGTAAATCTTGATTTGAATTCAGAGAACTATTTCTATTAGTTATTTTCCAATAATAAACATTCCTTTAACTTTATTAGTATCTTGTATACATTTCATAACCTTCAGGGTCCACAAAGATAAAAATATATATATATATATTTAAGTGTCTCTATAACATATATAGACATATGGCAATAAATATGTTATATGATGTCCTTTACAGACATATCAACCGTACGGTCACGCATGATTTTGGATAACTATGATAAATAAACATTTTTGCATTTCTCATATATTTTGCTTTATTTCTGTTCTTTACCCTCTACCCTATTCACAACAACATTATGGTTTCATCCCTACTTCCTTGATTGCCTGTTTGCCCCTATTATCTGACGACTGACCAGCACCGTTCTCCCTTCTATGTGACTGACTGAAGTTTGTAAACTGCTGCTGTCACTTGAAAACTGGACATTCCCAAACCCGGCATGGCAACAGCAGACACAGATGGGGCAGTACAGCTGTGGAAAGATTGCTCTCTCATCTCTTCCTTTTGATAGATTTATTCCCTATCAAATTAAGCTCAACAGTACGGTAGAGATATCAGTTAAAGGGGTAATGATATCTATTTTGCAACCAGACACTGGAGGGTACATTTTCTCTAAATAGCCTCTGCCAACAAGGTGGGCTATTTGCACTTAATAGACACTCCATATTTGGAACTATTTTTGTTGGATCCTGGTTCTTCAAAGAAAAAAAAGCGGTTGTTGAGGAGGTGAGTTATCGAGTTACTGCAGGAGGAAATTTCTTTATTTTTACTTTTTAGTTACTGGATATTTCCTTGTTAAATGTTATCAACATCATGGTCTATTTTTGTTAGCGGAAGCGTGAAACTAATCTACGTATATATACAGAGAGACAAAAAGGTATTTTAACTTAAATCTGATGCATTAAGTGGGCGTCTTCTCTTCGCGAACATTCAAACAGAACACAAATTCGAAAGCGCCTATGATGCACAGGGACGCAGGCCTTGATATCAGAGAAACAATGCATTAGCTATTCGTAAACACGAAGTGGTCAAATCCCTACTAATAAACAATTCGAAAAATATTAAACAACGGTACGATAGCTTTTAAAGAAGGATACCAACACCAGGGCTTCATCTGCTTCTTCTTTTTTCTCCCCATGATTTATTTACCAGCCTATTCTGCGAACACCACACTGATGACTACCAAAACATTAGCAAAACTAAAATGGAGAAAATAGGACATGACGACAGCTTTTTCCATGCACTGACAACAACACATCACAAGGAATATCGCCTCCAACTGGACAGGAGGTGCACAACTTTGGAAACTGGGTGGCGTTCGAATGACAGCAAAAGTAAAAAAATAATAATAATAATAATAAATTAAATTAAATAAATACAAAAATTTATATTTGACTTAATTCATAGCAATATAAACAAAGGTGTCTGTTCTCTTTCGTTCTTGCTGTTTGATTGGAAAAAGTTTAAAGGGTGTCGAGGAGTCTCGTCTTTGTCATCTGACTAAAAACTATTACTTTGAACTTTTTTTTATTACAGTATTTATTTTAAAAACGTAGAGCACCTTAAAAATAATTATCACAACCCTGATAAAACAGACTTATACTGATTTTCTCATCCTCCGATTTATAGGCTACTTGTCAATCCTGTTTTTATCATCATTATAATTAAAAAAAATGAATAAATTCAGAGCAGGATTATAATATAATTATATTTTAAATAAGACAGAAATATTTTTTCTACAACAACAAGTCACGGCCCTGCACCCTTCTATAAGGAAGAATATAAAACTTAAATAAATAGTTCTGAGTTGACCTCGCCATTGTTTTATGGCATTATTTAGTCAGTGTTATCTGTTTTAATTGCCTTTTGATTTTGATGACATCATCTGAAAACAAATATTGATTCAGATAAAGAAAGGTTAGTAAAATATGAGTAACACATTTTATTTTGTTGTATAGGCCTACATTTTAACTTTATAAAGTTCAGCGTGTTTAAAGTTTTAATAAAATCAAGGCTGAAAAAAAAGTAAGAATAAAAAAAAAGTAAGATAAATGACAGTAAGTTTAGTTTTTTCTTGGTAACCCAAGATTCACAGAATCATGATTTTTTTATAAATAATAACCTTAAATTTATTTATTCTGTATTATACATAAAGAAAGCATGGAATCATTGCCAGATTGGCTCAGTAAAAACAGCATGCACATCTTATAAAGTGAATACAGCATGTCAAGGCACACTACACTCAATGCAATGCATTCAAGCAAAATAATAATAATAATAATAATAATAATAATAATAATAATAATAATAATAATAATAATAATAATAATAATATAATAATAATAATAATAATAATAATAATAATAATAATAATAATAATAATAATTAAAAAAATAAAATAAAACAACTATGTAAATTCCAAAAAACAATCTCCAGAGGTAATTATTTTCTAAGATAAGCTATAAATACATTTCTCAAATAACTACATTCAAACAGTATTTATACCTAAAACCATATTTCATACTCAAAATTAAAGGCAGGCATTTTTATATTCAGATTTAGCTAAATCTGCATTAGATGCAACTAACCAGTTCGATTAATTAAAACAATATATATGAACAATGTATTTCTGATAAACAGAGTCAGGTAACAGCAGTTATGATTTATGTTAAACACATTTCTTGTCAGCTTTAAATATAACAGTGCTTTGCATATTTCTGATATTGATTAGAGCTTTCGAAACACATAAAACATGCAAATTGCGAAACTACTTAAATCACTGACATCATGCACTACCTGTGGGTCAAAAGCCCTTTGTGTATAGATTCAGAAATTACTTTCAGACACATTTTTTAGCATTCACCACAGCACATTCCTTAAAGGGATAGTTCACCCAAAAATGAAAATTCTGTCATTAATTACTCACCCTCATGTCGTTCCAAACCCGTAAGATTTCCGTTCATCTTCGTAACACAAATTAAGATATTTTTGATAGAATCGGAGGGCTCTCTGACCCTCCCATAGACAGCAAGGGTCCTTACATGATCAACGTCCAGCAACGTAGCAAGGAGATCTATAAAATAATCCATGTGACATCAGGGGGTTCAACTGTAATATTACAAAGCTACGAGAATACTTTTTGTGCACAAAATAAAAAAATAACGACTTTATTCAACAATTCGTCTCCTCCGCGTCACCCTAGCGCCATTTTGGAGAGTATCCACTGAACGCAAACAGTGTATGCTGTTTTGTGTCAGCTGCGCCACGCGGATACGTTGTTTTCGTTCAAATCAAAGCATAAACGACGTAAACAGCGTATCCGTGTGCCGCAGCTGAGCTGACACAGAACAACATACGCTGTTTACGTCCAGCTGATACTCTCCAAAATGGCGCTAGGGTGACGCGGGGGAGACTAATTGTGGAATAAAGTCGTTCTTTTTTTTTTCTTTTGCGCACAAAAAGTATTCTCGTAGCTTTGTAATATTACGGTTGAACCCCTGATGTCACATGGATTATTTTACAGATCTCCTTGCTACGTTTCTGGACCTTGATCGTGTAAGGATCCTGGCTGTGAGCTGTCAGAATGCATCAAAAATATCTTAATTTGTGTTCCGAAGATGAACGGAGGTCTTACGGGTTTGGAACGACATGAGGGTGAGTAAATAATGACAGAATTTTCATTTTTCGGTGAACTAACCCTTTAATAAACACAAAGTATGCAAATTTAATATAATAAACACCCCTTTTCATCTAATACCCTTGTTGTTGCCCCATTTGCAAGTTGTTCAAGGCAGTTATTTATACCATTTACGTCATTTTAACACTAAATCCTGTATTTCACTCTACACTTTAACAATGAAGACTGAAATATCAGAAAAGGCTAAAATTGTAAAAAGGTAGCAAAGCAGCAGAGATGTCATAAAAGAACATCACAAGTCAGTTTAAGATATAAATTCTACAATCATTTTAAGAGTGCAAATCCTTTGATCATTAAAGTGTAGCAAATAACATGCTTACCTCTCACTGACCATTACAAAAATATATGAGTTTTACAACAGTGTAAATCCCTGCTGAAACATGTTTTTAATTTTATAAATCATTCGTAAATGTTATGAAACATCAGTCAGAAGAGGCTATTTAAAATATCCCATACCCGTGTGTACATTAAAACACCTTCTTCAACATTTTGGTCAATTTTAGGAGGGGAACTTTGGTTGTCATTTAAAAAAAAACTTTCTTAATCCTCCTGCAAATACTGAAATAGGCCTTTCATTACACAATTACCCCACATTTATCACCACGGCAATAACATCACATTCCTTGTAAAATGAAGTACTATTCAGTGGTGTTCCCCTATCCAGATAAGAAGTTGTTTATGTGAAACAGCAGGTAAATAGTGTACAATAAACCTGAGATCTCAAAGCCGCCAGTCACAGAGAAACATATTCTGAACATGACCATTTTTCATATTGGTTGCCTCAGCCCAAAACTATCTTTCCATCCTATTAAAGTATAAATTGCCATGGGAATGTGATTGCGTACAATGTAGAGGTTTTTAGGTCATTCATTGACTATGTCTTCCTTATTCTGTTCTCTAGGGGTCCTCTGTGCCTTCCTAAGGCTCTTTTTATGAGGTTCAGAAGTTTCATCGTCCTCTTTTTAATGCAGGTTCTCTCTTTCTTTTTGCATTCTGATTCTGTCTTAGTTTAAGATCCCACTCCCAGTGCTTTCTTCATATGCTCATAAACCACATAAGAGATGCTAACAGCAGGAATGACTTTGAGGAAATTGGGGGCAATGCCACGGTAAAGTCCAGGAACGCCTTCATGGGACACAATGTGCTTGAACTGGCCAACCATTGACAGCTGAGGAGCACCATCTAAAGCTGAGGCTTTCAAGAAGAAAGGGAGGAGGAGGTGTGAGGTTATCATTTCATTTGCATTTCTAATGTTTTCATTGTTGTGAACATATTGTGTTTCATAAAGAATAACACAAAATAAGCAGAATGACATGTAATAAGAATTACGTGAATCTGTTTCGTCTCGCTCACCCTGAGCCTGCATGCGTGTGCGGATTAAAGCCAGCGGGTAACTAGCCAGCTGCCCACATGTGCTGGACACAGTGCCACATCCAAGAAGCACCAGAACGCCAGGATCAGCCGAGCCCATGCAGTACCGCTGTAGCCAAGCATTCTTTAGAGTCTGTTGAAATAACAGACAGAAAAGAGCAATATAGATATATTTTTTTAATATTTTTCAAAATATACAAAAAATGTCCAAAAATATATTGTTAATATTTACAGTATATTCACATACATTTAGTTTTGACACATTTTAGTTAATTATATTTCTTCATTTTTGGCCATTTTTAAGAAAAAATTTTCAACCTAAAATGATTTATATTGTCCAAAACATATATATTTTTTTTTTCTAAATGCATTTTGCATTTACTCAAAATGTATTTTAAAATTGGAAATGTATCTTTTGTAATATATTTTGGCATTTGAAGATCTACAAAAATATATATTTAATTTGACAGCAGTCATGCTATGTACAATATACACTATCTATCAAAAGTTTGGGGTCAGAAAGTTTTTTTTTATGTTTTCAAAAGAAGTATTTTATGCTCACCAAGACTGCATTAATTTGATTTTTTTTTTTAACTATATTGTGAACTATTATTACCATTCACTATTATTCATTTTTCTATTTTTGTATATTTTAAAATACTTTAGTATATTTAGTATATTAATGTAGTATGCTTTAATTTATTTAACTGCATTGACTTCAGTGTCACATGATCCTTCAAAAAATCTTTCTAATTTGCTGACTTGTGCTGCTTAATATTTTTGTGGAAAACATGGTACTTTTTTCAGGATTCATTAATGAGTAGAGAGTTCAAAAACATCATTTATTTAAAATATAAATCTTTTGTAACATTATAAATGTTTTTACCTTCACTTTTAATCAATTCAGTGCATCCTTGGCCAAAAATTATTATTATTTTTAATTTGTTTTTGCCATATGGGAAAGAATGAAATGGAGTTAACAGATTTCTTAAGACTATCATCTGAAAAGATCTGTGAGTTGTAGGAGGACACCATAGAACACAACAACGTAAATACATAACATATAATTTAACCAACCACTGCAACTGAGAATGATGAATTCTTAAAGCTTGACAGTGGCAGCAGGGATTTGCAAACACTTAAATGTGTTAAAATACACACACACAGCCATACCTCATAGACAGCCAGATCAATGCCAGCATACGGGATGATTCCAAGTGTGTTGGGCACATAGCCTTTGTAGAACGCACGCACTCCTTCTTTACGCAGTATCTGTTTGGCACAGTCTGCCATTCCAGAATATTGTCCTGTCTTCCGGAGGGTCAGACGCGTCTTCAACACCTGGGAAGCAAATAGGAATATTATAGAGTAAAAATATAATAAGTAAAGAAGGAAATAAGTAAAAATATAGAGATTTAAAAAAAAAAAAATTTGAGAGTATAGAGCAATATAAGTTTGGAGGTCACTAGTAACTTCAAGCAGCTCCTTCCAGTATAAATAAATGGAGGACTTGGCTTCCAAAACGTGATGCTGATCTGCCTCATTAAATACACCATTAGAAGCCAGAAAAGAAGCTTGTTTTCTGCATTTAAACCTACCAGGAATAGAAAGACAAGCTGTATGTGTATTTGTCAACCAGGCCCAGCTAATTTTTTACTCTTTTTTTTTTTTTTTTGTGCATTTAGAACAACATGTGTGAACAGGCAAACAGCAATTAGGAACAACTTTTGTTAAACAACTTCCTCAGTTACATGATTGTCTGGCATTTGTACTTTACATTAGCAGCTATGAACATTACTTGAGATAACAGATACTTTTACAGCCAGACATTATATGAGCAAGATCACTAAAGGAATGTTCCAGGTCCAATACAAGATTTAATTTGATAATCCAAATCATCCAGATATCAATATTACTACATTATGCATATAATATTTTTATATTAGTATTGTTTATTTTATTATTTATTGCCTCGCTATTGTAAGTGTCTTACTTGACCCATTTTTTACTCATAAAAATGAAAATCAGAAGTTTAAATTATTTTCTGCAGTAATCAACATTAGAAGAAACACAATGCACTTGGACATATCTGTTATACTGTAATTTATCTACACTACCATTCTATAAGTTTGGAGTCTGTTAGATTTTTATTTATTTAGTTATTTTTAAAATGTTTTAATGAAGTCTATTGTGCTCACCAAGGCTGCATTTATTTAATCAAAAATACAGTAAAAACATGAATATTGTGAAATAATATTACAATTTAAAATAACTGTTTTCTACGGTGCCCGTAAGGTGACATGTTGAGGGAACCATAGACATAATAAATACTCGTATTATTTATGTCTATGGAGGGAACGACATATTTTTCTCCTGGCCACGCGTTTAATGCATAAACAAACCTGCGTGACCATAGCAAACCGGGATTATCAAAAATAGATCAAACATTTTTATTAACATTAAACATTTAATTTAATATTAGTATATTATTATTATTATTATTATTACATTAACTTATTAGGGCTATATTTTTTATATGTATTGTTATATATGCTTATTTCCCCTTTCAATTTGTGTATCGCTTTACCTAGTTAACGTTTTGTATAATTATGCTAGTATTTGCTAGCCTACCATATATTTTGTAAATAAACGCCTGACAATTATGCCAATAAAGTTTTGACTTTAAGATTGTACTTATGCCCATGTGCGATGATAAATGAGCATATTGTGTTTTCATTTACAAATGAAACTACGTGAATGATATTACGGGGAAAAGTCGATCAGTTAATGGACTTACAAGACTGTAGGATTGATAAAAATGTTTTCTTGTAGGCCTATTTTAAATTATGCACTTTATGTAACATTTATTCATGATAAACTTCATTTGAATGCTGACAATCGCACGTAATACAGCCCGGTAGCCAAGGCCTATATGGTTAATATAATAGTATAGTAATGTAATAATTTCTATAATAATAAATAATATAATAATTTCTTAATTCAAAATAAAATATTAATGAATCTATCTCTGATAATCCCGGGTTGCTATGGTCACGCAGGATTGTTTACGCATTAAACGCGTGGCCACAAGAAAAATATGTCGTTCCCTCAACATAGCATCTCGAGGCCACGACTTAAGGATGTCATTACCTCGACAAAATGATCTCGTGGCCACGACATATTATCACGTTCCCACGAGTTATTATGTCGTGGCCACAACAAAACTATAGTGAACCGAACATGTCACCTTACGGGCACCGTAGTTTTCTGTTTTAAAATGTAATTTATTAATGTGATGGCAAAGCTGAATTTTCAGCAGTCTTTTTCAGTGTCACATGATCCTTCAGAAACATTTCTTATTGTCAGTGTTGAAAACAGTTGTGTTACTTAATATTTTTGTAGACACCATGATTTTTTTTTCAGGATTCTTTGATGAATAGAAACTTTAAAAGAACAACATTTAAAATAGAAACCTCTGTAACATTATAAATACTTAGTTTACTGTACTAATGTATATCTATAATTGTAATAAAATTTTAATTTAGAGACAGCTTATTCTGAAGTTTTCCATGTCCATTTTCTAACACTGGGGCAGATCTTTCTGTTTATATATCCATCTACTTTATACAATATCTGTACTGATGATAAGTACAGACGTAAAGCCACTAAAATCTTCAGGTCTTAACTTTATAGAGCTATTTAGTCATGACATCAATTTGTAGGCTAACCCGAAAGGCTAATTTGCCAAGGATTCCCTCAAGAAATTCGAATGGGCTTTTAGAAAGCCAGTTTTCATAAGGTCTGTGGTTACATTACTTATAGCGCTGAAAAGTGAAAGTCTCTTCATGTCTCTCACTTCCTCCTGCTCTCTCACCTCCATGGGGTAGATGATGGTCTGAGCTGTAGCTCCTGCCAGGGAACCAGCAATGAAACGTTCCTGAACTCTTAGAGAGGCACCCTCCTTACTGCCTCTGATCAGCCATTTGATCTATACAAGACATTTATTATTGTTAACTTACATTAGACAGTCTGCCACTCAAAAACAAAGTGGCTACTCTGTAGCTACTGGATTCTGGTGTGTTTACCTGCTCATAAGCCATGAATTTGATAGCTGATTCTGGGGCAATTTTGAGGACATTGATGCCATTGCCTCTCCAAAGGGACCTCAATCCTCCTTCCTGCACCATTCCCCGCAAACCACCCAACAAACTCACACCACTGGAGCCGTGGACCTGTTAAAAATCCACTCAGATCACATTCCTTTCATTATGAGTACTTTTCACAACAGAACTTCCAACGTAAGATTGATTTATTTCAGTTTATTTGATACAACAACTGATAGAGACAATAAAGCTTTAATCAAACACTTTTAAGCGTTGACTGAACCTGAAGGAAAACTTTAAGACGGTCGAGAGGAGCAGTTCCCGTTCGCGATACAGCTCCTGCCATTGCCCCAGCCACTAGCTGTCTCCACACCACACCTGAACGCCGCTCTTTCTCTGAGAACTCATCCGGCACAGTCAGCTGCTCTCCAATGTCCAACATCTGAAACACATACATCATAGGTTTAAAGAACAGCTAATTTTACATTCTAAAATATCTGTGAATGTCAGGCCTACAATCTAATGTCTGAAAAGAGCTGGAAGTGAACCAGAGAATGTTTCCAGTAGTGGGCGATGTCCTCCATATTGTGCAACGGGTTAAACAGGAAGTGGTCCCTCCACTCACTCCAGTCAATGGTCATAGTACCATCTCTGTCTATGCTGACACACAAAAGGAATATAAAATAGTTAAAACAAGCTTTTTCTATGGCCATTGAAACTATGTGTGACTCAACATGTGGGGGCTTCACAGCAACATCTCAAACTCCTTTGAAAGCACAGCCAGAGTGGGAGTTAAATGTGCACGTGACATTGATTAAGCACTAAAAAAAAATAAAAACACAGTGTTTTGTGAAAAGCTGAAGTGTTCTAACCTCTGCAGGATTCTGGAGGCCTGCTCTGTAGATACATTCACTCCAAGGCTGTGCAAGGAGAGCTGAATTTCTGCAACATCTATGTGACCTGAGGTCATAAAACATTTCAATGCTTATTCTGTACATGGGCAGCAAAAGATACACTATCGTTCAAAAAGTTTTTTTTTAATGTTTTTGACAGAAGTTTCTTACGCTCACCATGGCTGCATTTACTGAATGAATACTTTGTAAAATATTATTACAATTTAAAACAACGGTATCATAAATCGTATAATAAAAATACGAATTTCCCTAACAAAAGAAAATTTCCTGACCCCAAACTTATGAACAGTAGTATGACACATACTACAAGACAGAGAAACACAAAGGTTCTTCTGATTTATCTCACAAACACTTTAAAAACAATCATGCAAAGTGGAAATGTGTATTATGAGGTTACAGTTACAGTGATGTTGTGTGATAAGATTATAATGTATGAAAAGATCCTCCAGACCATCATTGTTGCGGTCCAGGCTGTGGAACATGAGTCTGAGCTCTTTCTCGTGTGTGCGCAGATACTGTGTGAACTCCTTAATGTCCAGCTGGCCATCATGATTGGTGTCACTCACACGTACAATCTAAGGGGTGGAGGAAGTGAAAAGTACAAGTTTAAGGACACGAATGTGAGGGTTGGAGGAGTTATATGTGAACTTTATTTAACTGTACCCATGCCTATGTAGAGTGAAGAACAAAGAGAAACTAACAGAAAACAAAAAGGAGAGAGAGGAGGCATTGCTCTAAGCTTATAGATGCATGGTTTCTGTTTGTGTGCAAAGCCCTGTCAGCAGTCTGGCGAATCCAGTCGCAAACACATTGTGAACTAGAGCTAATCTCTCCTCTTGCATCACAGCACATGACTAACAGTCACACAACCCAACAGCGCAGACATACCACTGGCACATAGTGTCGCTCTCCCCAAAGAAACTTGGAGTCTCCAAGTTACGTTCATAATGGCACTTTCGTGGTTTCATCTTAGCATCCATAGCTACCTGCTGAAGTAATCATCACAACACAACACAACATATGCACTGTCTTGTAAGTCACTTTGGCAGAAAGGGTCTGTTTACAACATGACTGAAAATGTAAATGTTGCTGAACTGTGTGTGTGTGTGTGTGTGTGTGTGTGTGTGTGTGTGTACTGCAAGTACTGCAAGTTAAAGAAAAATGTCAGGTAAATTGCATTAAAAATGAGGTCTCAATCATCATATGAGACCTTACTGCAGTTTTGTAAAAGATGGTTTCAGTGGAACCAATACAACTATACAGACTATACAAAAGTAAATAAATTGCAGATCAAGTATACTTGCAGTCCCTCAGTAGCACTTACGGTCCTCCACTCAAGCAGCTTATACCAGTGGTGCAGATTTATTTCTGCAGTTTATGATTGCACCACCTGTGACATTACTTTCTAAAATAGTAGGGGAGACAGGGGAGTGTTGTAACACATTTTGTTCCAACATCTGTATCTCAGAGTTATTTTGCGCTATGTGTCCCAAACTTTGATATAATGGTCCCATATCCATATTTCTATGCTACATAGTATTTTGGAATAAGTGTTCAACCTAAACAGTGTAAATTAATGTTAAATACAAAAGATGCTGCGTTAGACCTACCACACAACCAGCAGTGGGGCTGTGGTACTAATAGAAAACATGGATGTTTGTGCATCAGTTTATTTTAGTATTCAAGCTTACTATGTGAATCAAATTTACTACTACAAATAATTATTGTTATATATCCTAAATAGTGTTATATATCCTATGTTAAACTCTAAAAATATAACAGACAGTATGCATGTTTTATTTTGTGCAATCTTCTATGCAGTCCAGTATAGTCTACAAGTGATACAATTTCAACTCCTTGCATCCAGCAGCTATAATACTTGAACATGTAGAGGAAAAGTATTTCATTTCACATTAACAACAGGACCTGCTGATGACAGATGTTAAATTAACATTAACATGCTCACAAAGTAAGTTATAAAAGCAGATGTGAAATACATATGCAAAGTGGAGGATGGAGCTCATATGATTAGCTAATTGGTTCAGTTGTTTGTCCAACACAATATTCGAAGTGAGGGCCCTTAGGATAATTATGACAAAGCTGCTTCTTTTCAAACTTTTTTTTTGTTAATGTATTGAATTAATGTGATTAATAAATCTCATATATTAAATTATTAACTATGATATATTTTGTGATTTCAGAATTTATGTCCAGAACTGATTCGTTCTTCAGTAAAAACCACTGGGTTAGACCGATGACGTCACATCTCACCCTGCGTTACAACCCTTTCCAGTCTTCCCTACCCAAGCAACGAAAATAGCCTGGAGTGGAGGTTTGTCAATATTGCAGTGTGGAAAAAGAAGTGTAACTCTTAAATAAATTACACGGGATCATTTGTCCTTGGTCGCAGACACGGCAGTATTCTACTGGGTAAGTTTCACTCTTGCTAAAATTAAGCATGGCAAAAAAAAAACACCCGGTTTATAAAATTCATGACGTTCTTACGACCTTGGGGTTTCATATGTTTGCAATTCACCACACCTTACAGATCAACTCACAGAAATTAACATGTTTAGGCAGGGTGAACAACTACGACCCACCTCGTCCACCTCACTGCGAACAACCCCCCAGGCGCTTAATCCGGTGCGCAGTTCATTCGCATCGATCCTCCCATCTTTATTTAGATCCAGCTGATCGAACAGTTCGGCCCATCGTTTCTCCCGCTCTGGGTCGGACACACCGTTATCTTGACAGCGAGCCCATGTCCAACACGAAGGGAACCGACTTCTCGCTTCGCCCATATGAAACAGTTCTCGGTGAATACGGTGCAAATTTGTTCTCGAGAATCAGGGCATCCAGAGTCTATATATTGGGTATAGAGGAACTACATCCTACCTCCCAAATACAGGTACTTCTTCAGCAAATACCACTTTGAGGATTTGTAAATTGAGGTAAATTTAAAACACGCTTCCTCGGATATATAGCCTCGTTCACCTGTCAGAGTCCAGCCACAATGTATGATTGAAAAAGCGGTTCAGCGGGCGCTCAGTGTCAGCCGGCGTTGCGTTGCTCCACTGTAGCCCGTGCCGATTACGGCAGAGTTAATCCGGGAAGTATTAAACCTCTGGCTAGAATAATAATCCCCGTGTCTGTTCCATCGGTTCTCTCAAACCCAGGACCATCATCAACTCTCTACTATAAAAGCGTCCTGTTCTGGGCTCAGATCACATGAAGAGCAAGCGCGCCGCCTGCACCGGTTACCGCATCGCAGCGCGACGGAGATCTCAGCAGCTGAACACTCAGATTGGCTACTGCTCGCACGAGGTTTACGATTCGCGTCTTTTGCTCATTTTATCGTGGTGTGCAGAATGAGTGCCGTCGCCGCTGCACAACTCGTAAGGGAAGGGCTGGGTCTATTAAAGCGCCCTGAGCAGCGATATCGTGTCATGGATTTTGCAAATTATTCACTAGCTTTGGCGTCGGTCAGTTTTTCTGGGTTCGTCTTGTGGCGCCCTTCGCACATTACGCGCGCGGTCAACTTAGATGTTTATGATATGTTTCTGATGTTTAAACTGTAATAAAGTCATAAATAATTACAATAGGCTACCGACTGTACCACTTTTCCCAAGGGAAAGTGCTTCAGCAGCGTGTTGCTATAGTAACCTCCTCAGGTGAAAGCGAGGGAGCGGAGCGGAGCGCCTAGTGAACGCGCGCCGGTTATTGACTTGCAATCTTTATTACTTTTGTAATTTTCTAAAACCTTGTATTGTAAACACTCTTAAAACGCGAAAATATTATGTCTGTATGCAAATATATGCCAACAAAGAAGTAATTGTTCCCACTTCCAGACATTTCTTTTGGGGGTGTTCAAGCCTTAGTTGTGTCCCAAATGACATACTATCGTTTTTTTGAGCGACATCACTCAAAAAATTACTCTTTTTCATACACAGAACAATTACAACTTCTAATTGATTGTTTTTTATCAGGGTATATCAGTAGGGTGCGCTTCGGGTGCAGATGACCTAGGCTACACCCTCTGTAGTGTGATGCTGTGAGATGAATGGAAACTACTGAGTCAACACTTGCAGGATAGTGTAAGATTAGAGGGAACCCAGTGAAGGATTTTGTTATGACGATAAAGATCTCATGGGTTGCTTTTATTTTAAGGGCAACCTCAAACAAAGAAAGCGATTGATTATAAAAGGAATTTAATTACATGTATTGATGTTATGGAATTTGTGTTAATACTATTTTTTTTTACCATTAATAATGGTAAATAAAAAAGTAAAATGCATTCACATATAAACATTTATGCATGATATAGTTTTGATACTGTGTTCAATTATTTATCACGTCCAACATAATAGAGAAAAGGATCTTACATTTCTGTCATAATTAACAGTGCGGTGTGAATGGCAATCAGTAGCTCTGCTTGTATTGCAGCATTGTATTACAGTATAGTTCAGGCCACTAGACTACAATAGACGAATCCAAAAAACAGCCTACTCATGGTAAAAAAAACAACATCACAGAACTAAACTTCAAATCTTTGGCAGATGCGATGAACCTGTCATCATCAGCAGCAATGCTTTGATTTGAAACAAAAGAAGGGGGGTGTTTTATGCTGTGTATTTCTGAGCCATACTAAGCTCTCGCTTACAAATTCTTATTTGATTGGTGGAGAAAGGAGGAAGGAGAAAGTACAAAGGTAGACAATCCCAGATGGTCATTCTTGGCACAGCCCAAACAGAGGCTTTCTGGCTATGAAAAATAATTTCTCTCAATCACACTCCCACATAAAACCTTCTGAAGGACTTAATTCTCCTCTCCAGTATTTTCTGATTTGTCATGGTTACACCATCGTACTGTGCCATTGTCGACCAGACAAAGCTCTACACACTTCACATTATTAGACTGAGGGACATGAAACATGAAGTGTCCCATAGTGCTTTGCAGGCTACCCTTACGAAAAAGAAGTTTATTCAAGTGTGCTATTAGTATACTTCTTTTAAACTAAAAATAGGAAAGTATACTTTTAGTCTACTTTTTATGTACTTCTCAGAAATGGGCTTTATGTACTTCTCAGAAATATACTTAAAATGACATTTAAGTATACTTGACTTATACTTAGAAAAAGTCTAAATATATTTGAGCTATAATTGTGCTCCTAGAATCCGTGTTTTCATTGTTATACTGTAGGGGGCGCTAGTACACATCTTCTGAACAGAATTTCCAAAAAACACAAGTGAAGAAGAAACCGATGATGCTTCCACATGTATTCTAACACGATCATCAGACGTAAAACAGCATCAAAACTGTGTAACGTTATGGAATAAAATGTCGACCAATGAAGAGGTAATACTGACGAAAATTCCAAAACTAAAAAGTGCACTTTAAATACCCGGATGATGCACTTAAATAACCGAAAAAATGAAGTGTGGAATGTTGGACACATCATGCACTCAATTGTCACAGTTTTAATTACGTACTGAAGGGGGAGGGGCTATGAGTCTCCGATTATGAATGACAAAATAACATTATATAATTCATACACTACATCGTTGAGTACATAGTGTATGAGTGCATAGTGTATAGTGCGTCATTTGGGACGCAGCTTTTGTCTGTTCCTTTTAGCATGTATCCAGGGCAACCTCCACTGGCACTGAATATCACCACCTGTGAGCAGAGACACACACAGACTGAACAAACACAGAGCATATCGCTATTCATAAATGTGCGTTAATCATTCATAGTCGATTTATTCATCTTATCATGATAAGATATTTGCTTCCAGTTAAATCCCTTGTTAGCAAACAAAAGTAGTTCAGTAGTTAATGTTTACTAATATGGTCCAGGGCTATGGTACAGATTTCCTGGTACAAGTAATCCATTTACATAATTTATATTTCTTAAATATTGTTATTATGTAACAGCTCAGTGATCCTGAGAGTAATGTTTAAATTATTGCTCAAAAAATAGCTTTATGGCAGACACAAATTACTGCTGTTTACTGTGGTCAAAATGATGTCACTGACACACATCCCTGGCCACATTCAAAACAGGATGAAATTAAAATAATGAATGCTTTGCATGCCTCACATCCACCTCTCAGGGCATATAGATCAGTTTGCTGCTTCATAATGCCTCTAAATTAACCAAACTAAAAGTGGTTATCAACAATCAGTACATATTTGCAAATCAACAAAGACCTGCACTCGAGAATGTGCATTTCATTTCTTCTAGGATAGCAATAGTTATTACACGAAAGGCCACAGGGGGGATCCAACATTCAATTTCCTTGATTGCAGTAAAAGCTCAGAAGCTATAGGCAATATATTGTTATTTTGACATCATTGGGAAATAATAATAATAATACAACCTTTGGAGGAAGAAAAAAAGTTTAAGCAATTTTCCATCAACAAACATCAAGTGTAATGTCAAAAACAAGCTGATCAAAAACAAAATATAAAAGATATTTTACAAAAGATCAAGCAGCACAATTTTCAACATTGATGATAATAAGAACTCTTTTATGAGCACCAAATCAGCATATTAGAATGATTTCTGAAGGATCATGTGAAAATGTAGCTACAAATTTAGCTTTGGCATCACTGGAATAAATTATATTTGAATATATATTAGACAAGTTATTTAAAAAAAAATCTCTCAATATTTCTGTCCTTATTGTATTTTTTTTAATCAGATAAATGCAGCCCTGGCAAGAATAAGGTCAGTAACATTTTTATAATCAAAAGCAATTATATCAAAATGTTACTGACCTCAACCTTTGAACGGTAAAATATAATATAGTATATAAAGGATCTCTGTTAATTGCCAGTATTTTTGGTTGAAGATGCCTGCTAACTTATGGTTGATCATATTCAACACAGCTCCTCCAAGGACACAAACAGTAATAACAAAACCTGATTTCTGCTTTCAGTTAGGCTGTGGAAACTGTAGAAGTTAAAATCAATGGTGTGTATTTGAAGACATAAAACACAGGGAACACGCTACATAAACAATTATTTTAGAGCATAAAGCGTGGCTAATGGACCAGAGAGCAATGGAAAAGATAATGAATTGAGAATGGAAAAAAATCCCCTCTTGATTATCAACAGCGTGTTGCGCAGTGGCCTCAGCATGGGGTTCGACAGCAGACTGGATGGAGAAGTTCTGCCTTTCATCCAAAGTGTTCTCTGAGGGTAGAGAGAAGATGAAACATGCCTAAGGGAGCCTGTGAGGCTGGGCTAATCTGGAGCATCAGTGAGGAAATTGAGGCCTGCTGATTACCATGCTGCTGCCTCTCTCTCATTATCTCCCTCCTCATTTAACAGCCCTCGGCCCTCAAAGCTCCTCAGTGTGAGACTGTTTCAACTGCAGGCTGTCAACACTCTGTTCTCACAGCCCTCACTTTTTATTATGCCAAGTGCACCTTCAGAAGCTCAAATAGAGATCCAGTGCTTCTGGATTACAAGTTTTGCTGTCCAGCAGCGATTGAGGAAGCCACTTGATCTTATGTTTTTCAACGGGTAAAAGTGCGAATCTGACACATTATGTATTACGATGTCAGGTCAGTGAAGTGTCTACAAATGACTTTTTAGACTCTGACCAGGAGGTGGCAGTAATGAACTGGTATTTCCTCACTTGGATGCGTCCGTTGTGGATTTCTTTTATGAAAGGGAGGGCCAAGCACCAGACAAACCGTTAAGTTGACTTATGACCTTCATTATTGACTTTATTATTTTGCATGCTGCTCCTGCGATCCATCAGCAATGCTTGGCATCTGGCTTTGCTGCGTCTCCTGAAGTTGCCATGGCTGTATGGTACAAGACCACACAGGATTTACAGCTCTGACCCACATCTACCACAGTCCAGTGCCTCAGGCAGGCACAGATGCTCCAAGATGCCCATCCAGAACGCACGCCAAAAGCTCGGGGAGAGATAGAGGAAAAGAGAGAAAACGAGAGGATGAAAGGGGTGGGAGTATGTGTGCTGGCCGTGACAAACAGGTGGTACCTTGGCTGTCAGGTAGTAGTGCCGTGTCTCCAGTCTGTTTAGTTTGGACAGCAGCCAGTTTAAATTCTCTTTTAGTGAGGCATCCAACTACGAGGTACATAAAAACAGGAAGAACAAAATGCCTGTCATAGTCTGCATATCATGAAAACCAGCAAGAGCAAGTTGGCCGAAATCTGAGCAAACTCATCTACACCATTCCCTTATTAACCTTAATAGGATACAGTAATTCCATTTCTTTAACCAGCTAAAACTTCACACTTCACAAATCACAGCCTGCACTGACCCAGCCCAGTAAGGGATCAATAGCTAATTCACTTCAAGTCTTTGGAAATGTTTAATCTATAGCCAACTATAAATCAAACCTGACCGAGAGACATCACATTTATAAAGTGGCTGAGTGCTTTTCATCATGAATGGCATTGTGTTAATGTAATAGATCATATTGAGCTATGATGTGAATGAGTGGTATCATCAGCTCTGAATGTTTGTGACATTTCTTAGGTTTAGAAACGGAGTCTTCGTGACAGCATAACCAACACAAACAGACTGGTTGGCGGGGTGTTGTCAGGGTTGACTAAGCTCACAATCAGATTGGCTTGTGCCTGGTGGATGTGTTGTTTAATGCTGATATGGCTCATTCATTGTCAGTAAGATGAATATCCTCTTCACTGACGTATTATTTTTTTCTTTCCAGAAATGGGTAAGAAAGAAAAAACATACAGAAACCCAGATTTATAACAGTACCACAGTAACAATTATATTTCCTTTCCAAACAGGGATCTATGTTTTTGTGCCAAGTAAGCAATTTCCAAGTCTTTCTCAGGGTGAATCTTCAATGTTGTTTCTCATTGGGTATAATCAATTACAACTGATTGATGGCTTGAGAGTTTTTAGCAGCTTTTATCCTACATCACAAAACTTGGCAAATATTTAATATATTCAATATATCCATCCTATGATGATGCTGTAGCTATATCACGGTGCGTAATGTCAGGAAAAAAATCATATTTACAGTCGTATTTACAGAGATGAATGGGAAACTAGATTTTGTTGAGTTGTAAAACGAGCTAAGTTGCATCTACAAAATACGATAGTGTTGTGCAATTATGAATTCAGTTTACAGCACCTTAATCAACTGAATAAAAACATAAAAAAGCAAAAACACACCCGATGCACATTCCTTATTTTTCATTTTGTAGTAGTAGACTTAAAAATTTTTGTTGTATTTTTTGTAGAAAAAGTACATTGCACAACATGTCAACTTTCCAGGTGGATGTGAATGCACCATCAAGTTGCGGTCACATTAGCGAAATTTCAGTGAAATTTCACAGACAAAAAGGATAATTGTATATTGACAATTGTGTAGCGATGTATAAAGCACAGGTCACACATACGTAACTTTCAAACCAAGCAGCTTTGTGTTGGTCAGCCTGTTGCAGAAATCTGCATTGGGAAATATTTTGCCCTTGCACGAAATTCCCGATCGCGTGGTTTCTATTGAAATGACTGGATGTCACCTGCGAAAATTCGCTGGACAACAGTAAATGTGTCTGCACATTCAGACTCATATAGCTCATATAATAACCAGCGATACTTTCATGTTTTTTATCACACCACAGACTCTCACTTTCTGTTTCATACAAATACAACTACTGGCATCTTGCGTCTTAGTTATCGACTGTAGTGAAAATGACCTCAGAGAATTTTAATATACTGTAATATTGCTGCAGTGTTCCTCTTGTTGTTTGGCTGATTGTTTTGTACATTGTCACAAACCACTTCTTTATAGTCTTGATCACATTGTTGGGGGTTATTTTGCAATGGTGACCAACCTAGTGTACATTATGCTTTACAAAATGGATTCATATATAATTTCAGAGATGTTTCTCAGAGTTGGACTCAAGCCCAAAATACAGCATTATCAAAGCAATAGCACAATGAAGACTAATAAGAGAGCTTACTATGAATCAGTATCAGTCAAACCGCAACCCCATAAAATTTAGATGTGGGTGGCTGAGATAGCGGGTTTACATCTGTTTAGTGTATGAAGTCTTGCCCTCTTCTTTTTATCGAATCCTGCCTGAGGACATATAATTAGAATGCAATGCTTAGAAACTTTTATTATAATGAGCTGGAATGGCATGGTTCAATATGCACTTTATGAGAAATTCAGACCGTTTTTTTTTGTTTAGCTTTTTATTGGAGATTTCTAATTATCATAAAATCAGTATTTTGTTCAAGCCCCAAGTCTTTTATTTTTCTATTTTTCACCTCTTTGAGCATCTTCGTCTGAAAATCTAACAAATTATTTTTATGATCACACTGCACCTTATGAAGATCTAAACCCTAAATACTCAGGCTTTTTCCAACAAGAGAGAAAGCGGCAAACATGTAATTTTCTCTCAAGGAGATAAATACTTGCTTTTAGCATTCAGGGCCCCTCTCCCCCACTACACATGCCACAGAGGCTTTAATTTCCCCTGTAATGATAGGGAAAGGTGACGCACAAACAGTGAAGCTCCTGACAGAAGCGTTTGTGAGTTTGAGACTAATTGTCTATAGGTAAACACCTGCAGGAGCTCTTCAACACTGGTTAATCATACTAAGTGCCACTGAAACTGAGATAAAGAAGGACTGAGGTAATGTGACCTATAACAAAAACAAGCCAAATCATAGACTGACCTTCTGATGATGCTGTTGTTGAAGTATACAGTTTATATAAATGTAAATCATTTATAATAAATACTGAAATATTTATTTCAAATATGATCTTTATTATTTTGACTAATGTTAATGACAATAAGGTTGAAAGTAAAAAAAATAAATTAAAAAGTCCCATGTCATGTCTATTTTCTTCTTCGTTTTTTGTCTCTTGGAATTTTTGTGGCATGAAATTTTTCAAACATTTTGTTCGATTGATACTAAGGTACACCCAGCACAAACTACTGAACGAATTGAGTTCCCTGAAAGCATTATTTTCATTGCTGTAAAATTACATATAGTGTCTACCCTGACTAAATTATTTATAATTACTATTCATTTACATGTGTTGTACTGGAAGATATACAATGCTTAAATTAATTGTTATTTAATTATCATACCTGTATAGGCTCTCAACACACTCGTATCTCAAAATTCGTAACTATTTTACGTTGTGGCAAATTGATGCTGAATTCATATCTCATCCGTATGTTTTGTGCAGTCTGTTTACGCCCCACTGACGTTTAGGTTTAGGGATGGACCTTCATGCATACTTTTTTACTATGTTTTCATACAAATTAAATTGTGTGAATTCACCAACATTTCGCCCCAAAAGTGAAATTGTTGCATTTTCTCATTTGACTGGGTTGGGTTTTGTGTAGTTAGTTTAGAAAGTAAAATTTGAAAGTTTTATATAGAAATGTATATGACAATACACCAGTCAAAAAGATCGTTGTTAGTTATATACAGACCGCATCTTTTATATTTTTTTCATTGCTACTGCACCACTTCACTAAATAAAGTGCCACTGTATTTGCACAAATATTAGATCTGCTTCACAATTTAGAGGCTTTTAATGATTAAGATCATGATTTTCATTAAAGCCATTTATGTATTTGTATGAAGGTCCCTATCTTATCTCTGAGATTAAATAGCTGCTCTGCCCATACACCTGTATTTTAAGCAGTGAGCAGTTCTTATCTTTTGACCGCAAGACAAATTGGTGTTCTCTCCGAAGTGAAGAGAGAGCAGCCCTTCTGAAAGAATTAGTTTCTAATGCACATCTTCCAGCCATGACAAAATGTTTCCTTTGTACGGCACTCACATGCAGCGTTTTATGTTGCGATGACCACTGCGAGCTGCCAGTGGGATGAATTATGACTGCGTGCCTCTGACGGATGCCCGCACCGTGTTGTGATGCAGGTCTCTGGTGCGTGTGCAGACTGGGGATGACCGAGTGACTGTTCATCATCAGCGCAGACAGAAGTAACAGCCCTGCAGGCCTGCCCAGATCGCGGTCTCAATTTCTCTCTCTCTCTTCGCCACGACTCTGTTGCCATGATAATGAATACAAATCTATCATCCGACTGTGTACAATTGTGCCTGAGTGTGTTGCGCAAAATTGCAGAAGCTTTGTGTCAGAGCAGCACAGTCCAATCGCCTTTTCAAAAACTGTTTTTGTGTTTGCACAGTTTAAAGAGTGACCCGCTTTTTGTCCTCTCTTTCTCGCTCTCACTTGCGCTTTCATGTGGTGCTCAGTCACTATGAAACCATCTTATGAATGTTTATTGTTTTCTGGCTTTACTCTCACCACGTGCTAAGTTTAAATGATGGCTCCAATTTTAGACAGTATCTTGTTGTTGACATATGTTTCTAAATGGGGCTGCCGAGAGGATTTGCGTCTAGAATTCACAGGAGGCTCAAATTCCTTGAGCCCTGTACCTCCATTGCCCCTCTCAGCAGTTGAAACCCAGTCACAGCCCATAGAGTCTATAGACTGTGGGCTATCATTGTGTTGGGACTGTAGAACTCAGATTATATCTTTGTTCAGCAAAGTTCATAGACTTTGTGACGTTTCCTCTAAATTTAAACATTTTTATCACAATAAGCTCTGATGGTATTTATGTTCTCCCTATATTGTTTGTATGTGTTCAGCTGCTACTAACAAGTGGCACACCAAAAGAGTGCCTACTGACAGGAGTGCTTTTCGACGCTATCTGAGATATGGATGCATGTGATGACAAGACAAAGTGTTTCTGACCTCCCTTCACCTCTCTTCCAAGTGTCTAATGCTCACAGGATATGGCGGCATTGACCCGGGAAATCGAGCGGTGTGTGTTTGAAAGCAGAGCTAACACAGGACGTGGAGACTGCCAGAAAGAACTGAAATTATATAATAACAAGTGGCGTGTACACAACATGAAGATAGAGGACGATAATGAGTACTGTGTTTGGAAGATAAAATATGTTTATTTTAAATGTATGGGTGTGTCTCATTCTGTTCCCTCTATCATGAAGGAGAATACAGTTAACATGAATTTGGTCACTAGCAAGGGCCCAGGTCTACTAAACATTGATGATGAGGTTTTACATTATAGCGTAGCTGGTATTTATTGAAAACATTTTTGTATAGCACACATGCATGCTTGTTGTAAAAATGGCAGAGCCATTATGAAACCATTCTTTTAATTAAGCAGAAAAGATAATGTACAGTACATATATTATGGCATGGACAAATAATAAATTGCATAATATACATAAAAAACTAAGTAAAATAAGCAAATAAAAATAAATATTTCTTAACACTTTTTAAAACCATTTTAATACCTTTCACGCACATTAGGGATTCTATCACACAGATGTTGATTGGATTTTGAGATTTGGGCACCCAAAAATGAATGTGAGCTAGCAGTCAAAATGGGTAAAATAGATGTAATTTCATGCTGACTCTAAAAATGGCTGAGCACCTTGCTAGTGTACTGACTACTAAAGTAGAGAGCAGATTGAGACACTCAGAAGTGCTTACAGAAGATAATTAAGATTACAGGGAATACAAATTTTTATTTTTTATTTTGTAAAAGTTGCCTGAATAAGAATTAAAAATGGAGCATATAGAAATAAAAAGACTAAGGAAATGAAATATACATACTGCATTCTTGTTTGACAGAGTTATCTCTAAGCCAGACAAACACTATTTGCAATAAACAAACGAATGAATTTCAGAGGGAACAACAATACATAGACCCGTATAGTAAACTAAGTAGTGTAAGTTTCATATATTTCTGACTGGCAGAGAACAGTCTTTTGAGTGCAGTGGAGAGTTCTGCACTGCTGATTACAGTGGAGTCTTCAATCAGATCAGACCGCTGACTGCTCCAATCAGTCTCACTTACCCTGCCTTTGGACCAATCCGGCCAACCCAATTACTGTAGTCACACTCTAATTGGCTGCCGACCCCACTGGCCGGCACAAATGCACTGGGTCAAAGACTCACAGCTACATATCGTTATGTTCTGATGTTACACAGCATGCTGCATAAACTTATTATTGTTTGGGTATAGGACCATTGTGGTGGTAATTGTTTGAAGACTGTGATTCTTGCTCATAGCTGTAGTTCTCTAATGGCTTGCTGCTTGGAGGTAAAGTGAAGCTCTTGTTCACAGAGTGGGAACAGCTCTGTCACAGAACCCCAAAACATATGGGTTCATTCATTAATGACTGTGCTCTCTTTGCGCACAAGGAACCTAATAATAGCACAAAGTTCCTCAAGAGCTCCTTTAGTCTCAATTCAAAGCCTCAAAGTCTTTTGAGGAGTTCAGTACACTTGTATATCCTCTGTAGAGTCATGACAGTTTTCCTGGTGATCCACCTCTTAGATTCGCCCAGACCATTTTTAGCTACATGCACACTGTGCCTGAGGAAGAACACTGTGCTGTGAGTAATGTTGACTCTGTCTTTGTCTGCGCGGGTCACATTGGTCAGTGAGCCGGTTTGCTGGCTCTAGGGTTTTCCTTTCACTCTGTGGTTTCCAGACCACTGGCACCATGAATATACAAGTCGTTTTTTAAAAGAAGACATGGTATGTAGTATTCAAAGATTTTTTAACGGGATAGTTCAGCCAAAAATAACAACTCTGTCATGTTTTTCACCCTCATGTTATTCCAAACCTGGATGACTTTCTTTGAGAGAAGATATTTTGAATAATATGGAATAATATCTTCTTTGTGTTCCATATAAGTTTGGAACAACATGAGGATGAGTGGATGATTAGTAAATTAACTCACGCAACCTGCAGTAAAAGACAACAACCGATTCCCAATTATCATTTCACATCCTGTTTATTGACCTTCTATGATGTGCATGTGTTGAGTGACACGTCTAATAATGAACAAGATTAACAGTCCTTATTTTCACAACCCATAGTTTTCATTTTAGTGCAGGAGGGGCCATAGTTCTCATTCATTGTCCGGCGAGTCGAAGAGATAAAACCCACCGACAGCAATGAATGTGAATCAGGCCCCAGAGCTGTGACAGTAGATGCAGAATACAGTCTCTCGCTTGACTGATCAGCTGGGACAGCTTCAGAGACACTACAGCAGCCATCTTGGCCAGCTCAGCAACAAAATGGACTCACACATGTAGTCGCTGGCATTCTGAAGGTCCGTGTGGTCAGAGTACATTCGAGAGGCAGGGTACACTCAACACTCGATGGTTTCTCTCACTTGCAAACTCACCGACAGCGTTGAATGTTCACTGTGACTCGCCAGACACTGACACACACTTCAGATACTGCTGGAATAGTGTGGTTTTGGACATGCACACCAAAATCTGACATAAACACATTTATGTATATAAACATGATATTGTTAACATTCCCACCCCAGCTAGTTTTCATTATGTTAACCACATTATTATCAATAAATCAATGATCCATGCCATAGAGCAAAAATCTATATTGCAGACACATACAGTATATAAAAGAACAAATTATGTATAAAATATATTTTACACAACTGTATTGATACAAATGTATTCAATATGTTTTAGTTAAATACATTTGCATTTTTAAATATTTTTAAGCTAAATGCTAAATGTACATTTTTAAAAATATATTGTATCCAATATTTTCATTATTTTAACCACATTAATGCACATCAACAAATCAACCATCCATCCCATACAGCAAAATTTGCAGATACACAAAATATATATTTGCAGATACACAATCGTATGTCTAGAGTCTCAGTACACAAATGTAAATATATGTATACATATGCATACATAAATACATACATACATATATATATATATATATATATATATATACATATATATGTATATAGGATAATATTTTCAGTATGCTAACCGTATTAATGCACATAAATCAACAATATTGCCCCTGGAAGTGCATCTTGCAAAATAAATGGCATCTGAAGGTTTAAACAAAAACAGCCATGTTGTTTCCAGCCTATATTTAGCATATTTTAAATATTCTTAGGCCATACGGGACTGTGCACTCACTCTCTGAGGGGAAGTTTTGTGTGAGAACTGGGGACTGTGGAGATCTGGTCATATGCACAGGCAAGCGGGCACAGTATAGCATGAGTTCTGTGGGGTCTATTATCTGATCATGGGGGGAAGGGAGCAAGAGCTGAGAGTAAGCGGGAACAGGGGGCTGCCGATTGGAGAGAAAGAGAAAAATGGAAGGGGGAAGGAGGAATCGAGGGACCGGGCAGAAGAGTGGAGGTGGTGAGTGCATGTCTGAGCAAGGGGGTGTTGATCGATTCCAGGCTCGGTTTTTCCAGACAGACTGAATGGCAAAGGTCAAAGGGTCTCATTTCCTATGAAAGAGGGGCTGTCTGAAACGCGCCTCGTCCGTTTGTCGATTCAGTGTGTTTGGAACGCACTCACGTACACGCATGCAAACAGACGGTGTGGCGTGTACGCAATTTCAAACATGAAAGCAAGTTTGAAAGGACTGTTGGAGTGAGTTATGCTTTACATAACAACTATTTGTCATCAAAAAACTGCAAAGAAATTGTTCTCAAGGCCCATATCTGTACAAAACGAGACCAGCTGCTGGCCTATGAGGTGAAGGTCGAACTTCTGACTATATGAGCAGGCAAAAGTAACAGGCCTGATGTATGTGTTTGTCCAGCCGTCGAAATGACGGCCATGTGAGATGCGGAAAAGTAGGGGGGAAGGGTCTGCAAGAAAAAATAAGGCTACCATGACAGCCCCCCCCCCGCCATCCCCCACTTGGGACTTGAACTCATGACCCTCTGGTGAATGAGTTCATAGGCGTCACAGCCAGTTTTGTGGATGAAGCAAGTTCGCTGGGAAACTTTTAAAACTGTATTTAGGGGGTTTAAACACATAACTGAGAAACTCTAGCATAGCTGACAAATGTATTAAAGCGTTTTTACAAGAATCCAGTCTTTTCCAACAATATAAAAGTCCTCTTAAAATAAAAAATGACATCAAGACATACAAAAAAGTCATAACACACAAAGACACTGACCTCACATTTCTTTTAAAGAAAAAAGTTAGCAGAAGTAGCACATTATGAAGTGCATATGAAGTTCACATGGTAGTCTGCATGTGCGTATCTGTGCAAAAGCTAATCTTTTATAGCACGTCCGAGCACTTGACATGCCATTATTGTGCCGGTCACTGCTGTTGGTTTAGTTTTGGGTGCAAGAGAATTATTGATGAAGATGTCTGCAGTAATGTGGATGGCCCTTCCCCCTTTCGTCTGGCCAACTGGGTGTATGTCTACCTGCTCCAGACTTAATCAATAGTTTAATCCAATTGCCATTCACTTCCATAGGGATTGATATCACCTCACATGCATACACAAACATACACACACACACACACACACACCATTAGGAGACCATTATGTCCAACATATAGTGACACACTCTCTATACTAATGTTTACAACCAACAATTAGTCAAAGTTAGCAGTTGAAAAAAAAAACATTTATGTTTCTTACAAAAGCAAAAATGTAAAAATACAAGCCCCGAACATTAACTAGCACCCTCAACTTGCATACAAACACATGCAAACACAACACTCATGCATGCCTTGGTGGATAACATCACATTAAAATGTCCTGCAGTGATGTCTGAACGCATAAGCAACACTTGTCACATTTGTCAAATCAAATTTGTATAACATTCTAATAGCATGACAATGCATTCTAATGGAAAAGTCCTCTCGCATGCACTCAAACAGTCACAGTAGAGCACAGGCTCTTCATTTAGGGAGGTGGCAGGGGTTCAAGAAGAAAAACACACTTACCACAGTGACTCTCTCAGATGCATACACCCAGTCTGGCTCCAGTCGATCTCTGCCCTCTCCATACGTCGAACTCGGCCGTTCCACCCCTGCATTCCTCCACCTCCCTTTTTCTCTCTTCTATTTTAAACTCTTCGTCCTCTCGCTACTCACCTTCCACCCTGACATCTCTTTGTGAATTCCATACCTCCTCTTTCTATTCTCACCCCTTCCGCCGGTCTCCTCGAGTTTTCTCGTCCCGGTCTCTCACTCTTCTTGAAGTCGTCCTCCAGCCGCTATTAACTTAACTGCATTTTATACTTACCCCATTTCCCTCTTTTTCTCTCTCATCACTCACTCTCTCTCTCCTTCACATTTAAACACATGCACACACATTCATCCTTTCCTCGCTGTGCACCAGACACTTAACCCTTGGAGTTCTGTGAGCCACTACCCTAAAAATAGTTTATGTAGCTTGGTGTCAGACAATCTCAATGTTTATTCAGTGTTGTGCTTTTCACATGTGTGTTTTGATTATTGTCACATATTATCCATATTTTAGGTTTAGACTAGTTTCTTCAGTAATTGGTCTTAAAAATGCTTATTAAAACTTATATTTAACCATTTCAGGTAAGTCTAATCTTTGTGAACTTGGGGAAAAAACAGCTTTGATACATATTTGTAGAGTTCCTTGGTTTATTAAAAAAAGGCCTTTTTTTTTTACTTTTAATAAACCACGCAACTGAACTTGGAAAATAGAAAAGAACAGCTTTTACATTTATTAGATTAAAACCTCTTTTTTTTTATTTTTTAACTTCATAACAAATATGATACTTTGTATAGTTACATTTTAATTTAATGTTAAGGCTCATACCCTAAATATTTCTTGAAAACACAAAAGATGTAACAGGCAGATAAAAGTACACAATATCTAAAATATATATAAATGCTTGTGAGTTAAGTGCTTATGATTTAACTGCTTTCAATATGTTTCAGTGTATTGTGCTAGAACCACACTAAAAAAAAAAGTGAAGTGACATGTGGCCAAGTATGGTGACCCATACTCAGAATTTGTGCTCTGCATTTAGCCCATCCAAGTGCACACACACAGACCCCCAGAGCCAATGCTGCGGTGCCCGGGGAGCAGTTGGGGGTTTGGTGTCTTGCTCAAGGGTCTCACCTCAGTCATGGTATTGAGGGTGGAAGAGAGTGCTGGTTATTCACTCCCCCCACCAACAATTCCTGCCACACCTGAGACTTGAACCTGCAACCTTTGAGTTACAAGTCCAACTCTCTAACCATTAGGCCACCATTAGGCCATGACTAAATGTACAAATACCTACAATCAGTAATGAGATTTCTGCTATAGTGTTCCATACAAAAAAATGTTCTACCTACAATAATTGTGAAGTTTTAAAAACTCAATTCATCTAAGGGTGGCACATGCATGAGACTTTGCCATCACATAGACACCTGAGCAATGTACATGTGGTATCAGGAAAAGAACTTTACAAAGTATTTTCTCCACAGACACACTACTTTAAGACGCTGCATTAACGGATCCAGTGTCTGATCGAGTCGACGTGCCTTTAACATTTTCCTCCCCCTCACGCTCTCCATATTCTCTCCCTTCATAGTGACATATTGATCAGACATAATGGGAGGGGGTGGAGGAGTCGTGGTCATTGGGGTCAGCGCCGTGGCTAGACTCCCTCACCCCTATGCATGACCCCCACCCCTCTCCCAACATGACCTCACTGACCCCAAGCTCCCCCTTTCCAAACTGACCACCGATCGGCCTCAGCCACCGTATCCGTCTGACATTGGCAGCTGAAGATGGATAGAGTGACAGTCAATAGTCAATACAGGACAGGTTGTGGAGGGTGGGGGAGGATCCATGTCGATCGAAGGGTGAACGAGGAGGGAGACTGTAGCAGTACAAGAGGCAGTTCACCTAAAAATGAAAAATTCTGCCATCGTTTACTCACCTTCATGTTGTTTCAAACATGTTTGACTTTCTTCCTTCTGTGGACCATAAAAGAAGATATTCTGAAAAATATCTTTGTGCACTCAAAAAATAGTTCAATGAACTTAATTAAATTAAGGAACATTTTTCCACATAATTAGTTTAGATTTGTACAACAAGACTAAAACAAGTTAATTAATACAAATAATGTTTTGTACCAAATTAATGTTCTACCTGTGTTAGATGATAACTAGCAATAGCATGTTAGCTATATTAGCAAGCAATAAGCAACTGATCTCATTACTGGCATATAGTACTTGCTACTATAGTACATACTACTTATCATATAGTTATTGCTAATTGAGTGAACATTGAGTGAACAACAAAATTCAAAAAACAATAGAAACTTGTAAATATCCATCATAACTGAGCATTAAACACTAACAAGTCTTCCTCTTTATTGAAAACATAAAATTACACTTCAATTTCAACAATTTCTCTTAACACAGTCCCATGCAAAACATGCTGAGAACTAAAGATGCCCATTTAATTGTCAACAAAAATTATTTATTTAACTTAAATTTGACAAATTTAAGTTGATTGTTACAAAATGTTCAAGAAGTTTATTGCTTCAGCTAATTTTAACAAAGCAAGCAAAAACCTTTATATATATATATTTAATTCCAATGGGGTCCACTGCTGTTTTAGTACAGAAGTCTTAAGAGGCCATGGATTATGATTATTTTTCTTTCTCGTTTTCTTGTGATCACGACTTAATTATCTCATGATCACGACATTACAAAAGTTGTTTTTTCGTTATCACGAGAACAAGATCACAAGAAAACAACTTGTCATGTCGTGATCATGAGATAATTAAGTCGTGATCACAAGAAAAATAATCATAATCATGGCCTCTTAAGACTTACGTAGTTTTAGACATTGTATGACCAAAAACATTCTTCAGAATATCTCCTTTTGTGTTTCTTAAAAACAAAGAAAGTCATAGTAAATGCTTACAGACGTTTCATTTTCCCCTGAACTATCCCTTTAAGATTCTATTAGCTATTTTAGTTTCATGGGGTTATGGGAAAATTGTGACAATGGAGCCCCAAGGATCTATGAAATATAAAGGTGAAACAAATAAAAAAATGAATGAGTTCCAGTTTCCCATCTCCCTCATCATTTAGGCAAGTAAAAAGGAAACAAGACAGCAGTGACACTACCTGAAAAACATGGTGGGCACAAAGAAAGTCATAGTAAATGCTATGAGTGAGTAAATGCTTACAGACGTTTCATTTTCCCCTGAACTATCCCTTTAAGATTCTATTAGCTATTTTAGTTTCATGGGGTTATGGGAAAATTGTGACAATGGAGCCCCAAGGATCTATGAAATATAAAGGTGAAACAAATAAAAAAATGAATGAGTTCCAGTTTCCCATCTCCCTCATCATTTAGGCAAGTAAAAAGGAAACAAGACAGCAGTGACACTACCTGAAAAACATGGTGGGCTTCCACTCCATTGCTTCCCACTGCCTAGTTATCTCAGATCAGTGAGCTTGAAGGCAATAAGACAGGCCAGGGACAGCACTTTAAAAGCACTGAGACGCAGAGGCGGTGTGTCTGAGCTGGGAGTGTCTTGCACACAGCGGTACACTGTTAGAAAAGCTCCTCCATTTAGCAATCAGCCAATGTCTGGGTCCCTGTGGACACCCTGATGGACAGACAGAGTGCTTCAGTACATTATGAGGTTCGAGGCACATCAGATACCGCTGCCGAGGCTAAAGCAACATCCTCCTACCGGCTGAAAATCTTTAGTGATTGGATAAGAGTGGTGTGATAATGCTAAGCGACCATTTCAATATACAACAGTAAGAGTCATTTATAACAGTAGAGAAGTTAAAAGGGGATCATTAGGATTTCAGATGGTTCAGCCTTTGCCTGAAGCAAGCCATAGGTCTTCCCTCATTAATATACGTCTCGAGTGACATGCAATATTTCTGTTAGGCAGTTTGTAAATGCACCCTAATGACATTATTATTTCAACATTGACTGTAGCGGGGTTAAGTTACACACAGATAAGCCCCTGCAGTCTGCCACTATTACGTTATTAGAAATGTCTTCGAATGGGCTCCTACACTTTCATTAGTGCATCTTAAGTGCTTTTCATCATTAAGTGCGTACTATCCTTTACTTTCATTATTTGGCCTTTTACTGAGAATATGATCTGGTATAGCTTGACATGAACGGGTCAGCACAGCGTTCACATGCTTTATTGCAGAAGAACCGCACGATCAGAATGAACAATCCTCTCAAGGAGCTGAGATACCAATCAGAAAAAAAGAGCCGAATGCAGCTCCGTCAGCCAGCAAATCAATACCAACCATCTTAAAAAGGACAGCATGGGGGAGCGAGCGAAAGACTAATGGAGGAAGACAAGCCAGAGAGTGGAAGAGTAAAGAGATTAATGTAAAAAAGGATTTCCTCTGAAAATGAATCAGTCGGCCAGTGAAATAGAAGGTCAAAGGTAATGGGATTAATGGACATAATTAACTCAACTCTATTTTAAATGAACTCTTTTTGAAAGGCAGCAAAAATATCATTGGTTATTTACCAAGAAACAGTGCTCACCAAGGCATTTATTTCACCATAAATAATGTATAAAACACTGTAAAAACAGGAATTTTGTGAAATAATATTACAATTCAAAAGAGCTATTTTATTCAAACATAAATTTAAAATGTGATTTATTTCTGTGATGCAAAGCTGAATTTTCAGCATCATTACTCCAGTGTCACTTGATCCTTCAGAAATTATTGTAATATGCTGATTTGCTGTTCAAGACACATTTCTTAATATCAATGTTGAAAACAGTTGTGCTTAATATTTTTGTGAAACTGTGAATAATTTCTTCAGGATTCTTTGATAAATAGAAAGTTCAGAAGAAAAGCATTTATTTGAAAAATTAATTTTTAAAAATTTTAATTTTATTAATATTATTACATATTTGTGTGATGCATTGCCCCATTATTTTAAATGACAAAAAAAAAACTTGTTTTTCTATCTCACAGATTGAGAATTATTGTATAAAAATTGTAGTATTAAGTTTGTATAAAAGTTATATTTTTGATCAGTTTATGTAGTGCTATTCTGTCGCATAAAACAAGGTCAGCATACACTGCAGTTGATTTAATGTATTTGCAGTCAACCAATCACACTTACTTGCACAATTTTTTGTAGTAAAAATGACAAGTCTACATTATATTGCTTACTTCCATAAACATAATATAATAATGATTCCCGTTAATGTGTCCTTTACTTTTCATTTCTTATCAACAGCTGATTCTAGCAAGCATGTTTCTTCAGGGTCATCTTTATGTGAGATACAGCATTAAAGCTAACACATTGATCAAGAAGTCTGTGCTTTGTTTATTGTGTTGCTCTCTATTCCTTTAACAGGTGTGTCCATGGCTTTTTGTATACCATCTAATTCATCGCTCTCATCTTCCATCACCACGGCTTTCCATGATTCCTGATGCAGCCTTTCATTCCTTCCTGTTATCTGGGGTGACGGTGTGACTGTTGCCACCAAAGCAGGTGGAAGATGTTTGAACTCCTCCTCATTTATATCAAAATCCATTATTTTATGATCAAGCACCCACCAGCGTCCCGTAAAGCCCACATCCAGCACACGCTTTGGCAGTTCTGCCCAGGGCACAGAGATCGCCGAGCAACGCGCCTCATACAGGCTGGACTCGGAGTCGTACTCTGTGTAATAAGTCAAAGATGCAATGCCCAGACTGGCATAGCGCAGCCTGCCCTCGTTTCGCAGTTTCACAAGGGTCTGGACGAGTCCATCTGAGGTGCCACTGCGTATCCATGGAGACAGCAGAGCCAGACGGTTGGAGGTTTCTAGCAGGCTGGTCTCGAAGGAGGCATCATCAGGGTTGGTGTAATAGCAGGCGTACATTCCTCCCAGAAGCCCCAAGGAGACTGAGGCTTTAAGGGGTCGCTCCCGGGCCCCCAGCACTGCCTCACGACAAGCCTCCTTATAATCGCTTAAAAGACTACGGCACCATACACCTGAAAACAGTGAAGAAACAGCAGATTAACGTTCAGCTAATACAATTTTCGAATTACCACATATTGTATGAAAGATAATGCAATAAGAAAATACTAAAGCAATACTAAATGATATTTTAATGCCACTACAACAGATTTAGAAAACTAGTTAGCAACCTAATACAGCTGTATTTTCGTAGATAAAAAATGAACACGCCTGCACTCAATTGTGCACTCTGACGGACCTCCTAATTGTAATACGAACAGTATCTTCATACTTATGTCAGAAGCAAAAACCATAACCGTGGCTTAGTCTTACCAGCGCGACTGTTTATCAGTCTTTGCCACCTTGTGCCCTTGGTTGTCTCTGTAGCAGCTGTGGAGCACCATCTCTTCAGCAGCCACGAGGCGGCCATGTTAGCGAATGAACTCACGAAGTGTGACAGTTCACAGTTCACGGTGGATGTAGCACAGGAAGAGCTTTCAGCCGCCAGTTTCCAACACTGGCTCAACGTGGCAACGGAGGCTGGTGAAACTGATGAGCCAAAATGGCCAGAAGCACGGTACGTGTAATGTTATTGGCCCGGTGGGGAAACAAAATATTGTATTTTCGGATCCACCATGCATTCTTATGCATATGAGCCATGTCACTAAAACGGGAAAAGGAATTGCAAACAGATAATGTTTTTAAAGTTTTTATGTTAAACAAAAAAGAGAGGTCTAGAATTATTTGTCTCAAATATTTGGATCTGAATTTAGAATTTGACAAGCAAATATCCTTATGTGCTATGAATTTATTTCACAACACTTTTGACAATTTCATATACATGTATTAATAAATATGACTGTCGAATATATGAAAGATGACAGTCGAGAAATAGTTTTTTTTTTTTTTAGCAAAGCAGCCTAATTAAAACAACAAAAATAATAATAGGTACGACACATACAAAAAAAACAGGTAAAAACATTCCAGTTTTAGTTCCGGCTTTGTTCCGGTCACGTGATTGTGCTTTGACTCACTGGAACCCTGCAGGTGACGTGGAATATGGGGACAAAAACGATAAATCCTGCGTATTAAGACGGTATCAAATCTATTCTAGCTACAGTCGAATCGGCTAATGATTTTTTAAGCCTCAGTTAATAAAAAGGCACTATTAAATACAATCCGGGCTGACGAAACAATTGTTTTTGTGCCTGCTTGCTCGAAGCAAGCTTGATTGTTAAAGTTGCCAGAAGGAGTCAGGATTGGTGTAAATTACCGAAGGATTACCTAGCAGCCAGGTGAGCGAATTAACTTAGTCTAAATCTGATTTTGGTGGTGACGGCTGTCGTACGATTATATTGTGTTTATTGTCTTCTTTCCGCGCGGATAGTATTCTTATGAGAACTCCCTAGGAATCCTGTAATCTCCAGTCATGGCTAGTCCACATGAATTAACGTTTCAGGGTAAGGTTTATGTGCTTATATGCACCATCTTGTTTGGTCTCTCTGTCTTTCTGCTTTAATCTTCATTCTGCACGTTTCCAGAGTTTGAGGAAGCCGCCGATCTGCTGTCTTCAAATCCTGGAGCCTCAACCCTCAGCATCTCCAGCCCCGGCGCAGCAGCCCCCTCAGATGTCAAAGTTGATCTGTCGGAAGATGAAGACGATCAGCAAGAGAGTTCAGAGGTGAGCTGCAAAACCAAACAGGCAAATAAGGTCACAAGTAGCTGCTTATTTCTTGTGCATCTTAGTTTAGAGGTCATAGTATAAGCCCCCCCCCCCCCCCCCCTTCCCAC
>NW_015540942.1:791385-825104 GCF_001515605.1 Sinocyclocheilus anshuiensis
CCCCCATTTTCCCACAGTTGCTTGGAGGTGAAAAACAAACTGGTGGTTTTTGGACGTTTGAATACTATCAGTCATTCTTCAACGTAGATACAATGCAGGTATATTTGTTTTCTTACTTGGTATGGTATTCTTTGTAACCTTCATATTATGTTGTAATATAATCTTGGTACAGTATAATATAATCTTTGGGTCAAAATTACCCAAATTGGATTCGGTATGGTTCACCAAAGTCACACTATGAAAACAAGCATATAAATGAATAATACAGTAAAAACAGTAAACTTTTATCATTAATAGTTTCCACACATAACTGAAAAAATATAATTAAATAAAGTTAACATGATTTAAACAAAAATATTTTTTTTTACAAACTGTACATTTTATAAAGGGTATTTAAACTATTTTGTAACCATTTTTTAAAGCATTTAAACATTTTAAACAGAAGTTTGTAAAAACATTTGTGACCCTGGACCACAAAACCAGTCATAAGGGTCAATTTTTCGAAATTGAGATATATACATCTTCTGAAAGCTGAATAAATAAGCTTTCCATTGATGTATGGTTTGTTAGGATAGGACAATATTTGACCGAGATGCAACTATCTGGAATCTGAGGGTGCAAAAAAATATAGAGAAAATCACCTTTAAAGTTGTTCAAATTAAGTTCTTCGCAATGCATATTATTAATCAAAAATTAAGTTTTGATATATTTATGGTAGGAAATTGACAAAATATCTTCATGGAACATGATCTTTACTTAATATCCTAATGATTTTTGGCATAAAAGAAAATCGATAATTTTGACCCATACAATGTATTTTTGGCTATTGCTACAAATATACCCCAGCGACGAACATGATCTTTACTTAATATCCTAATGATTTTTGGCATAAAAGAAAATCGATAATTTTGACCCATACAGTGTTTTTTTGGCTATTGCTACAAATATATCCAAGTGACTTAAGACTGGTTTTGTGGTCCAGGGTCACATTTATTCTGTGTGCTTTCCTAATGCTCAAACTGTAGAAGCATCGCTTGCAATTTAAAGATCACTGGTTCGATTCCCAGCGAAATTACCATGCAGGAAGTGACAAAAATGTACACTGTCAACTCGGTGTAAATTTCTTAAGATAAAAGCATCTGCCAAATACATAAATGTAAATACCCTTAGGGAGTAGAAAAAGACACAAAATAACAAATATTGCTTTTGTGCAGATTGACTGGCAAACTATGTAAACAGTAGAAACTTTGCATACATGTTCATGACTCTAAATGAAAAAAAAAAAGTCACAAAACATCAAGGGAAAAAAAAGCAGGTTAACCAGTATTTTTGACAAGATTGACATAATACTAATAGTAATAGAAAATTTCACATTTAGGCTTTATCTCATATCATGGTAAATTTGAACTAATTACTAATATTTTAAAGGGAGATCCTGGTTGCTTGGTCATTTACCTACTACTAACTACCACATTCAAATCAAAGCATAAACAACTCTAGTGCCTTAGTAATTGTAAATACTGTTATCTTTATTATTTTAGGTGCTGGATAGGATAAAGGGCTCAGTCATACCTTTGCCAGGACGGAATTTCGTCAAACACCACATTCGAAATAACCCTGATCTCTATGGTAATGTAGATATTATTTTTAATCTTGCAGAGCACTTCTTAACAACACATCCAAATGAGTTCTTTATATTTGAATGAATGTGGATTATCATGAAACTGTCAAACATTTTAGTTTTTGTTTTCCTTCCTCTTGTCAGGTCCTTTCTGGATCTGTGTGACTCTAGTGTTCTCAGTGGCCATCAGTGGAGACCTCTACACATTTCTGTTCAATATGGGAGACCCAGGGCATCACTACAGACCTCAATTCAACAGAGGTGAGACCGCAGTAGGAATGGACATTTGTGGAGAATGATTTCTTTGGTACTTTAAGAGTAATTGGACCTAATATTATACTTTACGAATATAAAAGAACACAACTTTTTGGTTATGTATTTGTTTTAGTTATATAAATAAACGAAATTAACTAAATATTATTATATAAACAACCAATCAGATTTGAGTATCAGTAAATCTAAAGGTCAACCACTGATTAAACCCACAACTCATAGATTCAAGATTTGAGTCTTTTTTATTTTTATTAAAAAGAATATGTAGCAGACAGTGCGGTTTATGTCAATCCCTTATGAATATACTAAATGAAGATTTTGTTTCGTTTTAGTCTCGATTGCAGCCGTCACTGTGTTCCTCTATGCATGGCTGGTGCCTCTAGGAGTTTGGGGCTTCCTAATGTGGCGTCAAAGTGTTGAGAGTCACATCAGCAGTTACACGTTTTTAGAGACTGTGTGTGTCTACGGTTACTCTCTGTTCATTTATATCCCTACCTCGGTAAGTTTGAGATAATGTTCAACACACGGTCAGACTTAATGATGTTAGACCTGATAAGTCAAATTCAGTCTCTGTTTTTAGATTTTATGGACAATTTCCGTTTACTGGCTCGAGTGGCTATTGATTGTCATTGCCATGGTGATCTCTGGCTCAGTGTTGGTAATGGCATTCTGGCCGGCTATCCGCGATGACACAAAACTAACGGCATTTGCTACCATGGCGGTAATAGTGTCACTTCATGCCCTTCTGGCTGTTGGCTTTAAGGTGAGAGAAACTCTTCAAAGGACTATTCCAAGTCAAATACACCTTAAACGCTATCAGCTGTATCTGAAATAATTTGACTCATCTTTGAGCTATAAAACTCTTTAAATTAGACTTTTAAGGTGGAACTATTTTTTAGGAGCAACTGCTTATGTGTTACCATAATACCCTAATCTTTCTGTGAATACAAAGCAAAAGTAGCTCTGTTTACTTCTATAGCTGGTTATGGCATGTTGAGAGATTGGTGTTCATATTCACACCAGTCTTATGCTAACACATTTAACTGGAACCAGTCTGATATCACAGCAAATAAACTTTTCAAGACACTTCATTTTTACAAACCAGAGGATGAGTCCATATTAAATTATGTGGTAACTGACAAGAACATATGCTGTTGATAGTGCTTAAAGTGATTTATAATGTGACATACACTACCGATGAAAAGTTTGGGGTCAGTGTGTGTGTGTGTGTATAATATACATATATATAAATAAAATGTACATTATACACATACACTTTTAATACATTTATTCAGGAAGAATGCATTCAATTGATCAAAAGTAAAGGTAAAGACATTTACAATGTTACAAAAGATTTCTAATTGAAATAAATTGTTCTTTTGAACTTTGTATTAAAATGTCAAATCACAGTTTCCACAAAAATATTAAGCACAACTGTTTTTAACATTGATAATAATAAAAAGATATCTCTAAGAAATGCAGCAAATCAGCGTATCAGAATGATTTCTGAAGGATCAAGTGACACTGAAGACTGGAGTAATGATGTTGAAAATTCAGCTTTGACATCACAGGAATAAATTACATTTTAAAATATTTAATAATAGAAAACAGGTATTTTAAATTGTAATAATTCACAAGATTACGGTTTTTACTGTATTTTTATAAATATGAATGACCCCAAATATTCAAATGATAGTGTACCCTGTAAGAAGGACTGCGATAAATAGCATAAGCATTACCTCCCCTTCCAACTGCACATGCAGGTTGGTCATTTCTTCCGGTAAAGTTACACCATCCATTACAACAAACACTCAGCTTTAGTATTTAATACATTTCCATCTCTCCTTTTAGCTCTACTTCTTCCAAACGCCAACACACACAGGATCATCGCACTCCGGACAACAGACTACCCCAGCCGCAAATCATACAACACTTACCGTGGGAAAGCATCAATGACCAACTGAATGGGAACCTAGGAGTCTTTATATTCAAGGGACATGGAAAATGTGTAATATGATAAACGAGCAACAGAGGAGTTCAGATTAGTGTGCTGATTGATGCACACAAGCATTCCCAGCAAACACATTGAAAGTGTTTCCAGTTTGTAACTAACTCAGCAGATAAGTAACCTCCCTCAGATCACAAGTAAAATCACAATGATTTACTGATGACTTTAGTTTGTACTATTTTTCTTTAATACGTAAAGTGACCTACTTATTATTTTCCTCAAGTGTCATGGTCACTTATGTCCATCTATTACCTATAATTTAAGAGGTTTTGCCCATTTTTGTTTCTTTCAGTCAAAATAGAGTAATTTATAAGGGTGGTCTTGTATTACTGTGAACTGCTTTGAGGTTTGCCTCATAACCCCTGACTGCTTTCTTTCCTTTTAGGCTACTTTCTCTCGTTATTCTGTAATTTGAGAGGAAGTACCTGTATTAAGTATTTAATGTTGCTTTCCTGGACAGCTCGACACTGTGGATTAAAATCATTCTTGTCAGGGTCAGACATGTCATTTTGAGTTTGTTTGGTATGATTGGGGATAGATGCATCACCACTCCTACTTGGGCTACGCATTTCTAAGAAGGTATGCTTTGCACTTATTTAATATAAAAGTCTCTTTTAGGGATAGTTTAACCAAAAATGAAACTTGTCATCATTTACTCACCCTCATATCATTCCAAACCTGTATGACTTTGTTCTGTAAAACATAAAATGTGTTATTCTGAAAAGTGTTGCTAACCAAACTATTTTGGTGCTCAGTGACTTCCACTGCATGGACATAAACACTTTAAGAATTTCTCCAAATAGCTTTTATGTTCCACAAGAGAAAGTAATATTTTTTAAATGATGTGAGGATGAGTAAATGAATTTGTTTTTGGTTGAACCATTTTTTTCAAAAATCATTTAAAAGGATAGTTCACCAAAAATTAATTCTCTCATTCTCAACCGTGTATGACTTTCTTTCTTCCACCAATCCAGTCCAATCTGTGCTTTTCCATTAAACAAAAGTGGACAGTGCCCAGTGGCTGACAAACAGAAAGGACATAACAGCACCTTAAAATGAGTCCCTATGACTAAAAGTAGTATTCTGAAACAATACAACAGCTTTATATTAGAAAAAGACAGACGTAATGGTTGAAATTGTGCACTGGCCGCTTTAATTATATGGAAACAAGCAGCTTAAATAGCAAAATTTCTCCTTTTTGTTTCATGAAAGACAGAAAGTCATATGGGTTTCAAACAAGTAATGTTACAGAATTTTCTATAATACTTTACAATATATTTGTAGTCTTTATCTTGGTTGATGTTCATTTCTACATAATTTCTAATACATTTCAAGATGTATTAAACAAGAATTAACTAACAATACTATATTTATAAACCGACATTAACCATAATAAATGCTGTAAAAATGAATTATTTCATAATACCAAAAACATAAACAAATGGAACGCCAATGCAAAATGTTACTGGATTTTCTTTTCTTCTCCATTTAATGTACATCTGCTTTACCATCTATAACCCATCCAGGGGTGCGTTTCCCAAAAGCAACTATGGCCTCAAATTCTGTCGTTACCAATACGAGTTCAATGGAACTTGCGAACATAGTTGGCGAACAAGGCTTTTGGAGAAACACACCCCAGATCACTTAACTTCTCGAACCATCAAGTGTGATTTTTTTTCCCCAACTTCATCCATAAAACAAAAAATAATGCTACTGTAAGCAGCCACACTTTGGGACTTCTCCCTCAACATTTAATTTGCTCCATTTTTCTTTCTTTTTTTTGTCTGTTGCGTTTTTTTGTGAAAGAAAATAAAAACAAAACAAAACGTTAATTCTACAAACTAGCAGGCATGGTTGTTTTCATCTCATGATCTCATGAAAGTTCTAAATCAAACTGAATTAACTGGGGAAAAAAAGTGACTGGAAGCGGTGCATACGACTTCAAAGTCTTGGATGGGGCTATCGCAATATCATATCCCCGGAGTGGGAGAGGGGAGGAAAAGAGGAGGAAAGTTATAGCTAGTCAGGCATCACTTGATCTCCTCGTTTCCTCAAGTCTCACAACACAGAAGTTGACAAGATAAGGGCTCGGGGGATGTAAACTAGGATACTGCAATTCCTGCTGCAGCGGTCAGTGTGTCCACGGACCTAACGGTTTATATCATTCATCCATCTGTCTTCCTCCCCACAGTGCCGACTGTCCTTCCCAGCACTCTACCGTCCTCCTTGGCTGATAATGGAGGGTTTTGGCGCTGGTATTTTTATTCCTAAAACCTGTGTGTCCTTTAAGGTCCTTATAATTGACTAAAAATGAATGCGCCAATTTATAAGTCAGATTTGCGTCGTGTTGGGAGTCGGAGGTCGACAGCAGCAGTTTTGATAATCCACGCTCAGAATTCACCTCGGAACACCGAGCGACACATAAATCTGGGACTGCACTACATTAAAACACAGTAAGAAATGGAATGAAAAGTAAGATGACCTCTATCTACACTATGGTTGTCTACAGGCAGGATCCAGCGGTACTGTGCTAGTAGTTGTAATGAACTTGGTGAGCATTTACAGAATGTGTCCGTCGCTTCAGGCGAGTGTTGAGAGGTTGCGAACATCTAGGTGAGTTGAGATGGCCATCAAACGCCCATGCTGAGTGAATCGAGATGTGATAGCCGGTCGAAATCACTGCAAACGTAAAAAAGCCGATGGTGAAGTGTAGGTACAACGGAGCTGGAGTTGTTAGGAACAGTGGCGAGATCCTGCAATAGATCTTGAATTCATTTCAATAGTCAATGATGGCATTTATGCGGCTAAAAAAAAGTGGGAATTCATGAAGTAAGGGGGAACGTGAGCACATCTAAAAAAAAAAAAAAATATGTCCCATCGTCAGTGTTCTTCCGAACGAGTCCTTTTTACATTGAGTCTTGAATCTCTGGTTTGTGCTTTTTCAGCATGCTTACAGACAAGTGCTGCCTCCTAGTGGCTGGTTGTGGAGCAGGCGCTGTGTGTGATTGGTGAAGAGTAACAATGATACACCTCAGACCTGTTGAACTGGCCGAATGCCTGCGCACGTTAACGTTATAGGGCCACGGGACGGATATGTAAGAATAAAACACCAGTGAGAGAAACATAGTTTAGAATATATATATATATATACATACGTATACATGTATATCTATATATAGCGAGAGCGAGAGAGAGAGGCTATAAAGTGATGGTCAGAGACTGGTGCATTGGTTTTGGTATTCTGAATTTGGCTGCGGTCAGTTTGGTTGGGTTGGGTTGGGTTGGGGGGGGGAAATGGACATGCAGAGACCGTCCGTTTAGAATGTGAATATATATATATATATATATATATATATATATATATTTACGTATACATGTATATCTATATATAGAGCGAGCGAGAATAAAGTGATGGTCAGAGACTGGTGTACTGGTTTTGGTATTCTGAATTTGGCTGCGGTCAGTTTGCAGGGGTAGGGTGGGGTGAGGTGGGGGGGGTGGGTAATTGGACATTCAGAGGCCGTCCCTCGGCCTTAGCTCCCGTAGTGCATGGTGTTGCTGGGGATGGCCATAGGAGATGCCATGGAGATAGCCGGGCCACCCATGGTGAACTGGTTGGTGACGGGGTAATAAGGACTGCTGCTGCTGGGACCCTGCTGGGCAGTTGTAGCCCCTGAGAGGAGATAAAAGCAACATTACATCCTTTGTATTTATGAACATGTGGTTACTAAGATGTTGAAGTTAAAAGTATGCTTTGTGTGTTTTTAAGCTGTGATACTTGTATAGTGTGTGTGACAATTTTTTTGGTACTACTAAGTTTATCCACAAGGTGGAAACATTCTAGTGGGCATGTCAGTGCCTGTGTTTACACGCGATCAAATGGAGTATATTTTGAAAAGCTGTGCTTTTGGCTGTATGTGTATGCTAAGTGTTTGTGTGAAAACTGAACTATACTTTGGGCTTAAGAGATCAAATCAAAGAACAATCACCATTAGGAATGTTCAAACTATTTTTTATTAATTAGTCAACTAATAAGTAGTCAAAGAATTTGTATAATTAGCCTGGTTTCAGGTTCACTTCACCCTAATCAGCTTTATGTAAGACTCTTTATAAACAACTAAATGGAGAGACTGGAAGAGAGCGAAAAATGTTTGAGGTGGAACCTTTTCTTTTTTTACTTAACACGTCACCTCGAAAATACAACACTCATTGTTTGAGAATGAATTTAATGAGACTATTCACATGGTATCAATCTGCAGGCACTCAGCACACACTACCAGTACTGTAAAGGCCTATTCATATCACACCAAGCACAAATGTTCAGTGCAACACGATATTAAACACCTTCACACTTTAAAACCATGACAATGTTCAGTGTTTCGCATACATTGATTTATTTGTGGCGGCCCGCCACAATATCAAAACTGACTGCCACAAATAAATCTTCCAAAAGGCTTTGACTTTGTCGAATAAACATGAGCACTGCACGTTTCAAAATCAAAACGAGGCGCGGGTGTTTTACATGAATGTATGAATGATCACTGTTTACATATGAATAAAAGCTTTTATGAAAAGTTACTTTATGTCTACGTAATTTTTTATGCATGAAAATTTTGTAAAGTGTAGACTTTCAATGTCTGGACAAAAATGATGAGAGAATATGAAAAATATCTTCATTTGTGTTTTGAAGATGAACAAAAGCCTTATTTTTCCATTTGATAACATGATGGTGAGTAAATATGAGAGAATTTTAATTTTTGGAAGGAATATCAATTTATCTGTAAGAGTCCAGGCCCTGTTTTACTGTGTGAAAACAATAAGAGCAGAGACACTCACCCTGGACGATTCCGGTGCTCATTATAGAACCCATTCTGGAGTGAGTGTGATTCACAATCCCCGTGTTCACTGGAGGGGGGAAAAAAAAAAAGACATCTATTTTCAATTTACACAAGAACAAAATCTGATATACATGAAAAACATGAATATTTGACACGAAGCTAAAGGAGAAAGGCTGTGATATAATCTAAAACTGTAGTACTGTTGTGTAGAAAACCTTTCAATAACAATAGACAATTATTAATTGTACTATAAAGGATATTAGAAGAGATATTAAAATAATTATGTAGTTAATTTATACATTAAAGGGGCCATATCATACACACTTTTTTTCCCCTGAGATACAATTATAAATGTTTTTTGCACCAAAACATCATTTTGACTTGACATTTTGGTTATGGCCATATTCTACTCTCTCCCCGACCTTCAAAATGTAACTTTTTTTTTTTGCTGCTGCTGCACCTTTAATGCTTCTATATGCAATTACTCTTTTCACATGGGAAAAGCATCACTTACCACATTAAGTGATACTCTACCACACTGTGAAGTTTCTGGTCACCCAATAGTCATCACTGATGAGTACACATGGATGATTGCGTTTTCTGATGTCAGAAAATTCAGAATGGGCCATTTTAGGAGCTTAGCTTTAACAGAAGGTCTATTTGGACTGGGGAGGTGATGAGTTCTGAAAGTTACAGTATTTTTTCATTATAACATCAAGCTCTCATCTCAAAAGATCAAAAGTTAAAGATCAAAATTTGATCCTTCATGATGTGGCCCCTTTGAAATTATAAACTTTTTTTTTAGTACTTAAAGGGATAGTGCACCCAAAAATGAATTTACTCGCCCTCATGATGTTCCAAATCTGTATGATTCCCATTCATCTTTGAAACACAAATGAAGATATTAATATTCTCACATCATTTTGCCCATCCATTGAAGCATCAAAGTTTTGGTTGTGTGGCTTTTCAAAGTACAAACATACTTCGTAAAAGTAGTCCATACGAATCAAGTAATCCATACCAATCTTCCATATGAAGACACAATCACTTTACATGAAACATTTTATTTACACCTTTATTCATAAATAAACATTGATCATCTCACACACATAAAGCTAAAATAGGGTATACACTGAAGCTCAAAGAAATGTGCTTGCTTGAAATATGTAAAGCAATGAGGTCCGAGCTTCTGGATTACTTATACAATGTCTTTTTGTACTTTTTTGCTGATTTACAGCGGATTGACAGAAAAAAATGAAAACAACCCCCAGCAACTTCATTTGTGTCTCAAAGATGAACTAAAGTCTTATGGATTTGGAAAGACATGAGTGATTAACTGATGATACAATTCTCATTTATGGGTGAACGACCGCTTAAAGAAAAAAAAAAAAAAACCTCCACAGAGCTAATTTCACTCCTCAATTGTGTGCATGTGTGAGTGTGTGTGTAAATATCCATACGTGCATGCGTGTCTGTACCAATGGGGATGAGATTGTTGTGGGACACTGTAGTCCCACTGCCGCCAATGACAGTGCTGAGATCATAGGCTGTAGGCATCCCTGACAAAAACAGACAGAGTAAAATATTAGTGGCATCACTCCAGTTATGCAATAGCAGCCGGATGGGAGGAACGTCAGCTGATATAGATCTAAAAAGAGGAATGATTTTATGAGAGTCTTCCTGGTGATGTACCCGACACAGCCATGCCTTGGCTCATGCTGTAAGTTCCCCCAGTGTTCCACATATTCTCTGAGGGGGAGGAATAGTGTGAACCTGGAGGTGGGGCGGGTGTTGTGCCCGTGTACCTGCAGAACACAGCATAGCATAATCAACACACCATTCAGACATTCCTTATTGCTTTTCAAAGCAATGCATCCTCTCACCGGAAGAATGGGTTCTTGAGATCAAGTAGATTACTGGACTTGGAGCCTGTCTGGTCTACTTGAGCAACAATACTAATGTCATAGCTTTGTCTGTGAGAGGAAGTGGAAACAAATAAGACCACAAGTAGTAAAAAGCGAAACAGCCTGAGGGTTAAAACACAAAGCATTGTGGGTGCTCACCTCTTGTTGGCGATTAAAAGTGCAGTGCCTGACATTGTGTCCCCTGCCTTGGCAAAGAGAGGTGACTGCAGCAGACAGCGCACCTGGTACCAGTGAGTGAGGGGTTCTGTGGGGGCCGTGGAGAGCCACACCGTCATCCTGTTCAGAGAGACACAGCACAAGAGCATACCTGTCAAAATGTTCCGATTGCAAAACATTCAAATAGTTCCCTCATATCCAAGTATTCAAAAAGTTTTAAAATCATGACCATATTCCCATATGTTGAAGAACAAACAAGGGACTCATGAACAACCATCACAAAACAGAAAACAGTGGTAGATCATTCAGGTAACCACACACAGTATTTGAAGGGGGTTATTTTTATAATTTCAGCTATTTTTTTGTCTTGTGGACTATATGTAAACATCTTTTATGCAAAATAGCTTACTCCGGACAGTACTAAATAAAAAATAAAATGCATTTTGTATGATCTCTCTTATTTTGTTAAAATTATTCACATTTTCACAGATTCTGCAAGGGGTTCCCAAACTTTCGCATGTCCCTGTATATGCTTATAGTCCACATACCAATTCTTTAATAAGAGTCATCATTCAAGAATCACTTAGTATTTTTAAAATCTGACAATAAAATATGCATAAAAAATAATGGTAACGATTAATTTCAGGGGGTCTACAAAAGTATTTTTAAAATCTGACAATATGAATTAAAAAAAATGAATAATGGTAACTTGGTTTATTTCAGTGGTCCACAAAAATTCAGGACAAAAGTTACACATCACCAAACTAAACAAACTTTTAAAAAACAACTGAACCCCCAAAACAACCTGACAGTCATCTTATAATTTGCATTGCGACAAAATTATTACTGACAAAAAAAAAAGACAATATTCAAATAATTGAATTAATTAAAAAAAATATAGATTGAAATGGACCACAATCAGATCTGAGCACACCAGTGTGAATGCAAAGAGAACCTGATTTCTTTGACTTGTTTCATGTTTTGGTCAATTTAACGTGGTCTGAATTTGGTAATAATAATAATAATAATAATAATAATACATTATATATTTTTACATTTATGTCAGCATTAATAGCATTATTATTAATAATATTATAAAATAATAAAACATGAAGTGAAGTGTGGCCAAGTATGGTGTCCCATACTCAGAATTTGTGCTCTGCATTTAACCCATCCAAGTGCACACACACAGAAGTGAACACACACCCGGAGCAGTGGGCAGCCATATTGCTGCGGCGCCCGGGGAGCAGTTGGGGGTTCGGTGCCTTGCTCAAGGGTCTCACCGCCGTCGTGGTATTGAGGGTGGAAGAGAGTGCTGGTTATTCACTCCCTCCACCGACAATTCCTGCCGGACTTGAGACTCGAACCTGCAACCTTCAGGTTACAAGTCCGACTCTCTAACCATTAGGCATTCAAATGGTTCAACATAAAAAATAAAAAAAAACAGTAAGATCGATTTGATCTAAGCACAACAGTGACAGAGTGAAAGCACAGAAAACATCTCTGGTTACTGGCGTAACCTCAGTTCCCTGAGAAGGGAACAAGATGTTGTGTAAAGTGTAAGCTGATCGCTTGGGGGAAACACCTTTCTCCTCAAAAACTGAAGCCTTATTCACTTAACACCATTGCATCGCAATAGCCAATGGCAGGTGGCGGGAAAGCGCCCTATATAAGCGGCATTTCATCAGAATCACAAAAAAAGCACAGAAAAACAGGTTCTTTCACTTAGTTCACATTTTAATCGATTTAAAATAGTCTGAATTTGGTTCTGTGAGAGAGGACTCAAGTGTGAAAACACTTTGAATAGAATATGTTGGAACTTACACCGATCCAATGAATGCGACATCAAACCAAAAAGCCAGCCCATGTACAAGCCCTGAATGCATCATGTGGAATTTAAAGGGGATTTCTATCCTGGAACAAGTAAGAAAAGGATATATAAAAATGTGACAAGCTGACAGACTTCAATTTGTACTTTTCCCATATATCAAAAGGCTGTATTTAAACACAATAAAATTACGCATTTAGTGAAATCATACTTGTAAAGATCCTCTTCTTTAGCTTCTAAAAAGTTCACTGTATATTTCACTGATTTGGCCATCAGGATCCTGATGTCAAAAGTGTCCTGCAAGAAATGACAGAATAAATTAGAAAAGGCAGGTATCCAGGTAAGAAGAGGATGAAGCAATTTGAATAAAACAAACTGACGTGCTGTGAGGCCTCTTGTCAAGGGCTGAGCCACAGTTAATCAGACTCAGTCCTAGCTCAGAGGGCTCTCCCGCCTCAGCCTGAACTCTGAAGGATGCTACAACAGCACCCTCTGGAGCCAGACCACAGCAGGTCACTGTCCCAGCAGTGTAACGCCATTACAGGAATAGCATATGCCTGAACAGCTGACTACTGCTGGACATAAACCACACACACTGACTGTAAACTACAATTATGATGTCTGGAAATCTGTGGACTGAAAAATCAAGTGCATAATCGACAACTTAAAGGGGTCATATGATACGATTTCAAGTTTTCCTTTCTCTTTGGAGTGTTACAAGCTCTTGGTGCATAAAGAAGATCTGTAAAGTTGCAAAGACACAGTATATACGCAAAGAAAGAAGGCGTAACTTATATTCTCATTGCCGCCGCCATGTTGTGGAGATGCTGTGTGTTTCGTTGTGAAAGCGGAACTACTTTGTTTGGCCTTCCAAAAGAGGACGATATCCGCTTCGTCATGCCTGGAGCTGATCCGTGCTGGTCGCTGAGGAAATACATCAACTTTGCGCTGTGGATCGCTGGATCGGCTTTCACCGTGGACGAAGCGGAGTCCAGCCCGGGGTCGTCACATGTGGTTGTTGCAAGCCCGCCGGATGCTCCTTTGTCGAATCCGCCGGCCGGGCCGTTCTCAAGTCCGCCGGCCTCCACTCACTCTAGACCGCCAGCCGCTCCTCACTCAAGCCCTCAGTGTGTGACGCATTTTATGGAGGACTGTTTCCTGAACCTGCAGAGTAGCCTACAATGGGTCTTGTGCTCAAAGGCTGTTCCAACTTTGCGAGGACAGTCTGGCGCTTCTGACTCACAGACTGTAAGTACATTTTTTATATTTAAAGAATTAGCCACTGATGATTCAAACGCGAGTTTTTTGGCTTCTCGAGTGCACGTAAGTAGAAAAAGTAGCTCTGATGGATTTCAAAACACTGTGGATCCTAGATGAAAATCAAGAAACAAAATTTCACATGTAGAATACTTGTACATAGGCCTGTCACGATAACAACTTTTTGCTGTGCGATATATTTCCCCAGAAACAACTGCGATAAGCGATATTATTGACCATTTTATGCCACTGAATATATAATCATAATGTAACGGCATAATAATGCAAGAAGGCCTACACACTTCCAAATGACAACAAACTTTTAATTTTTAAGAATATTTAGATCATGGAAATTATAAAAATATTAGATACCTTAAAAAACCTGAATAAATAGTAAATAAACATTTTCTAACAAAAAGTGCAAAGTAACAAGTAGAAAAAAAGAAAAATGCACAAAGAACTTGTATGGAGATTTTTCCATCTACAGATTTTCCCCTGACCTTCTTTTCACTGTAAATTAAGGGTACACACTATTGCTGAAAAACACAAAGGCACAGATCCCTAAACAAGACCATATCTGCAGATGAAACTTTTTTGTAGAAGCATTTTTTACATTTGAACTAGCACCTCATGACTACACCACGTTATGTTCGAGAAGCTGCTAAAGACACAGGCGCAAATAGAATGTAATTTTTAAGTAAATATAATGGGCGATGTGTCAATACTAGATGCAGATTTCTGCAATATAAATGGCTCATGAGGATATATATTACCCCGGTTAAATTACATAAGTTTAATCCAAATATTCCTGACAGTTGTTTAAAATGTAAACAAGAAATTGGAACCCTTTACCACTGCATGTGGGAGTGTATTGAGATTCAAAAATTTTGGAAGAATACTCTTGTTATGATTGGTAAATTGACTGAAGAAAATGTTCCTTGTGATCCCAAATTCTGTTTATTTCATATATACCCAGTAAATTGTGGTGAACACCAATAAACGCAAACTAATTGACTTTAAATAGTTTTTCTTAATATTATCTTCTAAGATATGAGATCTATCAAAATAACTAATAACTCAGAAAAGGTGACAGTTAAATTGTAACATGGATGGTTGTGAATGGTGGTGTATGGAAAGGTATAGTTGAGATGTTGTTGTTTTTTTGGTTGTTGTTTTTTTTTCCCCCTTTTGGAGGGGGGGGGTTTTGTTGTTCTTATAAGGTTCTCCTACTTGGGTATGTGTTTTCTTTTATTTATGTATATATTTTTTTATTTTTTATTTTTTTTATGTATTGTTCTGTATTAAAACAAATGCAAATAAATATATTTGGAAAAATATATATATATGGGCGATATATTGCGTCACCAAAAATTATTGAGGTCATGTACATATATTGCGCGATAAGTCGATATACTGATTATTGCGACAGGCCTACTTGTACACATAAAGATGTGCTTCATAAACCTTCCTTGATAGATCTAAATTCATTGAATACCCTCTGACCACACAAACCGTGAGCTCAGAAACCCTGACCACAAAGTAAAGCCTTTCATCATGGGCACAAGGGCGAGCATACATGCTTCACTTGAGTCTCCTATATGAAACTGCCACTGAATCTATTTTTTTAATCCAGGAAGCATGCTGCCTTTCTCCATTTCCCAGAACATCTTCACTGTTCTCATTTGGGCTTAAGTAAGTAACTCAATCCTGTCCCTATTTACCCCCAAGCCCTCACCGCTCATCTATAACCAGTGAGGATACAAATCTCCAGTTACCTTCACACCTACTTCAGTGAACGTTCCAAGCTGTGGCTAACTCTAAAAAGCTAGCAGGTATTTATGAATTAACTTGCACACAACCAATCCGCCAGTCATTCCCTCCCATTTCTCACCACAATCGGCTGTCTGAAGTATTCATCTACTGCAGCTCCTCTCAGCGCAGACAGATCCACCCCATGGAAAGATGGCTGGTACCTGAAAGAATCAGTTTTGTAAGTATAAGCACAAAAGAAATGATCCAGAGTTATGTGTTAGTCATCTGCTACCGTCTTAAATTACTGTCCGTTTATTCACACTTTGAGACTATTATTTGAGACTACTATTTATATTTATCTGCATCTGAACTCTCCCCCCACCCAATGTCCTTATTCTCATTTTAGAAAACACACCAGAAATTGGCCTTTGTAAACTGCTCCATGTAAAGCTGCTCATCTGTGAAAGGGGCGAGGTGCACGTCTCCAATGGTGGGAAACATTTTGCCTGTAAAGAGAACAGAGGTATGTTATGTACAAATATTGATACACTATTTATACAGTGCCCTTCACTAATATCGGCAATCTTGGTAAATATGAGCAAAGGTGGCTAAAAGGTGGCTTATCCTTTTGATCTTTCATTCAAAAAAATTAACAAAATTCTAACCTATCATTTAATTAAAACAATGGAAAATGGGAGGAAAATCTCATTATGAAATGTTTTTCTCTAGTTCACATTGGCCACAATTATTGGCACCCAATTATTGCAACGTCCTTTTCCCAAGATAACAGCTCTGAGTTTTCTCCTGTACCACCTGAGTTTGGAAAACACCTGACAAGAGATCAGAGACCATTCCTTCATCCAGAATCTCTCCAGATCCTTCAAATTCCCAGCTCCATGTTGGTGCTTCTTCTCTTCAGTTCACCCCACTCATTTTCTATAGGGTTCAGGTCGGGTAGCTGGGACGGCTATGGCAGAAGCTTCATTTTGTGCTCAGTGACACATTTTTGTGTTGATTTTGATGTTTGTTTTGGATCATTGTCCTGATGGAAGATCTAACCACGGCCCATTGTAAGATTTCTAATTGAGGCAGTCAGGTTTAGATTTTGTATCTGTTTGTATTTGATAGAATCCATGATGCCACGTATCTGAACAAGATGTCCAGGACCTCCAGCAGAAAAATAGGCCCACAACATTAAAGATGGAAGTCAAGGCTGGACAATCTCATGCTCCTAGTCACCCTGGTGTGCTAAAATGTTTTTAATTATAAATGGGAATATACTTCAGAGATATTTTACTCTGAAAAATTTCTAGGGGTGCCAATAATTGTGGCCAACGTGTATTAGAGAAAAACATCTATTTCATGATATGAGTATCTCCTTCACTTTCAATTGTTTTACTTCAATGAAAGGTTAGAATTTTGTGAATTTTTTGAATGAACGATCAAAAAGATAAACAATGCAGATTTATTTTCACAGCTCATATATACCAAGGGTGCCAATATTAATGGAGGGCACTGTATGTCAGCCTGCCTTTGTCTGGTTATTTTTATTGAAACAACCTTTTTACCGTTGGGCTTGAGGAACTTCTTGGCATGCAGATAGCTCTCCAGCATCCTTTCGTTGAACAGCATGTAGCCCATGGGTTCAGAGATAATTATGTCCACCTGCTCGGGTAGGGACACTTCCTCCACTTTACCAGGAATCACCAAAACACGTTCTGACAGCCTGTTACTGTTCACAAGAACCTGTGGACACACAATTATTAGCATTACTACTACTTAGCATGACGTTCAATTAGCCAATGCCAAAAGCCATCTTATTATGAAATTCTGCATTTGGTACAATACCAGCTTCTTGGTATCAATACTAAATCTAGATTGTCAAGCATTCAGGTCCTCAGGAGAGGATTAAACAATACTCCAGAATTGTATATAATACAATTTTACTATCAATTATATCACCATACATTTTTGGTACAGATATCCCACGTCACTCAATTACTTGCATATTTATAAATGATTAAATGTGACTACACATGTGAAATATACACTACCATTCAAAGGTTTGGGCAATATTAGGCAGCACAACTGTTTTCAACATTGATAAAAATAAGAAAAGCTACAAATTATCATATTAGAATGATTTCTAAAGGATCATGTGACACTGAAGCCTGGAGTAATGATTCTGAAAATTCAGCTTTGTCATCACAGAAATTACATTTTAAAATATATCCAAATAGAAAACAGACATTTAAATTGTAATAATATTTAACAATATTACTGTTTTTACAGTTTGTTTGATCAAATAAATGCAGCCTTGGTGAGCAGAAGAGATGTCTTTCAAAAACATTTGAAAAAATCTTATTGATCCCAAATCTTTGAACAGTACTGCATGTTAGTGATTGAGGAATCTGTCATACCTCTGCATGTTGAGCCATGGTACTGGCCTCCACAGCATAAACTTTACGGGCACCAGCCTGAGCTGCAAAAAATGACAGAATCCCAGAGCCACAACCTACATCCAGAATCACCTGAAGCGAAAAGACGGACAGGGAAGAATGAGAACACATGATTTGACACAACCAGGTCCAAACTACAGGTTTAATTTAATAGTAGTTCATTCAGAGAAGCATTCACAAGGAATAGCCATTTTAAATGAAGTGGACTCAAATGTCCATTTTCACTTAGTTGTAATAAGTCAACTGTTCCAGTTTTAGATGTTTTGTTCTGGACAACATCAAAGCTAAAAGTCAAGGTCACACTAGCCAAAATGCCTGACTAATGATTTTTTTTTTTTAATGGAGAACAAGAAATGCTACAATAAGCACAGAGAAAGCAATTCTGAAACTACTCAACTCTATGCTATCTATACAGTAACAGAAGAAATAACAGTACTTTATCCTTGAAGTCAGTATGATTCTGGAGGATGGCCCGTTGATATGTTCCAGTTCGCACATAATCCTGCATCATATTTTGTTGCTGAGAGAGGTAGCCATAAAACTGAAGAAAAAAAAAAAAGAGGACATTCATATCATGCCACTTCTGTTGACGCTACAAGTCAAATTTCTCCATTAGAAATAAAGGCTAGCCTGGATACCTTTAAAACTTATTTAAAAATACCTCTTAAGGTTGTAAACCAGGAATAAAATGGGTTTTAACAAATGACAATGTGTTTTGTTTATGCATGTTAATTAGAAGCCAAACACACCTGGAAATACTGTACAGCTGAGGACTCCTCCGTCCTATCACTGAAGACCGAGTGTTCACCCCCATGTCCACGACAATTCTTCAGGAGGTTATAGAACGACGAGAAATCTGGCAAACAAAACACCACGGAACACATCAAGAGATTACAAGCTTCACAGCACCATCCCTTCATTCAGGTTTGCCCACAATCATTTAAATTAAAAGTTTGTACACAATGACTGACTGCAGCTGTGCTTATCTGAATGTTTGTTTGTTCATGGTTAATGGCATGCCAGCTAACATGGCTATAGTCATGGCGAGAAAAGGGGGAAAAATTATAGATTTATCTTTTATTAAAATTCTAAAACAAACTTGTTTCACTTCGTTTTCCTAAGAGTCAAATGAAAAGTGAAAAGAGTGAAACTGAAAAGAATCCTAATGGAGTGAAAATATAAAAATATGCTTCGCTTGTCTGAATGTCTCTCAGCGAACTGCTAAATTACCATAAAGCCTGATGTGCTCGTAAAAGGTGGTGAGTTTTACCTGCTGGAGATGCAAACTGCAGGAGGACACTGTTACAGCCCAGAGTAATGATGAAGGACTGCTTCCCAACACGACTGCATTCTGTCTCTCGTGACACTGTACACTTAAAGACACACGTCTCCTCATCTGTGGAGGAAAGCAAATGCTTTGAGGTAAATATGCCTCACCCTACAACAGATCAGTGTTCTGATATTATCCCATTGTTTACAATTTTCATTGAAGAAAAACTGAATAAATTACTTACTTTTGAAGAATGTTTCAACAGTTTTTGTCCATACAATGAAAGTCAGTGAGGTCCAAAACAACACTGGACCCCGCTGACTTGCATTATATGTACAAAAAAGATATTCTTTATAAACATTTGTGCACAACAAAAAAAATAAAAAGTCATACAGGTTTGGAACGACATGAGGTACCGTAAGTGATGACAAAATGTTCATTTTTATGTGAACTATTGCTTTAAAATGGCACAGGAGAAATTAACGAATCATGCTCGGTCCTTAAAGGTTACTACCACCTAAACAAAAAAGCAAATCAAACTAAACTAGACCGGTTCAAAAACATTAACTTGGCCTTCTAACCACTGCAAAAGTAAGCTGTGATGCCAGGATGAGGGATTTTGTCATCTATTTGTCCAGCTGTTGCAGGATTAGGTCAAGCTTTCCATAGACAGATTAGGCTGGTATTCATTTATATAATTGAGTTGAAAACAAGTAAGTCTCTACAGCAGCTCAAGCAAACACCTCTAAAACAGAGGGCAGGGGAATAAGGCCATGGAAATCTGAGCTTTAGAGTGACGCTTGCATGGGTGTCGGAAGCAAAAAAAAATGTGGGTGGGTCCAACATAGTGTAAGTGTAACTGTAATTTAATGCTGCAACAAAGAATACATGATGCCTTTAAAAGCAACAGGTGAACAAATGATGAACATTTATTTAAAGGGGTCATATGATGTTGCTAAAAAGAACAGTATTTTGTGTATGTGGTGTAATGAAATGTGTTTATGCGGTTTAAGGTTCAAAAAACACATTATTTTCCACATACTGTACATTATTTTTTCCTATTTTCTAAACATTATTATCTCCTCTATGCCCCGCCTTTCAAGCGTGTGACGGAAATGTTATGCCCTTTACCATACTGTGATGCCCTGTACGGCCGGAGCGACGAGACAAAATCATTAAAACCCATTATAAACGAAGCATTTGTTGCATCCAGTGGGGACATAATTACTGATTATAATGACATATACTGTCTTTTTACGCATTCTGTGTAAAAATAAAACCATGTCTGCATTTGTGATCTGAGAAATGACAAACAAGCGCTACTGTACACTGCTCAAAACTCGCGATTGAATAGCCAGTGGCAAACTCTTTAATATAAAAAACGTACTTACAGTCTGTGAGTCAGAACAGCCGGCATTGTAGTCTACTCTACCAGGATCAGGAAACAGTCCTCCATAAAATGTGCTGCACACATCTGAATATTTGGGTTGAACTGTTCTGGAACAGTATTGTAAATACAACTTAACCACTGATTTCTAGTCGTGTCCTCTTTTGGAAGGCCAAACAAAGTAGTTTCGCTTTCACAACGAAACACACAGCGTCACACACGGCGGGCTAGAGTGAGCGGAGGCCGGCGGGCTTGAGTGAGCAGAGGCCGGCGGGCTTGAGTATGGCGCGGCCGGCGGATTCGACGAAGGAGCGGCCGGCGGGCTTGCGGCAACCACATGTGACGACCCCGGGCTGGACTCCGCTTCGTCCACGGTGAAAGCCGATCCGGCGATCCACAGTGTGAAAGTTGATGTATTTCCTCAGGGACCAGCATGGATCAGCTCTAGGCATTACGAAGGGGATATCGTCCTCTTTTGGAAGACCAAACAAAGTAGTTTCGCTTTCACAACGAAGCACACCGTCTTCACGACATGGCGACGGCGGCAACAACAATACTACAGCGAGAATAAAAGTTACGCCTTCTTTCTTTGCGTGAACATTTGGGCGGCGTTATGCAAGTCTTCCCACATCGTGACGTAGACATGTGGGGGCATGTTAGAATGAGCCATTTTAGGTAGGCGTGGTTAACTCTTAACTTTTATAAAGAATATCTCTTTGGATTTGAGACTTTAGTCTTTGCAACTTTACAGATCTTCTTTATGCACCAAGAGTATCACTTCAAAGAGAAAGGAAAATTTGAAATCGCATCATATGACCCCTTTAAATCCCAGCTTATTCGTGACAGTATGTGAGCATACAGCCAGACCCACCTGAGCGGCAGATATTCTAAGATGCTTTGTTTACCTTGCTGTGTTGTGGGAGTGCAGCAGGCACGAGTACTGAAAACACGGAATGGAGTTTCATTTATATGGCTCTGAATGAGCCAAGTGGAATGGATTTGAGGAAGCAGTAGCGTGGAAGTCAAGGCTGTAGCTAAAACGTGGAATGGAGTTTAATTTATTAGGGCATTCCTCAAGTGGAATGGATTTGACTGATGGCGCTCTGAAAAGTGAACAAACATATATGCGCAGAATTAGAGACAGTAAAAGTGAGTGGGACCAATTTCATTGGTCTAAAAATGTGGGTGGGTCTCACATACAATGGTTCCGACTCCCATGGATGCTTGGTATCTACTGTTCCTAACTGAAGGCTTTGCTCTTTGGACTCCTAAAACATCCTAAAAGACTAAACAACTGTTTCTAACAAGTTAAAGAGACAACAGGTTTACCACAGTGAAAGCAAAAAAATAAAAAATAAATAAATAAAAAGGTAAACGTATTGCGTTTTTCACTGGCTAACATACAGTATAATAGTACTAATTTATTTGGCCAACCCACACTCAATTTTGTTTTTTTAAGTTGAATTTTGCTGATACATACTTGTTTACTTTTTTTTGTGATTTCAACCCTCTACATTGCGAGTAAATCACTCGCATATGCGACTAAATCTTACTCTTACAAAGATAAGCTGATTGGGTGGAATCATATGTGTGTATGTGTGTGTACTTGACCATATTTTGGGAACAAATTTGTACCCAAAAGTGAGCAAAACCTGACAAAATCGACAAAAACCTCAATTTGTGGATGTCCTCATTTGTAAAACTGTTATAAAAAAATTAAGTAAAAGTTTTTTTTTACTTTTGAAATTGTAAAAATGCAGAAAGTTTTCTGTTAGCATTCATACAGTAAAGACAGTTATTATTATTATTATTATTACTACTACTACTACTATTATTGCAATCATTAGCAACCTTGTCAACCGCACAACAAGGTCGGCCATGTGATGTCTACAATGCAGGAGGCATAAGGGTGCGACCCGCTCCATGTAGAATTAAACAGACTGGTACTCATTTTTAACAGTGTAACTGTTTAAATATTTCCATTAAGTGTTAATTTATTTGTAAAAAGCAAAACTAAGTTTAGCACCTTTGCTAGCTCTTGATGTTTACACAACAATAATTATTTAAGAGCAGGCTCTGGCATTAAAACGTGCAAAATATCACTGTCACAAACTAATATGAATTACACTTAATAAACTTGGGCTTTCGACGAAAAAATTGTAAATGATGTGGCATTTGGGGCTCGAGCAATAAAAACTTCTCAAAAGAAATCTATGCGATGTGGGTCGCGCATATGTTTCAGTAAGACATTCATCTCATGCACGGGACATCGGCAGCATGAGGCTCCAAACAAAAGCCCTGAGCACTGAATGAACAGGCGGGACACTGGAGAAAAGGAGGCGGGGGACCCGCTATTGTTCCCCGCAGAACAAAGATGAATGTCCAAACGGTGCTGCCACACGAAACCTCCGCGTAATTCCACATTACTTTGGCAATGCTTTCTGCACTTTGAGAAAAATAAACCGGGCTGTCTTATGATAAAGTACAGCATAGTAAAAGTAGAGAGGTGGCGCGGAACTGCGCGCCTGGGATGTGCGCAATCAATCAAAACTGAGCTCAGCATCCATTCAGCCCATCAACCAACCAGGTTAAAACGACATCAACAGACAAATCAAATGTTTACGCAAATAAAACCCAGTGCAAAACATAAAGACGTTTCTATAACACTTCCTGAAGCTCAGTAGTATGACTGAAGGTTCAGACTGCGGCTAACTTTACAGGCGCCAATCCACATTATCCAAAGCCCTTCCTTGTGGTCCTGCTAAAAGTCTGGAGAAAAGCCTTAAAGAAACCTCATGCATGCAAAGACATGCATGTATATTTCTATCTGTAGGAATACATTCAGTGCTGGACTGCCGTGTGTTATTAACTGGGTAGTAACTAATATAAGCATCATAACACAATACGATGTGTTTACGGATGCTAACATGCTACGATCAACGTGGTTTGTGGCATGCGTGTTTGATTCCAAACCCATGGCTCCAGCAATTTGACATCTTTTAGAAAGCATGCAGGGGTGAATGGGCAGCATTTGAGCTCATAACTCAAAAGCCGCTGGTCCCGGTGATCAGGCGGCGCAACAGACGCACATGCCGCAAGCACACACACACACACACCACTCTCATTAGGCTAAGCTAGGATACACCGCTCAACTGAGGCCGGATTCAAAGTGTTTAACAGCCAGCGTCTACTCACTGTTCGAGAGGCTTATGAGAGCCACGTCCTGGTTGATTTTGATTTCTAGTCGCAGAGGCTGCTGCTCTGAATGTCGCTGTATGTCTCTGTTGGCGTCTCCGATGGAGAGGAGGCGCACGCCTGAGAACACGGACCCCGCCATCTTCGATCTGGGGAGAGTAAGACAGGCAGCGGCTCAGATCTCGCCTGGAGTCAGTGGTCAAGCTAGGCCTGACTTACTACTGCCTCCACATGGCCACATCTCCTTTTTTCCAGCTCTCGTTCAATTTCAAGACATGATATGGGCTACAAAGAAAAAGCAGGTGTATCTTGAGTACATTTACTAATAAATGCATTAAATGTGTGGGTTGAAAACTTTATTGTACAGTAGGCTGTGAAGAAGAAAAGACACCACAGGTGAATAAGGCCTAGACGTCACCATACTTCCCGCTATGATTAATCACAGTACAATAAGACAATTGTTTTGTATTACAAGTTTTCTGAAATGTTCTTTAAATATTTAAATAAGCTGTTATCTAATTAAATGTAGCCTACACTAATTTACATACATTTTCAGAACAGAAATCTGAATATTAGATAGGCTAAAGCCCGGTTCACAATTCGTCTTTCATTTTGTTGACATATTAAGATATAAACGTTTTTTATAATAACCTTAAAAAAGGAATATTAAATGTTATATAAATCAGGTGAATAATATATGAACAAATCCCTCTGTGAAAACCTTAAGAATATAGATAGGAATAAAACTTGAAAGTTTGGTGTATGTTAGTGGCACTGAAGTGGAGATATAGTATTCGTTTTTAGTAATATTTTGAAATAGCTTTATATGTTCACATTTTCATTTTAATTCTAACATTTGTTCTAGAATTTTTACTAGAACTAAGGTTTAGTTGTTTTTTTCTATTTTCAGTTCAACTTAAACTTTATTTTCCAAGGCAACATTTCAAATTTTCGTTTAGTTTAAGTTTTTCATCTAATATTTGTATTTTTTCTTTCAGCTTTATTTCAATTAACAAAAAATGTTTTGATAGTTTTAGCATTAGTTAACAATAATAACCGTTATAGTAGTTTCCAGCATAATAGTTGCTCTTATTGTAAAATCATAGAAAATTAAATTGGGATCTTCTTCAAATAGTGTAAGAATCTTTTCAGGCTCAGTCATTTTAATTTATTTTTCAACGACATCTTGATTCAGTTTTGTAAGGAAAGGTATGTATCTTGCTGCAAACAAATCAGATGTTGCTCTTGTAGCCATAATCACCTAAAACGCAAGACATACATGATGTAAACAGACTGAAATGTTAACAATGCAGGACAGCAGTAAAAATGACATTTGCATGAATGTCCAGTGGTTGACAGATAAAGATACAGTACAGATATAAAATGAGATAAATAAACATGCAAGGGTAGAGTATATGCAAAAACGGGCCATCTGATACGCTCCTAGTCATTTGGTGTTCAAATTCTTAGAGTAAAAGCACAACAGGCAGGCAGCACCTTGTCACCAGGAAATATCACTAAAAACACATATATGATTCTGCACTTGTGTCTCGTGTTAAACCCTATGCATAACATTTAAGAAATGTCAAAATGACGCAGAAACCTTTACCCACTACATTGGAGAAAATACATTTGAATAAAAAGTAGTACCTCATTCAGTATTTAGAAAAGTGAATTTATATCAGAAACACGGCATCAATCTTTATCAAAAAGAAACTGAGATTCAAGACATCTCTCTCCTTCAATAGAGCTATGTGGTTAATACAATTAAATACCTTAAATACATGAGTTTCATGGCAACAACAGTCCATGTATATAAGCCTAACTATATTAATAAACAAAGAAATTCAGTGTTTCATCCTAAACTGAAAACATTACAACAAAAAAGCATTTTGCAATCTTTCTGTGTAGGCTGGTATTCATACTTAGCTACACAGTACAAATTATATATATTTTTTGCATATTTGCCATCACTTTTCCAGTGGACTGTTTGAGCAACTGAACACTTTAATTTCCTCCTACTAGTGTAACATTTTTGCACTACCGTGTCCTTATTTAACAGTATACAAATTAAACACTTAAATCACTTTTCAGAGGTTTTCTTCATAACTCACATCACTGAACGTGAAAGACTTCAAGTCACAATGCAGCTTACAAATTAAACAATTTAGTGTAATAGTAGTGATGATCCAGCTCTGCTGTAATGTAAAGGGGATCTGAGGGTTGTGTAGTGAAATGAGGAATGTTCAGAAGTTTCTCCAAATTCTTCATGACTCCTTTGGGGAGAAGAGAAAGACAGAGATTCATTTATCTGTTTATATTCCTGTCCAACAGGACATTTCAAAGAAAAAAGTAACACTGAGCTTATCGTTGATACCTCAGAAGAGCGCACATGATTTGGGTGGTCGAAAAGGGTTGTCGCTTGATGGCACCCCCATGAGGAGAGGGTCCTTATGGGCATTTTGCAAGCAGAATGTCTTCAGATCTGCCGCAGCTTGAGAAACCTAGGGGGAAGGAGTGATTAAATAAAATATAAACGGACAGATAAACAGACAAACACATAGGTAGACATGTATATGTATGCATACAGATAAAAGAGGTTTGTGGAGCAATAAAAAGTCTATTGGCAATCACAGATTCCTGGAAATCAGCGGTCAGAAGTCACATTGTTTATTTGATTCATGATAAATTCAATAACAGCACACAAAGCCTCGTGTTGTTTTTAAAATAGTGTGTTTTGGGGGCAGTAGTAACTAATATAGGTTTGGATTTTTTCGGCCAACAAATGTGACACTGTGTCACACACTCACAATCAACAAAGAGCTCCACTGTGTAACAGCAGTGTCGGGCGATACTGCCTGGAGAGAGTTTCAAATCAAATACGCGAGGAAAAGTTTGGAGTCAGTTCAATGTTGATTGAACTGCGATTATCATATACCTCACACATGTATTGAAATATTGAAGTTGGATGACAACATGTGTTAGCATTCGATTAAAAGCAAGCTGTCAGCTGCTGAAAACGAAGTGTAATTGCAACCTGCCACAATATAAAAGCTGGCGAACAGATAACATTATGTATTATGCTTCACTTGCATGAGGATTGTTGTAAAAACTCTCACATGAATCAAGGAAATGTTAAAAACAGTACAATAATTACACAAAGTAGCAGGATGTTCGGACAGGATCAACAAGTCAGTCAAGTCACACCCTGTTAGCAAAGATTTCCAATCTTTTGGGGTATATATTTTTCTTTTACTCACCTTAATTCTGCGGATTCCTGCTTCATTTCGCAGCTGCTTAACGCTTTTCTGCAGGCTCACCAAACCGCTTGCGCTGTTATTCGACATGTCTTCTGACGGACCGAGAAAGTTTGCTACAATGTCGACTCGAGACCCGACTGACTTGGCAGAAACTCAATTGCGCCCCTATAGTCGAAACCAACGACTGGTTTAAAACTCCGACAGCGCAGGAGGATGCCTGTTCAAATGGTGCTTCTTCACCTGTGAATGAATGGGAATTAAAAGGAAGCAAGCAAGCAATAAACAAACAAACAAACATACATACATAGGCCTACATACAAATAAATACCACCCGAAGGAACCCCGTTCACTTGTATTGTTTTATAATAAGCTCATCATATTTTCTATTCTCTACACAGAACCCTCTCAATAAACCTATCTACATTTTACATTTTCGTTCAAACAGTATTTTTATGACGCCCTTTTCCTCGTGGGAATGTGGGGTGTTCCACACAATGTGATACAATTTCAGGTTTTACTTACACATTAATGAATATGTGTTTGTTGTGGTGGATTAGGTGGGTGAGATGCATTATTAATACATATTATTGCTAATAACTTAATATTCGTGCTAATATTTGTTCACTTTAAAATTGCATTACTTTCACAAAACGTTCTAGCTGAGTCTGCGGTGAATTGCGCCATCTAGCGTTGGCGTATGCGGCAGTGTATGTGCTTCACAACCAGTGTTGCCAAGTCCGCGGTTTTGCTACGGAATTGGTCTACTTTAACACTGTTTCCGCGGGTTGTTTTTCATGTCCGCGGGTTGAAGCGACTCCAATAACATGATATGTATCCCCTGGAATGCGATTTTTAATTGGGGACCCTCCCAAAACGCGACTGGGCTAGTTTTGGGATAGTTTTGAGTAGCGATTGGGCGGGTTTTCTTATGAAAACCTGGCAACCCTGTTCACACGAGCCCCTCCGCAAGGGGAGACTCCAAAGTCAGCTAAACGCGTCGGGGTCTGTTTTCTGTTTGAAGGAAAGTCAGTGGAAGAGACGTGCCAGTTTTTTTTTATTCTACCGGGAAGTCCCGTTGAGATCGAAACTCTCTTTTACCAGAGAGACCTGGCACGGTAACAAACTAGATTAAATAAATAACATAGATAACATGAAAAAAAAAAAAACTTTTGCGACAGCTGTGATTCATTTTACGATACTTTGCTTATATGCGATCAGCAAACGTTAATTACACTTTCTCGACTTCGCCATCTCTTTCTACGATAGAGAATCTCTGGCTTCACTGTCAAGCTACCGAATATCACATCCGGGTCAATAGGGTTTGCGTGAGGGTTGCTCAATAGAAACATGTTGTTACGTGTAAGTATTAAAATGTCTTCTGTAAATTAGATATTTTAAATATAAGCTAGTCGGCCAACCGCCAATAAACAATAGAAGATATTCTAAAAAGAAATATGTACCTCCGACACAACTCAGTACTGTAGCAGCGACGGCATTCATGATAAACACGCTATTGTACAACTAACGTTATTCTTTTGCCAGCAGGATGTTAAATTGAGGCATCTTTAAGTTTTGCTCGATTTCACAAAACGTACGTTTTTTAACTGACACGTAAAGTAATGTCATCAGGCTGATTTGTGCTCTGTTGAGTGCACAGTGATGTCAAGCTCGCCACGAAAATGTCCATCGACCTTGGATACATAATGCTGCCTGTCTTTCTGACCACTGATCCTCATCGTCGTAACTGTTGTCTTCATAGAGGGTTTTACGATGTGGTGTTTCTGCATTCAAAGTCAGTCGTTCCATTCATCAGAGTGCGCCATGGAGAAGTCCACTCATACCTATAGTTGTGGAGCAGACGGTAAGAGTACATTAGTAGCACTTTTCGTGATGACTTTCTTTAAACTGATCATCTAGTATCAAGAAGTTACTTTTAGAGCCCATAATTGTAAATTCAATAGTTCAATAGTGCAGCTTCTTAGTGTTGCAGGAACTTGACTGCTACTTTAAAAGTCTTTTCTGTTTCAGGGCCGAGGAGAGCGTGCATATGACATCTACTCAAGGTTGCTACGAGAGAGAATCATTTGTGTTATGGGTCCAGTAAGTTAAAATGCAAGGAAAGACATAAAAGGATCTAAAATGATTTTCAGGAAGCCCTTTTCCAGGTGTTTCCTGTGTTTTTCTGTCCCTTTCTTTATCTAGATCGATGACTCTGTAGCATCTCTGGTTATCGCTCAGCTGCTCTTTCTCCAGTCTGAGAGCAACAACAAGCCTATTCACATGTACATCAACAGTCCTGGTGAGAAACATAACTGCATTGACATAAAAAAGATTGTAGCAGCTTGGATCATCATGCTTATTCATCTGGCAGTCCTTGGTCTTAATCTGTCCCGTTTTAAATTTTCTGTTGCTCATATGAGATTGCTCGATATCTGTATGGGAATCCACTTTCACATTCTTACACTATTGTAAATTTGAAGGCAAATGTTTACTTATGCACTTCTGTATGCTGTACACAAAACAGAACCTGCTCTGCATTGTGAAAAAATGTTGTCATTCATTCACTTCAGTGTGGCACTTCCCCAGTGTCATAATTTTGTTCAAGCACCCAAAAAAAAAAAAAGAAGCCTAAAATAGACTTTAAAAAAAAAACCTGTTGTACACAATCTTTACAAGTCTTCTGTAATTTAATTAATAGTTTATACATTTTTTACAAGGAAAAAGGCCTTTAAGTGTATTTATAAAAACGCCCCCTTCAGGTTGTTTGCTGTGATTTTTATAAAGTAAATGTAAGAATAAATGTTATATTAGCACTATAGAAAAATCATGTTAAAATGCATCAAATATGATACAACAGGCATTTGAGGAATGTTTATTTGTACAACATGCATATTTGCAACCATCATTGCATTGCAATAAATGTTTTGACCCCACAATGAAAACTACAGAGCTTTAATTATAAAACTGTGTGTAAATATAATCTTATTAAGATATATTACGGGGAGAAATAGTGACAACTGATATTTATATACATTTTATATAATTAGTTTTCTATACTGTTATGAAGATCTCACTGATTTTCATTACAAGCTTTCATCTCACATGAATATAATATAAATATCAGCAACTGCACCAAATGGCATATTTTTGCTCAACTTGGGCCTCTGAGTGAAATTGTGTTTTTTTCCCCCTCCTCAAGCTCCATATTTTTATTATTTCATATTATAAGAAACAAAGACCTGTTGTATCAAATAGGAAAAAAATATAACAAAAAAACACATGTACAGACTTTTTTTTTAATATATATTCTGTCTAAAGGCTCAATAACTGTTCCTTTAAAAAAATAAAAATAAAAATAAAAAAGCTATCATAAAAAAAACAAAAGTGAATCAGTACATTCTTTTTGTTTTTGATAACCCATACAGAAATGTTTGAAGCCAGCAGTCTACATTTTTTTTGTCTCTGTCTTGCAGGTGGTGTGATTACGGCTGGACTTGCGATCTATGACACTATGCAGTACATCTTAAATCCCATCTCAACCTGGTGTGTGGGCCAGGCCGCAAGTATGGGCAGTCTGCTTCTGGCCGCAGGAACCGCAGGCATGAGGCATTCCCTGCCCAATGCCCGGATCATGGTGCACCAGCCCTCCGGAGGAGCAAGGGTAAGAATGGGGGACAAAAAAACAGAAAAAGAGGGAACTGCTTTCACAACTTTAATGCCAATATTCGTCATTTCAGGGCCAAGCAACGGATATTGCCATCCAGGCTGAGGAGATTCTCAAACTTAAAAGACAGATCAACAACATCTATTGCAAACACACAGGGCAGCCTTTGGAGACTTTAGGTAATTTTTCTGTTATAAATCTTTCATTAATATTATAATAAACTCCATATTGCGTGACATCAAGTTTCTGTGTTCTGTTGTAGAGAATGTAATGGAGAGAGACCGGTACATGAGCCCAATGGAAGCGCAGGATTTCGGGATCATTGACAAGGTCCTGGTTCATCCACCACAGGCTGGACAGGATGAGCCGGAACTTATTCAAAATGAGCCCACCAGCCTTGCAAGCGCCTCCACCTCCCCTCAACCTCAAGCCTCTGAGCCGGGCCCGTCCGGCAGCAACCCTCCCTCCTCATACAAACCTGAACCCTGAAAGAGACTCCCAGCAGGAGCGAGTGAACTACTGCATCTCTGGTTCAGTGTGTTTTGGCAGATGTTTGAGATGACAGTCACCAGCTCACATATCATATCTGAACCTTGTGACCTTCCTTTTGTACATTTTATTGAGTATCACTAAGACCTCAGACAATACTGGAATCTGGACTTTACAGATGCAAGTGTAAAGATACTCAGTCTTGACTTTATATTTGTATGTACAAATATAGGTATCTTTAGCAAGAATTAGATTAATTGTAAACAAACCAGATGGGAACACAAGCTTACAGCACGGTTTGAAGTCTGTATTATTTGGATGGAGTGTGTTACCATGTCACACAATATACTTTCAGTTGTAAATGTGCTTTTCGATTAATATAATACATGTTAAAATGATTTAAAGCAAGAGATTTTATTGATAGATATTCAAATAAATCATTGGGTAAATTAGGATGGTTATCCTGTCGTTTTAACTTTTTTATTGAACATGAAGGACACAATTCAAATTGTGAAAGGTTACAAACTACATGTTTCAAGCTCATGAATTCCGAATAGTTTACCAAAGGTACACTACAGTTCAAAACTTTGGGGATTGTATGAATAAAAAAAAAAAAGAAATATGTACATTTATTCAGCAAGGATGCATTAAATTGATCAGAAGTGACAGCAAAGACTTTCACATTGTTTCAAAATATGTCTATTTCAAATACTGTTCTTTTGAGCTTTCTATTCATCAAATAATCATGAAAAATTATATGATTTCTACAATAATATAAAACCGCACAACTGTTTTCAACATTGATAATAATAATGTTTCTTTAGCAGAAAATCAGCGTATTATAATGATTTCTGAAGTAATGTGACACTGAAGACTGGAGTAATGCAATAAATTACATTTTTAAATATATTCAAATTTGTTTTACTGTATTTTTGACCAAATTAATGCAGCTTTTGTAAAAATGTTTACAAACCCCAAACTATTTAACAGTACTGTATGTCAAAATAATAAACCAAATTCTATCTTTTTAAGCAGTTTCTTCAAAACAAAAAAGCAACAAATGCAATTACAATAATATAAATAAATCCCCATTATGCTTTCTGAGGGCAAACATGTTTGTCAGACTTTATTTTTGTATTCAACTTTAAAGGTGAAAATTACACAAGCAAACTCATAAACTAGAAATGCTCCCTGATATTTTCAGTAAACAGAAAATCCTGAACTATTATGAGCTATATAACAAAATATGTACCAGTAAAGATGCTAAATTACCTTAAGTAAAATAATGCTTTATACTCATGTTTGATAACAAATATGGATGATCCATTTTATGAAAGATTGGATTTTTTAAATCATCAGATGCGAATAAGCACATAAAAAGTTGAGTAGTGTATTCAAACAATGGTAGATAAAATAAACTCATTCTTTTGCTAGTAAAATAGCCTCTTTCTCTCACCGTAGAAGTAACTTTTCTCAGTGCTGACCTCTGGTAGTGTTTTGAATCACATCACGATTGAAAATCCAAAGATAAGGCTTGTGTTTCTGATCAAACTCTCTGTAAAACCTTGGTGAATGACAAGGCATTTTTTTGTTCCCTGGTTGCAAAACATTGACATGCTCCAGTCCCTCAGCATGCAGCCACGCTTGTGACTGAATGTCTCAAAGCCCCAACGACCGTGGTAGTTGCCAGGGCTGGACTGGGACAAAAAAAATCGGCCCTGGCATTTGTTGGTCCAGGCGGCCCACCACCACTTCGAGATATATATATATACTAGTCAAAAGTTTTTGAACAGTAAAGGCTGATTTATACTTCTGCGTCGGACCTACGCCGTAGGCTATGCGTCAGTTTTCGTTTATACTTCTGCGTCGTTGTCCGCGTCAACGTGCAGTACACATGCAAACCGCTAGTCAGCAGTGTCCACGGGCATTTTGCTGGTGTAACCCGCAGTACCACGGCAAAAGCCGAAGAAGAAGCGGCTCGTCGGAGAAGCATAGCCGTGACGGCGGCAAATAAACAAAAAAAAAAAAACTTCTGTCGGCCCCTTAAATGCGTCGGCCCGGTATGCCCGATTACCAGTCCAGCCCTGGTAGTTGCCCATGCCACTGGCACCTAGGCCAAATACAAAAAAAAAAAAAAAAAAAATTCAGATTTCACCTTCACTCAGGAAAAAACAAAAAACTCAGTTGTTACATTAAAGAAATGCATTCAGCCTTACCAACTCCTCCAAAGGGTAATCCAGAAAGGCTCATGCGAACTACTCCATCATTGGAACAGAAGCCTCCACTGCTGGTGGAGAAGTGTAGTTCTGTCATGACAACTCTCGGAGGGATTGGCAT
>NW_015540942.1:825431-826297 GCF_001515605.1 Sinocyclocheilus anshuiensis
TAACCCCCATATAGCATACATGAATCACCTCGTAGCAGATCTATACAGGTGGAGCTGGGGAAGGTGGAGGGTTTCTGAAGCAAGCTGCAACTGCTACTGCAAGCACGAATCATATATTTGAATGTTAAGCAGCGAGCTCATTGGCTACCGATACAGGAGAGAACCAATCAGCTGTGCCATGTGATAATGATGTCATTAGGTCAGATTGAGTTAGACCTATCGTACTGCGCCATCTAGACTTTCATGCCAGAACTCTGTATTTACAACCTTAAATAGAAATATGCAAAGCTTTATCAAGTTACTTCAAACTTTACTCATGTTAAGGACTTTTGTTTTTTCCTTCCTTACTTGAGACTCATCAGAGAAGGCATAGAGTGCCAGAGGCTTTTCCCCCTCATTGATGAAATTGATTCCATCATCGAGAGACTTGATGGTTAGAATGGGGAGGATGGGGCCAAAAATCTCCTTCTGCATTAAAGGATCTGACTCCTTGATGACCACAGTGGGGGCTGAGATAGTCCATGAAAAAGCAAAAGAGAAAAAGTTCAGAATGGAGTACTAGTTTAGCTGCCTACTAATTATATCGTTCGGTTCACACGCGTACCGCACCGAAAGACCCGTACCGAAACGGTTTGGTACGAATACGTGTACCGTTACACCCCTAATATATATATATATATCTGACCTTGGACCACAAAACCAGTCATAAGGGTCAATTTTTTTTAAATAGAGATTTATACATCATCTGAAATCAAACCATTGATGTATGGTTTGTTAAGATATGACAATGTTTGGCCGAGATAAAACTATTTGAAAATCTGGAATCTGAGGGTGCAAAAAAATCAAAATATTGAGAAAATCACCTT
>NW_015540942.1:826523-829720 GCF_001515605.1 Sinocyclocheilus anshuiensis
ATGATCTTTACTTAATATCCTAATGATTTTTGGCATAAATTTATCCCATACAATGTAGTTTTGGCTATTGCTACAAATATACCCCAGCGACTTAAGGTCCAGGGTCACATATATATATATAAAAATGTATACTGCATTTTTAAGGAAATTCAGTAGGTCATGCAGAAACTGATGTATTCTGAAAATGCATACTACATACTGCAGCAATAGTAATAGTAGGATATTAGTATACAATGCACTGAACTTGTATATTGTTCAAAAGTGTGGGGTCGGTAAGATTATTTAAATTAAAGAAGTCACTTATCCTTACCAAGGCTGCATTTATTTGATCAAAAATACAGAGATATCGTTAAAAAAATGATATTGTGAATACAATATTTATAACTGTACAATTTAAAACAACTGTTCTATTTTAATATTTTTTTTAAATGTAATTTATTCCTGTGATGCAAAGCTGAATGTTCAGCAGCCATTACTCCAGTCTTCAGTGTCACATGATCCTTCAGAAATCATTCTAATGTGCTAAATTGGTGCTCAAGAAACATTTCTTATTGTTATCAGTGTTGAAAACAGTTGTGCTGCTTAATAGTTTTGTGGAAACTGATACCTTTTGTGTATGTACTGTATGTATTTACTATATAAATTGAACACCTTGTTTACTCACCAATGTATTTGGACTCTTTGTCACTTTCTCCTCCTATTACTATCTTTCCCTTGGACCTTTTTAGCAGCTCAACCAGTCGGTCCCAGTGCCTGTTTGTCACAATACGGCCCATGTCTTGGCTTTGCTGGGGCTCAGATCTGTAGAAACTCTCCAGAGCCTCTTTCATATGAGGTAACAGCATGTCTCTCGTCTCAGCAGTGCATAAAACATAGTCTGGAGCAACACAACTCTGCCCTGCATTGAAAAACTTTGCCCACACCAGCCTTTTAGCAGCAGCTTTCATGTTTATATACGGCCATATATCAAACAGGGGCACTTTCCACCCAGCTCCAGAGTAACTGGAGTGAGGTGCACCGCTGCGGCCTGCAGGATGCAACGAGCCACTGACTGCGAGCCTGGAGGAGAGAAGACTTGGGATGTTGAAGCAAATATGGAAAGGTGACAACTTTTCTTGTATCTGTCATTGATAACAATGCAAACTCTAACCTGTGTAAAAGATATGATCAAATCTATTCTCCAGCAATCTCTTGGTCTCTTCTGCTCCACCACAAATGACTGCATAACACTCCTACTAGACAAAACACACACGACACAAAGAAATCCATTTATAAGGGACGGTTTGCAGAGCTTATCATGAACACAGTAGCACCACGAGACTAAGTGTTAAGTTAGATCATATGGGCTTTTCTCAAGGGTTACCTGGGATAGGTACAGGAATGAGTACAGCAAGAACTTTTCGGTTGCTCGACTTATTTCTGATGGCTTCAGAATAGCACAGTTATCTGATAAAAAAGACGTGACTTGAGTTAAACATATTGCAGATGTGCCTCCTCAGATGTTTGAGTCAATGGATTTCCAAAAGAGCAAAAAAATTTATTTATTTTTATTTACATTTGATAATTAAGTTCTATGATTACTGTAGGTACAAAAAAAAGTTTTCTTAAGTAGATGATTTTTTTACAAAATCAACAACACAACCAAAGGGTTTTAGCACTTAATATGTATTATATATCCATTTAAATATCATCCTTTGTTCAAATTAAGCATGATAGAGAATCTGTGTTTTACAAAATGTTTCCAAACACAGAAATAAGGTGCAGTTTGACCTTGCAGACTGAATTAAGACATAAATATTAAAGACATTAATAATGTATGTTCTCACTTCGGTTCAGAATTCAAAAGTAGTCAATTTAATTGGGTATGAAGATATTGCAGTAATTATTACAATAAAAAATGAAGTTTTATTATAAATAAAAATAGTTATTTTGTTTGGGGTTGGGATTTTAATTAGGGCTGCACTATTAATCGAAATTAAATCGCAAAGGCGATAAATCGTGATTAGGCAGAAGCTGTGATTGTATGCGTATCTTTCAGTGAAGCACGATTCTGGAGAAGGGTATAACTGCAGCCTGGAGATCTCCAAAAGGGGGCGGGAACTCCAAAACGGAGTGGGAGGTCCAAAATAGGGCGTGGCTTCCTCCCATTGACAGACAGGCACATGACACGCATGCGCAATTTTTTCCCCCAATCCACTTCAGTGCAAACTCCGCCCCACAGCTGATTCTAAAGATGTTATTGGTTGTGTCAATTAAAGTGTTGATTTCCTACACTATGCTACAAAAAATGCTAACCATCAAACCTACCCCACACCTGACCCTAACCTTAACCAGCGAATTTGACTGCACGGCGGGATTGCCGCTGCGTGGTAAAGAAAGTTGCAGTTCAGGAGATAAACAGTTAATAAGATTATGCATTATGAGCTCGTTCCGTACCTCCCCAACCGGACCTCACCGGACAATGGCACCTTTTTAGTTACACCCAGCGTCACTACCCCCTCCTACCCTGTAAATTTCGAGCCCCGGGATGTCCCCGTTGCTTAGAACAAAGCGGTAGAGTAAAATCGTTCCCCTGCGCTGTGCTGGGACGGCTCGCGGGAGAGCTCGTGGGTAATTCCCGTTTATATCATTAAGCAGAGGTTAAAACACCACTGGCCACGAGCTTTGGGCTCTGCTCTCACGGAGAATATTTACTTATATAGCATATTTTATTTTAGATGAACTAGAAACAATGTTTAATTTATACAATTTTATTTTGAAATGTAAGTCAGTAACAACTGGCTGGAGCCAGAGCCAATGGTGAAAGGCTTTGTGCGAGGAGACCCCGCCCCATTTTGGAGGTTCTGCCCACTTTTGGAGTTCACGCCCCATTTTGGAGATCTCCGGTCTGCAGTTATATCTGCTTGGAGTGAACGGGGCTTAATAAGGCTAGATGAACATCACAGGAGCGCTAAACACTATGTGCAGTGTATGTTTCATTCGATTGAACTGCTTTAATTGATTCAACTTGACTAATAAACACGACTACGACAAAACATGGTTTATCTGAGTTAGTCTTATTATAATTTTTATTATAATAAAATATATAATAATGCAATGCTAATTTACATAACCTACATCCTTTATCACAATACTATGAAATATGTTGCGTGCCTTATTCTGTGTAAGAAGCCACATCATCTCACAGAACACAGAAG
>NW_015540942.1:830853-842581 GCF_001515605.1 Sinocyclocheilus anshuiensis
ATGTAAGTCAATAACAATTGGCTGGAGCCAGAGCCAATGGTGAAAGTCTTTGCGCGAGGAGACCCCGCCCCATTTTGGAGGTTCTGCCCACTTTTGGAGTTCACGCCCCATTTTGGAGATCTCCGGTCTGCAGTTATATCTACTTGGAGATTCTGTGATCAGCAGCAAATCTCCATCCGAAGGCCAGAGGGCGCTCTCGATCGGAAACTCCAAATACACCTGGCAGAAGAAACCCAGGAAATCCCTATAGCCCTTGCTGAATAAACAGAAGGTTTAACTGCTTTCATTAATTCAACGTGACTAATAAACACACGACTACGACAATATATGGTTTATCCGAGTTAACAGCTTTCATAATCGCAGAACGATATCTTTGTTTTCATAATCGGGCGATTATATCGTCTGCGATTATAAACGTGATTTTGCGTAGCTTGTCAGTGAACTACGGCTCTGTGTAGTAAATGCTGCTCCATCTGAAAGCACATGATGGAGATTTACTACTGATTACAGAACCGGCTTTACTGACAAGATGCGCATGACAATCGCATTCGATTAATCGTGCAGCCCTAATTTTAATCGGAAAGTCAATTCCTCTGATTTCCATACATGAAACTGCAGGGCAATCACTGGCAGTCAAGTTCAGTAGCAATTTTACTTGGTTCATTATAAAAAAAAATTATTATATCAGGATTTGAACCCAAACCATATGCTTACTATAAAATGACACCACTAAACTATCATGATGCACAGTCTTGGGAAGAAGTGCCAGAAATGTAATTGGTGCTCCCTTGGCCAAACTGGGTGCATGACGCCCCTGGATATAGGGGGCATATACCAGAAAAAGATATAGATGGTACCTGCAGCAATTGCCCCAATCAAAGGTAACAGAATTAGCTGAAGAGGGTAGTTCCATGCTCCAATAACTAAAACAACACCTAATGGCTCCCTGCGTACAAAACAGTCATCCAACTTTGTTGCCTGGAATACAAATGAAATGGGGAGAGGAAACAAATTAAAGCATTTTCAGGGAGATCAATCTCACATCTGCATTGACCAGACTTTTGAAGGGTTTCTGTTGAGTAACATCGTTGGAGTATTTATTTCATGTTATAGCTCAAAAATTGGTGCATTTGTTAATGTTGCAATAAAGTTGTACAATTATATATTAGTGTGCATCTCACCAAGTTTGTGCCCACATAAGTGGGCTGCATCCAGGTTTGCAGGTTGCTGATGGTGTAGCAAAGGTCATTGACCACCATATCAATCTCTGACAGCACTGCCTCAAACTTGGGCTGCAGGACAGATGAGATTGAAGCATCACTTGTGTGTTCATTTTAAAGGGGTCATATGATGCGATTTCAATTTTTCCTTTCTCTTTGGAGTGTTACAAGCTCTTGGTGCATAAAGAAGATCTGTAAAGTTGCAAAGACTAAAGTCTCAAATCCAAAGAGATATTCTTTATAAAAGTTAAGAGTCAGCCACACCTACCTAAAACGGCTCAAACATGGCGGCGCGTTCACACGCTGCAGCTTCTCTCTCTCCCGATAGAAAGGTGTTTTCGTGTTTTTTGTCTTTGTGAGTCGCAGTGTTTTTGTACGTATTCGTCGCGTCTATCTGTCTCTAAGCGCGCATACAGTCGTGAGTTTCTGCTCGATGTCGGCAGAACGTTAGGTATGTTTTGTGCAGTTGATCGTCCTCGTCCTTGTCGTCTTCCTCAATAAATAAATTCTTCATGCTAGCATGTCGGCGGTGAATCCAGTGGAGAGAAATCCCCCACAACTAACTGCAAACTGGCATTCAGATCTGCCTCCATTTTGTTAGCAACGCCCCAAATTCCAATGATCCAATCAATTCCCAAAGGACGAAATCAAGTCCTGCCCTCTCATTTCAGATGCCGTTTCACTTGGATAGACATCACAGTAGAGAAAAAAAGACAATCGCTACTTCTGTTTCATGCCGACATTAAAGGATTTGCCACTGATGATTCAAACGCGAATCATTATGAGGTGTAAAAAATATAATGCAGAAAGGAGGATCTTGCAAGATAAGATATATAAGTTGGAACAAGAATGGAGTTTGAAGGGGATTTTGGGGGCATATGAGAAAATGTGGGAATGTAGTAAGGCTCTCTTTAATTTTTTTAAAGATACAGGGTTAGAGCACAGTATATAGGATTTTTTTTTAATGATTATAACTATGCTAAGTACATGAAGCCCTGAAGTTGCATACCCCGGTACAGTAGGTGGCGGTATGCACCTGAACAAGTTGGTTGCGACCCGCCAATAAAACCAGAGAGAGAGAGAGAGAGAGCGAGAGAGAGAGAGAGAGAGAGAGAGAGAGAGAGAGAGAGAGAGAGAGAGATTTTTTAATGGAATACTGTAGTGTTTATTATAAATAATTTATCCGTGTACTTCATTCTTTTTTTTTAATTCATGTGCCCTCTGTACCCTCATCTTCTCTTCCGGTCACGAGCTATGGCGCAAGGGCGGAGCTAGGGACGTGAGGGGGAAACGCTGGGATAAACGACAGGGGGAAAAACTGAAGCTGATGCTTCACTTTTGTTTTTGTCTCGTCACTCCGGCTGGGACACGGCATCACAGTATGGCAAGGGGCAGTGTGGCCAGATTGGAAATGGCCAAGTATCGTACCAGAAGCTCAAAATTATCGTATTTGGAAGAAAATTATCGTACACGAGTCAAACGTACAGAATACAACTATTTATCTAAACCAACAACTTTTTGCAATGACCTGCAAATTACCACAATAGATAACGTTAACTAGGCATACCGTGTTTACATTGGACGCCAGCAGTGCGACAAAATACTATAGACGACAGGGGGAAAAACTGAAGCTGATGCTTCACTTTATAGAAATAAATGCATTGACCAGTGCTGACACAAGCCTTGGGGGAGTACACTACCCTTACAAATTGAAAGGATATTAGGGTATTACCACAACATTACTCTTAGGACATCACAAACTATTTTTTTTATGAATATGACTTAACCTGATGCAGGACGCACTCAGTCATTCAGGCAGTCTCTCTCACGCACGCGCACACGCGCTGTTAGGTATGTTTTGTGCAGTTGATCGTCCTCGTCCTTGTCGTCTTCCTCAATAAATAAATTCTTCATGCTAGCATGTCGGCGGTGAATCCAGTGGAGAGAAATCCCCCACAACTAACTGCAAACTGGCATTCAGATCTGCCTCCATTTTGTTAGCAACGCCCCAAATTCCAATGATCCAATCAATTCCCAAAGGACGAAATCAAGTCCTGCCCTCTCATTTCAGATGCCGTTTCACTTGGATAGACATCACAGTAGAGAAAAAAAGACAATCGCTACTTCTGTTTCATGCCGACATTAAAGGATTTGCCACTGATGATTCAAACGCGAATCATTATGAGGTGTAAAAAATATAATGCAGAAAGGAGGATCTTGCAAGATAAGATATATAAGTTGGAACAAGAATGGAGTTTGAAGGGGATTTTGGGGGCAGATGAGAAAATGTGGGAATGTAGTAAGGCTCTCTTTAATTTTTTTAAAGATACAGGGTTAGAGCACAGTATATAGGATTTTTTTTTAATGATTATAACTATGCTAAGTACATGAAGCCCTGAAGTTGCATACCCCGGTACAGTAGGTGGCGGTATGCACCTGAACAAGTTGGTTGCGACCCGCCAATAAAACCAGAGAGAGAGAGAGATTCAAACGCGAGTTTTGGGCAGTGTAGAGTAGGGCTTGTTGTTTGTCATTTCTCCGATCACAAATGCAGACATGGTTTTATGTTTACGCGGCGTGATGCAACGCATAAAAAGACCGTATAAGTGATTATAATGCGTAATTATGTCCCCACTGGATGCAACAAATGCCTCGTTTATAATGGGTTTTAATGTTTTTGTCTCGTCACTCCGGCTGGGACACGGCATCACAGTATGGCAAGGGGCAGTGTGGCCAGATTGGAAATGTCCAAGTATCGTACCAGAAGCTCAAAATTATCGTATTTGGAAGAAAATTATCGTACACGAGTCAAACGTACAGAATACAACTATTTATCTAAACCAACAACTTTTTGCAATGACCTGCAAATTACCACAATAGATAACGTTAACTAGGCATACCGTGTTTACATTGGACGCCAGCAGTGCGACAAAATACTATAGAAACCATTATAATCAGTGACTGTTTGCACTGGATGCGATACGACACGACACATGCTTGATGGACAGTAAACTGATGCCTCGTTCTATTTATGACGTATTAAAATGATTTTTAACACTCGCTTTGTCGCGTCTAGTGTAGAGACACTGTTAACTCCACATCTGAGCCGCTGTCATCGGAAGCCTGCGTGTTGCCAGATGTTGAGGGGGTTCTTGCCGTAATGGACCGCAACAGTGCTCGTTGGCTTTAAAGCAGGGCACCCTCCTGCATTCTTAACACACTCTGAGGTGTGCATGAGCTCATTTAGAGTGTCTGTAATGAGCCGATTTCGTGTATGAATATAGAAGCCCTATGACTACAACTACCATCATTTGAATTGTCATAAAATTATGAAATTATCCTACATTATGGGATTTTTTTCATTATTGATCGTACAGAGGTAAACATTATCGTACAAATACGATAATTATCGTGCAACACTGGTAAGGGGCGTAACATTTCCGTCAAACGCTTGAGGTATTTGGCCAATCACAACGCACTGGATAGCTGGCCAATCAGAGCACACCTCGCTTTTCAGACCGATGAGCTTTGTAAAAATCGACGCGTTTCAGAAAGGCGGGGCATAGAGGAGAAACAATAATGTACAGTATGTGGAAAATAATGTGTTTTTTTAACCTTAAACCGCATAAACACATTTCATTACACCAAATGCACAAAATAATGTTATTTTTAGCAACATCATATGACCCCTTTAAATAAACAACACAACATGCTTATTTACAAAAAGTGCATGATAAATAAGAAGCCCTTTACAAGATCACCCAAGTGTGACAAACTTTACATAACGACAATAATCTTATAAACGTACCTTTCTTATAAAATAACACCACTTACTGGTACAGCCCGATGTTTTTCAATGTAACACGTGAAGAATAGTTCCGGGTTTTCGCGTTTAATTAAAATTCAAGTTTAGTTTGTCGAGTTTGGTATCTTATCATTCATGCTTCCCGATAAACCTGCTGTTTAGTTTGTTGCAACAGAAACAAGAAAAAACTGGAAACGATATTTTTAAATGTATTTATTTATATGAAGACGAGACATTTAATCTTTTAATTTTTAATGTAATTTTAATTTATGCATTTAGCAGACGCTTTTATCCAAAGCGACTTACAGTGCATTCAGGCTATACATTTTTTACCAGTATTTCTAATCTAGCACAGTACATTTTTTTATGTAGCCTAATGTAATTTTGATTATTATATAGCGAAATATTTTCCTAAATTGTATTGAATTTGCTCATAATAATGCAATGATCAGACTCTGAAGCTTCTATATTAGACTAATTTTGGTAAAGCAAGACTAGTAATAGGTGAAGATAGGAACACATGAGGCCCAAACACACAGGCTGTTATTGAAACTGTTGCAATAACTGGCCCGTGCATATTTATAGCATTTCTGCAGGTTTTATGAAGACTTTTTAAGACCAAGTAAAGAAAATATATGGAATAAATTGAATGGAACGCAATAGGCTATGTCAGCATGTTCTCTAAATGAACATGTCTAGGTAGCAATGAGTTGTATTCGAAACACTTCGAAGTTTGAAAATATAATCTCCATTACTTTTAAATTCATTAAAAAAATAGATAAATAAAAAAATCAGTGCAAAAGCCTTAAACACCCCATTGTTCTTGTTTTGAGCAGAAACTCATTTAATTTTGTTCAGTTTTTCAAGGCTTCATTTTAAACTTGCATTTCAAGTAAATGTATCTTGATTTAATGATGTTTAGATATTTGTATTTGAAAACAAAAATACTGAGGAAGATGTTTTTTTTTTTTTGCAATGCATGCAACATTTAATGCCCTGACTTTATGAATTTAAGATTTTCTGCTCTTATTTTAGACACTTTTAAAGCTATAAATTATGGAAGGGTCAAGGGTGAATTAAGATTTTTAAAGACCTTTTTAAGACACACAAAAACCCTGATAGTATGAATGTAAAATTAAATAAAATGTAACACTTCAAAAGGTACATTAATTCATTGTCTGAAGCAGGGGCGTAGCCATCATTTCAGAAGTGAGGGGGACAGAAAAACGGACTATGGTCTCTGTAAATTTTGATCCATGTATTCTTTCAAACCTTATAAATATCAGAAAGGTTATTCAGATATGAATTAAAGTGTTTCTTGCTTGTTTGTTTTGAGGTGTACAAGCTAAATGGCTTAATGTTTGCCATTTAGTGGCTATAAGAAATATCATTATGCATTGCGTTGTAATCAAAAGCATATATTCTAGGGTAAAAAAAAGCTAAGTTGAAAAAGTTCAATTTTATTTATTTTATGCCTATTAATTATGTTTTTTATACAGTTTATGATTTTATGTTTTAGTTACAGATTCATTTTAATGCACATCGTAAATAAATATGTAATATAATAGAAAAAGTACTGCCAGCTCATTACGCAGGACATTATGCATTAATTATACAGACACTCCGTTACTCTAAAACACAACACAATGCAATGTAAAATGCAAAATGCTGGTTAAAACCTGTAAAAATTAAATACAGAAAAATTCCTTCAAATTATAGAGTACATTGTGCCCTATTTTTACAGTGTATATTATTTTAAAAGTCATGAAAATACTAATTAATTGCTAAGATTGTATTCATGTTGGATTTGAAAAACTTTGATACCATTTTCAAGAAAGGTTTAAATTTAAGTTGTATAACTGCTAGTATGAAATTATACCATTATAATTAAAAACTTACATAATATGATTTTAATATATAATATATATAAAATATTAAATATATATATGTTAAAAATATATAATTTTTCTTACACCTTGAATATATGTGAGTCTAAGAAAATAATATTGAATAATAATATCATATATTACATGATATAACATGTCACGCCAAGATACAATTTGAATGCAATACATACACCTCTCTTCACTATTGTCTGATCTATTTCTCTCTATTTTTTTTAGCCTCATTGATTCACTCCGCTCCATCTGCAAATCTGCTGCAAGGAGTTAGTGAGCTGGTGTGCCTGGCATTTGGTTTCAGCCCACCTGCCATCAACATCACCTGGTGGCTGGGTAAGACTGAGGTGTCAGCCCACAGGGTCACCAAACCCGCAAAAGGCCCTGATGGAAAATTTAGCATCCGAAGTCAACTGGATCTCCAACCTTCAGACTGGGCACCTGGTGAGGTGTACACATGCAGAGTCACTCATGTTGCTGATACCTTGCTGCTTAACATTTCAATGAAAACAGGTACCCTAGATTTCAAGTACTAAAATATAATTTTATCAAGAAAATAATGTAGCTTTTAAATGTGAACTTATTCTTGTTTGCTGTTTACAGCATTATTTGAGGAGGCTATATTTATGAATGAGAACAAACCTGAAGCTATTGCACAGGATACAGTTGAAGAGGCCTGGAATATGGCCTGTGCCTTCCTCACCCTCTTCCTCCTCTCTCTTCTCTACGGGTGCACAGTGACTTTGGTCAAAGTCAAGCCTACATAAGCAAAATATTTTGAGTGTGTGTGCTTTCTGGATTCCTTTTGCTTTTTTTTCTTTCTTCTTTTAATTAACCTAACTGCAAAAATGATATGGTAAATATCAACTTTTGGCCTAGTGGAGATTTAAATATATATATATAAAAAAAGTTCTTAACACACTTTCTAGCAGTTTATTTAATTTGTTTGCATGTATACACACATTACAGATTTGTGTCATTTAAAAAAAAATTATGTCTGAAAGTTCCACTGTATTTCAAATTATGTATTGTGTTTAAAATCATTCTGTGATGAAAAGATGTTTTTCTTTTGTTTGTTTGTTTGAATAAAATGGCCAACTCCATTGTCTTGTTATGGTTAATTTCACAGCCAGCATTTTAGGTAAGCCAAGCCTTAATATTAAAATAATATTTTCAAACCATTTGAATAATTTGACAAAATTACAGCTTAAATGTAAAATATACACAATAAAAACGCTGGAAATGCTTAAATAATATTAAAATGGGTTCTTTTAATTTCACTCTTTGTGTAGATTAATATTGTTTAAAACTTAAAACATGTAATAATTAATATTATATTATATGATGTATGTTCAAATACATGTGGTGTGTGGTGTGTGTACTTTTCCTTTTCGAAAACTATAATGAATAAATACCTGTCTATATACAAACACAAGAAACAGCGTTGAGTTCAAAGACTACTGACTGGCACAATGCACACTGACGAGCTGCGCAAAAAATCGCGCGAATATGAACGTGGTTTTGCGCAGCTCGTCAGTGAACAACGGCTCTGTGTAGTTAATGCTGCTCAATGTGAAAGCCCGCAGGTGATGGAGATTTACCGCTGATTACAGAACCGGCTTTACTGATAAGATGCGCGTTAAATATCGCATGCGATTTATCGTGCAGCCCTAAATAAAATGTAATAAAATCAGGGAATATCAGGGGCAGCCGTCACTCTAAAGGACCCCCTTGCCACAGTTCACCTCTGCAGAGTACATCAGTGTCAGACAGGCTCTGCTAAGTTTTATAGTTTTAGAATATTTTAAATCCTAATGTTAATATTTCCTGTGTCACAGCCATGATATGTCAACACCATCTTCCAATTTCTGAGGAAATTATTGGAAATATTTAAATAATTTTATTCTCCTGAAGCAGGTTCCATTAGCATCTAGCATCAACAGAAAAAAAATAAAATGGCTACTCCATTGGTTTTGTGAAAGAAATGCCAAATTTGACAACACCGTCAGATGTCACCACCATAAGATTTTGTGTTCCAATGATATATCAAAATACTAGCTTAGTACATATAAGATACATAAATGTGGTTTAATTTGTCTGAGTACAAGGTTTTATTTTTTAAATTTTGCACCGTTTTGTCCCACTTCTCAAGAATGACTGAGCTAAGAACATTTAGAATACACAATATTACACTGTATCATTTAAAATGATTGTTAATCTGAAATCCAATTTACTTTTTCTATGAGCTAGGTAAGTAACATTCAACTACTGTGTGCTTTTGAAAAGTATTTAAAAAGTTATTTTCATGTGTCGATCACACGGCCAGCTGAACGGCTCGCTTTATCCCGGTGTAGTGCCGAAATTTGCACCCTGACAGATTATGCATCCCCTAGTATTGGTACACAGCAAATTTGAAAGTGTTAAATTAACACTCACAGTGAGAAAATTAACACTTTTTCGGGGTTTATATAGGTCCACACTAAATAGAGTTAAACTAACACTTTAAATAGTGTTACTTTTTTTTACACTTGCGTAGAGTAAAAACACTGCAAGTGTTCACCATTAACACCATTAGTGTTTTCCCTCCCCCTCATTTACACCAAGTTAGTGTTGAAACTACACTACGTGTGTCAATATCTTAACACCAAGAGACTTATTTCCACACTAATATAGTGTTCATACAAACCCTGATTAAGGTAATTAAGTGTAATCTGTATTTGACTAAAAATACCTGTGCATTCAGTGTAAAAAAAAAAGTCAACACGCTGTATCAGTTTGAAATTTTATTTTTAACACAGATGTAACTATTACACCAACACAAAAGGTACATTTAAGTGGTTATAAAATATTATACCTGTTTGAACACTGTCCTCTCCTCGTGGTCGTCCGCCATTAACCAAAAAGCAAATAATGTGCAAGGACCGGAAATTGGATCAACTCGTCACCAGTGTCAATTATGTCAACTCGCTGTAATTACACTGACTCCGACCACTGATTTACACTGCAAGTGTTAATGCCATTCAAATCAACACCAGAATCAACACTTTTTAACTCTGATAAATTAACACCATAAAAACAACTCTAAACAACACTCCGACAACAATATTAACAAGCTGACATCTGGTGCTTTACAATAAGGGTTCATTAGTTAACATGGACTAAGAAAGTACAAGACTTCTACAGCATTTAATAATCTTAGTTAATGTTAATCTCAACATTTCCTAATACATTATAAGGTTAGGAGTAGGTATGGGGAAGGGGTTAGGATTAGGGGTGGGGTTGGGATTAGGTATTCAGGTAGCGACTTCAATGAGGGGGTGCAGAATCTGGCACAACACCGGTAACTCTTCTGTTCTCCAAAACGTTGGGTGACAGAATAAATGAATCAAGGCTGACTGCTAATAGTGATTTTTACAGTGTTGTACGCGATGCTGCAACCACAACTTTTAGATGTCAGCACAACAAGAATGCCCTTTTAATAGTGCCTATGAGAGACATGAAAGTGTTCTGTTGTTTGTTCATACAGTTCTCACAGGTTATTAACGGGACTTCTTGCTCTGCAGTGATGACGTCACTGGTAAGTGCCTCAGCATCTACAGTTATGGTTGAGCATTCCCCTCAAAGATTGCTCCTCTTCAGAAATAGAGAATATTCCAGTTAAACATAAATTAACATATTTAGGTGTAATACTTTGTAAAAACGAAAAATATAGGAGTCAGTTAAATTTTGAACCAATTATTGAGAAAACTAAAAAGAAATTTAATTTGTGGTTAATGAGGGACATCTCAATATTTGGGAGGGTATTATTGTCAAAGGCAGAAGGTATATCTAGATCTGTCTACACATCATTATCGTTAGATGTGCCTCCCAAGATTATTAAAGATCTAGATCAGATTCTTTATAACTTTATTTGGAGAAAAAAACCACATTATTTAAAAAAGGAGGTAATTTGTAATCCTAAAGAGCAAGGGGGACTGGAGGTCTTAGATTATAATACTCTCAATGACACTTTTAAAATTAAATGGTTGATAGAGTTTATGAAGAATAGAGAAAGTCCTTGGAATGTATTTCCTAATTATATATTTAATACTCTTAGACTTTTAAAGAAGTCTATCTTTAATAGACTTTTTGTTGAAATGTAATTTTTCTGTTGACAAAATTCCTGTTAAATTGGCCGGTTTTCACAGACAAGCCCTGTTAGCACGGAAATTGATATATAAGCACAATTTTTCACCCCACAACTATTTCATATGGAATAACAAGGACATATTATTTAAAAACAAATCTTTATTCTGTACTTGGATTATACTTGGTTCAAGGAAGGTATTCTTTTAGTAAGGCAGTTAGTTAATTCCCATGGGTACTTGTTGTCGTATACTGAATTTCTTCAGAAAGTCCAATTACCAGTTAAACCAAGATAATTTACTATTGTTTTTGAAGCAATTCCAAAGAGTGTGATGTTAATGGTTGAGCAGATTGTTTAACACCAGCCAGGTTTGGCAGACTACAAATTGTGTGTAATTTTAGAAATTATGTCTAAAGTTTTATGCATACCACCATTATACTGTACAGCTCAGCAGTAAAACTTTTGTAGGTATTATCTGTCTCTCAGGCCCAGGGGTGTGAAGTAACGAATTACAAATACTCACGTTACAGTAATTAAGTAGTTTTTATCAGTAATTGTACTTCTTTGAGTAGTTTAAAAATTGTGTACTTTTACTTTTACTTGAGTACATTTTAAGTAGGGCTGCACGATAAATCGCATGCGATATTTAACGCGCATCTTGTCAGAAAAGCCGGTTCTG
>NW_015540942.1:842799-843085 GCF_001515605.1 Sinocyclocheilus anshuiensis
CTACACGGCCTGAAATTTGGTGTGAGGTTGCGGGTATTGCATACAGTGTTAACTCCCGCAAGTGCCACGTTCGGTATGAGACGCGTGATCTGTGCTGCCTCGTCTCTGCAGCGGTCACGTGGATAAGTCGTTGTTGCTTGTTGAACTTGTTTACTTTTGATGAGTTTGAGCGCATCACGCGCTGTGAAAACGTTTTTTTTTTTTTAAATCAATTTTATACTATCCGCCTTCATTTAGCAAGTGCACTCGCGCATAAACAATTTTCAAGTTCAACACTTTTTGTTCC
>NW_015540942.1:843180-844370 GCF_001515605.1 Sinocyclocheilus anshuiensis
ATTTCCTCAGCAACCAGCACGGATCAGCTCCAGGCATGACGAAGCAGATATCGTCCTCTTTTGGAAGGCCAAACTAGTTTCGATTTCACAATGAATCACACAGCGCATTCACGACATGGCGGCAGCAGCAACAACAATACTACAGCGAGAATAGAAGTTACGCCTTCTTTCTTTGCCTGTTTACTTGAGTATATTTTTTCAGTACTCTTTCCACCACTGCTCAGGCCTAAGAGTTTGTTCTTGTTTGCAGGGGAGCAACAATGTTGTACGAGTTCCTAAGTAAGATTTGTATTAAAGGGGTCATATGATGCGATTTCAAGTTTGCCTTTCTCTTTTTTATCTTACTTGAATTAGAAATTAATATCTCTATTAGAAATTCATTCATGTCTATAGTGCTGCCAAAGAAAGTTGTTGATATCTGATTTCTGTTTTTTTCCCCCAACAGAAACACCAGTAAGAAATACAACATAATGGCTTTCAATGCTGGTGATAAAGTCAGTTGTTCCACATGGACTCAGGTAACAGGTCTTATAACCAGCCCTGGATCCTTAAAGTTAATGGCAAGGCAGGAAGAAGGTACAGGTTTCTGCTTTTATCCTTTTCGTTTTATTGACACTTGTTTTGTGTTATTTGTGAGTGTGTTTAACTGCCCATACTTACAATAAAGCTTGATAAGCCAATAATTGTTGTTCTATGCCATTGTATGCCGAAGTTTTGTCTACTACACATTAGGCATGGGCCGGTATGAGATTTTGACGGTATGATAACCTTAAGCAAAAAATATCATGGTTTCACGGTGTCACGGTATTGTTGTTACAGCTCTAAAATGTGATTTTTTTTTTTAAATGTCTGGGTAAAAAACTTTTCCACTGAACACAATATATTTTATTTTTGAGCAACATACAGAATATTTGGAACAGCAGTATTTGTTTATTTTTTCTTTGTTTCTGAAATGTTTGCTGAATTGTGGGCTGTCCTGCAGCTTTTTATGTGGATGGTTGATTTGCTGCTAGAGCTACTGCTGCCCTAAAAAGAAGAAAAATAAAGACTGACATCTTTATTTAACCTAAATCTGTAATTACAGTTATTTAATTTGAGTTATATAATTCATATACATATCATTTATTTATATAATTTCATATACATAATTTGATTTAATAATAACCCAATTTGAAGCAAAAACAGAATGT
>NW_015540942.1:844533-854257 GCF_001515605.1 Sinocyclocheilus anshuiensis
GCAGATTCACTCTCTGACAGCAGGAGGCGCTTCTGGAACACTAGATACAGCGTTTCCTTGGTTATCGCAGTAAACAAAGCAGAGCTGCAATGAAACGCTGCTTTAATGTGAATTATACGAGATTAAAAGAAAATACCATCTAAACGTTTCTGAAGACAGCCAGTTCCCCTCAAAAACACATTCATATAAACCCCCAAATCAATATTTAGGATTTTCTTCCAATAGTTCGTGCATCATGAACAGTGAGTGATCTGCCTGCTACAGTATTTTTCTCTGTGCGTCCGTCTTCAGCGTCTCTGGCCTCTGTTAACGGGTGTTTACAGACTTCATATTTTCACATAAATGACATTTGGAAAATGATATGCATTGCAACGCAGTTTGTGCAAGTTTGTGCAACAGAGATCGGCTGCAAAACAATAAACGGCCAGTTGCCGATCGCGTAAGTTCCAGAGGAAGCTCCTTAAGTTCGGCCATCCTACACACACGTGACTGACCGCTCGCACCAACAGGAGGAGGGGGCGTGTTACTCTCTACACTGCACTCAACCTGAGGGATTCCTACACTTTCAGTCTTTGAGGAGACATGAAAAACAGCGCATACCGCAGGAACGGTGTAATGGGAAATATTAGCAGTTTTGAAACGTTCAAATCGCGGTATACCTTGAAACCAGCAATCGGCCCATGCCTACTACACATACTCAAGCAAGCATGAAACTAAAGGTGTTTTCAGCACCTGCTGCTAACTATCCACCTTAACTTTGCAACGTGGAAGTAAGCCATTTTCTAAAAATGTATAAGACTTCTGATTCATTAACGACTATAAGGAAAATAACGAAGTATAACAAAGTGCAGTTAAAGGTAAACTTTTGCACTATGAACCAGTGTGTTTATGATTGCAATAATAAGTTAAATTAATATGATAACAAATACCAGTTTGCAATATCAAGCAGCAAAACAGACTGTTTTTGTACAGCTAAATAACTGGAAGTAAATAACACAGGAAGCCTCACACATTCAAGTTAAAAATGGGCGTCCACTTTTTTGTCAAAAATAAGGTGAATATTAGGATATGAACACACAAACTTAATCTCTAGAGCTGCTCTGAGAGTCACTTCAAAAGCATTTCACAACTGCATTTGATAAAAACTCGTCAGATACACACAGAAGCTCAAAGGTCTTCACGTTTTAAAGTTTGGTTTGACTTGAAATTGTCCTATTGTACAATAGATTGTACTTCTCAAAGTAATAATAACAATAGTAATACAGTTAATTGAAACAATATTTTTAAGAAATATCACAATTTTAAAACATCCATGTTTTAATTTAAACAGTAAACATCTGTTATGCAGCACTTTTTTTTGCTAAAAATCAAAGGAATGGTTTAAATTTCATTTGATTAAATTTTAAATGATTAATGAAAAAGTTTTATGCATTCATTGATTATTGCTGTTTTTGATATTATATTTGTATTAAATGATAAAACACATAAACCAGAAAAAATTATAAGGGCACTATTATTGTTACAATTTTAATAAATTAAAATGTTAAGTTTTATGAATTCAACTGATTAGACAGCCATTTTGATTATTAAAATTTCATTAAACAGTTCAAATGCAAAACACAGATTTCATAGGGCGTCTTTATGAGACAATTTTTGATTGCTGTCAGCATTTTGTTGAGTGTTGAGTTTATATGTTGCTTGCCTTATATGAGGACTACACCTCATTAAAACACTGCCCTATTGTTCCTCTTTATCACTCAGATTCAAGGGTCTGAAAAAAGGTGGAGTCACTGAGAACGCTTCCTACTACATCTTCACAGTGTGCCGATGGGGCCTTCGAGGCGTTTCCCGTGCATGCCTGGTACAACTTCACACCGCAGGCCAAGCACCACACACTCACAGCAGAGGAGGCAGAGGAAGAGTGGGGCAGGTTGAGTGTTTGTATTCATGAGAACAGCTCTGATGGCTCTCCTGAGAGGCCAGTGTCAAATAATTGTGAACGCGTCTAAAGCTCAGACATCACATCTGCTTATTTTTCCTCATATAGGAGAAACAAAGTGGTGAATCACTTCAGTATCATGCTTCAGCGACGTCTCAGAGGACAGGAGCGAGGATGAGGAGGAAGGAGAAAAGGGGGGGAAGAAAAAGAAGAAGGGAGGCAGGGGAGGAGACCTGCGCATACATGACCTTGAGGATGATTTGGAAATGAGCAGCGATGAGAGTGACGGCAGCAATGGAGACGGTGAGCAAAGGCTCTGAGAGCAAGAGGAGTGTCAAATGTAGGGCTGTCTTACCAAAATGTCTTCTTTCAATGCAGATGAGGAAGCCAAGTCAAAAACTAAAAAGGACAAAGGCCCCAAAGGCAAGGGAAAGAAGAAGAAAAAGGGCAGTGACCTGGAAGGATTCAAGGATAGTGATGATGGCGACTTTGAGGGCTTGGAGGTGGACTACATGTCTGATGAGAGCAGGTGAATCTTTATGTACAGTTACTGTTGCCACATACTAACAGCCCTTTATCCAAAGTCTCTCTTCATGGTTACTGCAGCCTAATCATCATCATCATTCTTTCTTTGCTCCAGTTCTGAAGAAGAGGAGTCAGAGAAGACCAAGCCCAATAAGGGAGAGGACGTACCTAAAGGTTGGTGATTTTGAAGGTGTTTTTTTTTTGCCTTCTTGCAGGAGTGCACTTCATTTAATTCTGATGTTTGATTTGCGACAACTCCATGAAGCTCCAACACCTTTTTTTTCAGGGATTGATGAAATGTCTGACAGTGAGGAAGAGAGTGAGGAAGAAAACAAGAATGAGGAAGATGGCAAGGAGGAAGAAGAGGAGGAAGATGGAAAGAAGACACCGGTGCAGGTGGAAAAGAAGAAAAAGAAAGGTAAAGGCAGTCTCATTTTGGATTTTTATTTCTTTGTATTGCAAAGTGTTGTGGCCTTAAGTCTCACATGGGATGAAGAGGATTAAGTAAGCAAGTATTTCAAAGTGTTAGTTATGTTTATTGGAGACTAGGCATACCACTAAAAATTGTAATAAAATTAAGGAATTAATTGTCAGTTCATTTAAAAATAAAACCTTATTTTGAAATGACATATTTAAATATTTTAAATGCAACTATTAAAATGCATTGTCAAATCACTTTTCTTTTTTAAGTGCTAATCTTAGTCCTCCATAATGTTGACATTCTCTGTATTTTATATATAAGAGTATATATATATGTATATGTATTTATTTATTTATTGTTTTTGTAAAAAAAAAAAAAAAAAGTAAAAATCATTGTTTGTTTCAGACAGCAGTGGTGAGTCCGACAGCTCAGAGGACAGTGATATTGAAGGAGAGGCAGCTTCAGCACTGTTCATGGTGGTAATGTCCTATATTTGTGTGTGTGTGTGTGTGTGTGTGTGTGTGTGTGTGTGTGGGAGAGAGTATGAGAGAGAAGATTCTGATGTTGTTTCATGTGTATATGGTACAGTGCTCTCTTGTTGTCTCCCCTCTCACAGAAGAAGCGCACTCCTCCTAAGCGAGGGGGTGGTCGTGGCTCAGCAGGTAGTTCAAGGACAGGAAGTCGACCTGGCACACCTTCTATTGACAACGCTGCCACTTCCAACACACTTCGTGCTGCTGCCAACAAACTGGAGCAAGGTACACTAAAAAAAAAACCTGATTAAAAAAGGTTGATTAAAAATTTTAATCAAATGAGTTACATATAGCTATTAGTTGCATGATTTAATTGCATAAAATATTTGCATAGTAAAAAAAAGAATTCAGTTATTATTGTGGCAAAATAATAACATGTAAATAGATTTAAAAAGTGACTTTAGAAGCATAGTAATATGTTGTTTTTCTTTATAATTAAACATACTATATTTCAATTCCATTTTTAATGTATTTTTTACTTTTTAATGTTACTTTACTTTTTTTTAAAGGGATACTCCATCTGCTTAACCAAATGCCATCCCATATGTATGTGACTCTTTCTTCAGATTAACACAAAGATTTTTAGAAAAATAATCCATCTCTGCGAGTCCATATAATGCAAGTGTCCGGGACCTCCGTAGTTGAAGCTTTAAAAACCACACAAAGTGAACATGAGGGTAACGGATATGACTCCAGTTGATGAATCAATGTCTTTTGAAGTATACAATGGGTGTGTGTGAGGGGGAAAATATTAATATTTTAAACTTTAACTATAAACCATTGCCTCCAGCCAGCTGTCATATCAGTTCATACTTGATGTAAACGTCAGTTGGTGAACATGTTGTAAAACTCACTTAAGAAGTGGTGCAGATGGACAGAGCACTGTTATGTTCACTTTGGTTTTTGAAGCATCAACTTTGGGAGTCCCATACACTTGCATTACATGGACTCAGTGATGGATTATTTGCCTAAAAAATTTTTTGTTTGTGTTCATCTGAAGAAAGAAAGTCATATACATCTAGAACGGCATGAGGTTGAGTAGATGATGAGACGATTTTTGTATTAAGCCATAATGTTATATTATCTGCCTAGTATCTCATTTAATCTAGTCTCTGTTTCTCTTCATTGCTAAGGGTTAGGTAAAGTTTAAACTTAATGTATCTGCTCTTCTGTCTCAGGTAAGCGTCAGACAACTGTGCCCAGCTCAGAGACTCCAGCAGCGAAGAGATTAAAGATGGAGCCCAGCCCTCAGAGCTCTTCAGGAAAGAGCACACCCCAACCAGCGTCAGGAAAATCCACCCCCAGCTCCAGGTACTTTTTTTCTTTTTTTTTTCTTGAACATTACCCAGATCCAGAAAACCCTCAGCTCACTCTTCTCCCCATCTCTGGGTCCTGGGTCTTTTCTCCAGCCTCCAGCTGTGAAGTCTATTTCCTCTGTCCCCTGAGACATGGACCCAGTTACACTTATATTAAACCATACGGTGCTGTAGCCAGTAACAGTATCACAATTCTCCACCACATTACAGTTCATGATGCCTATTTTATCCCTTCAAATCACAGACAAACATTGCCAGAGTCACAAACCATATTATGTCTTTCTTATTTCAAGCATGTATAACATTTTTTGCATCTCCCCTTTAATGATGTGCTGCTGACAGAGGATGCCGTGCGCAGGTATCTCATCAGGAAGCCCATGACCACTAAAGACCTGCTGAAGAAGTTCCAGACTAAGCGCACAGGCCTCAGCAGCGAGCAGACAGTCAACGTGCTTGCCCAGATCTTGAAGAGGCTCAACCCAGAGAGGAAGAACATCAATGACAAGATGCACTTCTACCTCACAGAGTGAGCCCAGCTGAGGAGAGAGTGAAACTGAGTGCCCATCACCAGCAGCCTCTCCTTTAAGAACACAGCTCATTTAGGTTAAGACCAACTTGATCTGAAATTTGTCGTTTTGCTTTCAACCATTCAGCATTTATTAACAGTAGTACTTAAGTGCTGTTAATTGATGCTGGAAGTCCAAAGAGTAAAAAGACAAAGACTGAGAAGCAAGCAATGGAGTAGGTTTTTGTAACGGATATAGGAAACGTGTTTGTAAACTCCACATTTATGTCTGTTAATGACAAGTTGAACATTAGAGAGAAACTGGGTAATATCAACACAATGATCTTTCAAGAAAACCTGCTGAATTTTGAGAGTAACTTTACCCAGAGATTACAATCGCATCTGAGGCTTTTATTGCACATTAATTTCTTATTACATTTGTTTGCCTTTTTTTTTTTTTTTACTGGTTTATCAGCGTTGCACTGTTAAAAGCAGTAAAAGGTATAACTTTTGCATATTTCTCCTTTGGTAGTACATTAAATTTGTTCAGAAATGAATACGTTTGTGTTAATTTGTTTTAAATGCATATTGTATGCAATAGTAATGTATTGTTTGAGTAGAAAGCCACAATATTGGATAGCAGAAAATATTATATTTATTAATAGACATTGTAAATAGAAGCAGTTCCAGTGACTGTCTTCATTCTTTTTCCTGACTCATTTTACATTATACATTGAACAATAAATCTTTCCCCTTAGTATCCACTACAGGTATTTGGACCACATTTCAGTGCGCTGAATGTTATCCTAATGTTAACAGTTGTTTTTCAGCAGTTGTTTCTTTGTGGTTGTTACAGGAAAAATGCATCCGATTGACACATTTTTAGCTATGTTTGAGCATCTGAAAGATGAACAATTCTAGACCAGGGTAGTAATGTGAAAAAGCCACAACGTTTCCAAGATAAGTGCTAAGGTCAGTCCAGTCTCAGTTCAAACAGGCAGGTTTGGACAGATCACAGAGATGCGGCGATGACGTGGAACATTCTGTCCTGAGAAAAAGGATTCTTCATCTTTCAGGATTTCATGGGTAAATTTAAATCGAGCATCATCCCTTTTGATGTGAACACACGTGTTTTACAAATCAAATTTTGAATGACAGCTAAAATAAATGTTCACATTTTCTGGAAAACAAAATACTCTTCTCCTGCCAGTTTTGTGAAATATCAAGAAAGAAAATGAAACACCTTAATATATAAAGTGAGCGCCGACTCAGAAGCAAGTCCACCCAATCTGTGGATTTGTTTTTTGGGACCAATCGCATAACAATATCGGACAACAGGCTTGAAGCGGGATTTATACGTTCGCCTGGCTCCGCTCCGCGAGCCTCCGCTGACTGCGCACAGCCGCGCACCTAACCAAACGGACAAGGCTTTTATACTTGTGGTATGGCAAGCCGTGTTAGCTTAAAATATTCCCAGCGTTACTCGTAATTGCATTTTTACTAGTAACAATTCAATTAGAGAGCTCTACAATTAAATTCTTACTAGTAACAATGCCAATTAGAGAGCTCTCTAAATCTATTTTAACTAGTTATTATTAATACAATAAGAGAGCTCTCTAATTTAATTAGAGAGCTCTGCAATTGCATTCTTACTCGTAATAACTGAATTAGAGAGCTCTCTAATTCAGTTCTTACTAGTAACAATTATGATTATAGAGCTCTCTAATTCAATTCCTACTAGTAAAAATTGAATTAGAGAGCTCTCTAATTGAATTAGAGATCTCTGCTATTACATTATTACTAGTAAGAATTGAATTAGAGAGCTCTACAATTAAATTCTTACTAGAAAGAATTACAATTACAGAGCTCTTTAATGCAATTTTTACTAGTAAAAATGCAATTATAGAGCTCTCTAATTAAATTCTTACTAGTAAGAAATCTAGTTACAAAGCTCTACAATTGTATTCTTACTAGTAAAAACTTGTATTCATTAGATGCAAAACAGATTTGCGACTACACCCATTTACATTCTTACTAGTAACAATTGAATTAGAGAGCTCTGTAATTACATTCTTACTAGTAAGAATTCAATTAGAGAGCTCTACAGTTCAATCCTTACTAATAAGAATTACAATTAGAGAGCTCTCTAATTCAATTCTTACTAGTAACAACTGAATTCGAGAGCGCTCTAATTCAATTGTTACTAGTAAGAATTCCAATTACAGAGCTCTCTAATTCAATTGTTACTAGTAAGAACTAAATTAGACAGCTCTCTAATTCAAATACAGAGCTCTGCAATTAAGCGTATCTTTAATTTGTTTTTTACTAGTGTAAGAACTAAATTAGAGAGCGCTGTAATTCAATTACAGAGCTCTGCAATTAAACATATCTTTAATTTGTTTTTTACTAGTAAAAATGTAATTATAGAGCTCTGTAATTGCATTTTTACTTGTAAGAATTAAATTAGAGAGCTCTCTAATTGCAATTGTTACTAGTAAAAATTGAATTAGAGCTCTCTAATTGGAATTCTTACTAGTAAAAACTAAATTAGAGAGCTCTCTAATCGGAATTGTTACTAGTAAGAATTCAATTGTAGAGATCTCTAATTGTAATACTTACTAGTACAATGTAAATTGTAGAGCTCTGTAATTAAAAATGAATGGAAGTCAATGGAAACATATGACTAGTAAAAATTCATTTACAATTGTTACTAGTAAGAACTAAATTAGACAGCTCTCTAATTCAAATACAGAGCTCTGCAATTAAGCGTATCTTTAATTTGTTTTTTACTAGTAAAAATTTAATTATAGAGCTCTGTAATTGCATTTTTACTTGTAAGAATTAAATTAGAGAGCTCTCTAATTGCAATTGTTACTAGTAAAAATTGAATTAGAGAACTCTCTAATTGGAATTCTTACTAGTAATAATTCAATTGAGCTCTCTAATTGTAATACTAGTAACATTTCAATTGTAGAGCTCTGTAATTAAAAATGAATGGAAGTCAATGGAAACATGACTAGTAAAAATTCATTTGTAGAGCTCTCTAATTTAAATTGTTACTAGTAAGAATTGAATTAGAGAGCTCTGTAATTGGAATTCTTACTAGTAATACTTGAATTAGAGAGCTCTCTAATCATAATTGTTACTAGTAAGAACTGAATTAGAGAGCTCTCTAACTGGCATTGTTACTAGTAAGAATTTAATTGTAGAGCTCTCTAACTGAATTGTTACTAGTAAAAATGCAATTACGACGAGTAACTGGGATTATTATAAGCTAAAACGGCTTGCCATAGTCGTGGTCGCGTTCGCCGTTGTACTATTCTTTGAAACGACAGGGGGCGACGAGGAGTAATTGTTCTCTAAAACCATCGGGAATCACCGGTGAGAAGAAGTCATTTGCCGGTCATTTGTCATTTGCCGGTACAAGACTTCTCGCGTGATGAATGAGTTATTAATAATTTATTTATGTGCAAACTGATTAAAACAATCTTAAGCTATTGGCTTTATTTCGCATCAAACACAAGACAACTTTAAGCAAATAGTGTATAAATAGTATCTAAATGAATTCTAATTCTATTTTTATACAATAAAATAAAACGTACTAAAAGTTACAAAAAATGCCGTGCACACTGCCAAGCGAAATGAGTTCGCGCGCACTCAAAGCGAACTTGAGGACGCGTCGAGTATAAACAAAGACTATACCTTAAAGGGACTTTGGTATAAATCAGCCTTCAGCCCTGCAATAGTGCTTCCACAGAAATGGCAAGAAGGAACAGCAGACAGAGAACATTAAAGTGCCCCTATATGGGTAATGAAAGGTTCATATTTTGGTTTTGGGAGTCCCCAATAACAGGATGACATGCATGCAAGATCAAAAAACACTTTCATTGTCTTATAATATACATTTATTTTTTATCTTACTTGCTCAACGACCCCCAAACGATTCGCTCAACGATTAATTTTTCCAAACCTCTCCTTTGCATGACACTAATCTGCTGTGATTGGTCCAATTGGTCTCATTTCCATTTCAGCATGCCTGTATGGTGTGTTTCCACTGGCATGTAGCGAGCGAAGCAGAGCTAGTGTTTTCAGTTCATTCATATGAAAGTTGAGCTTAAAGGGGTCATATGATGCGATTTCAGTTTTTCCTTTCTCTTTGGAGTGTTACAAGCTCTTGGTGCATAAAGAAGATCTGTAAAGTTGCAAAGACTAAAGTCTCAAATCCAAAGAGATATTCTTTATAAAAGTTAAAACTTGTCCACGCCCTCCTAAAACACCTCGTTTAAACACGCACGCCCCCACGTGTCTACATCACTGTGTGGGAAGATTTGCATAACGCTGCCCAAATGTTCACGCAAAGAAAGAAGGCGTAACTTTTATTCTCGCTGTAGTATTGTTGCCGCCGCCGCCATGTCGTGGAGATGCTGTGTGTTTCATTGTGAAAGCGAAACTACTTTGTTTGGCCTTCCAAAAGAGGACGATATC
>NW_015540942.1:854375-863496 GCF_001515605.1 Sinocyclocheilus anshuiensis
ATCGCCGGATCGGCTTTCACCGTGGACGAAGTGGAGTCCAGCCCGGGGTCATCACATGTGGTTGCCGCAAGCCTCTTTCGTCGAATCCGCCGGGCGCCGCTCACTCAAGCCGCTTTGTGTTTCGTTGTGAAAGCGAAACTACTTTGTTTGGCCTTCCAAAAGAGGACATAATGTTTCTATAGTGGGTAAGTTGTATTTACAACACTGTTCCAGAACACACTGGATAGCTGGCCAATCAGAGCACACCTCGCTTTTCAGAACGATGAGCTTTGTAAAAAATCGATGCGTTTCAGAAAGGCGGGGCATAGAGGAGAAACAATAATGTACGTTATGTGGAAAATAATGTGTAATGTGTTTTCTACCGCATAAACACATTGCATTACACCAAATACACAAAATATGTTCTTTTTAGCAACATCATATGACCCCTTTAACCAAAGTTCTGATAACATTTCTTGTAAGCTTGTTTTACTTTGTTTTTGTGATTAACCTAAAGCAGAATGTGTTTTTACACAGGTCATTCCCAAGGGCCCACAAACCTCTTCTTGCAATGTACAGTACGGGAAAAGGCTGCAGAAACGCTCGAGTGGTGTATTATGTGATTGAAAGCGGGGCAGAGAAAGCGTTGAGAGCAGCCAAGAGGGTCAAAAAGTTTGGGCATTCCTCGACTTTATGCAAATATCGAGCAAAAAACGCCGGCGACAACACTGTGCAAAGAAGTAGATGAAACGTAAACAGGGTGTAAACATTGTTTTCAGAGGTGTGCTCTTGCCATAATTTAACACGCCCCGAAAGCAGTGGCATTGTAGCGTTGCCAGCGGCGCTGAGCGCAGATTTGACGCTGTAGTGGAAACGCACCGTTAATGCCTGTTTGTGAGCGCAGTGCTGCTTTGTGTACAGCGTTACCGGGAAACAGCTATTTTTACTGCTCCAAAAGCGGCACCTAGTGGCAAAGAACGAATTTGCAGTTTCATTCAGACCAATGCAATAAGACCAACAAGGGGGTGGGCAATATGCTAATGTTTTATGTTGACATCAACATGAAACGACTTGGGATTCGTTTTAAAAATGACTCGTTTCAATGATTCAGAGTCGACTCTTTCTTTTGAGAAATAATAACTTTATACACGGTGCACTTTCAATTTTAAAACTTTGCAGGATGTTTTCATTCACTTAGAACTGTGTTACACACTGCATGAAAGGTAATTTTCAAAAATCCATAATAGGGGCACTTTAAAAATTAAAAAATACCAGTGTTAAGTGTGGATTGTATATTGTATGAAGTATATTGTACAATTAACTGAGAGGCAGACCTTCACACTGTCAATATGGGGTTTGATATAGCCGTCTTTGTCCAGGTCCAGAACGTGAACTGGCCCAAGCAGTGGACTGTCTTTAGGAAATGCAACTGCTCTCACCCGCTAACTCCCCACTGCAGGCGCTCTGTTTCTCTGTAGCTGTGAATAGCCTGAGTGGTGAAAGAGAAATGTACCAAAGAATTGGAAAATGGGGTGAAAGTAATTAATAGCCAACGGCCAATAATTAACAGAAAATTTTTTACAAATAAAATGTCCTAGAAATGTTTACAACCTTATTTAGTTTTAACAACAGAGTTGTTTTTTATTAAAAGGTGGGGGGGAAATGCAGTCAAGACATGTAATTTAAGTTTAGTATTTGTTTGATGTAATCGTAGACTAGATGGATCTTTAATTTCAATGGAAATTATTTTAGTTTTACTTTAGGTTCAGAGTACTGGGACTCACTCAGTACTTAATAATAAAACGTAATAAACTCTATTTTATTATGAGTTTTTTTTTTCTCGAGGGAATGAGCAGCACCAACAATGACAAAACGACTGTTTCCAAGCAGGTTTCCCAAACACTTCCTTCTCTTCTGTTGTTCAGACAAATTAGCCCCACCCACAACTTATGGGATTGGAAGAGAGCGCCACCTGCAAGATTTCTGATTGGCTAACACGCGGGGGTTCACGTTCAAATTCTTTATGCTTTCAAATTCTTTACACTTTCAGGGCTTTCACGAAGAAAAGTGTTATTAATCAGCAGCACACCTATTTCACTTATAGTAGGAAGGGAACGTTTTCTAGAAAGTCTTGTGTTCACTTGGAAAGTACAGGTAGTTTGGAATTAAACTCCAGAAACAATACCCATAACATACGACCATAAAACGTCGAGAGTAGCAATCACAAACAACAGTTACAATATGAGTTTTGTTATGAAATGACACTGGATAGCAGTATTTATTTACAATATAGCCAGAACACACTTCTCCGTTTTTACATCGTCCTAGTGGTCAAATTCATATTGCTTTTTTCTAAGTCCTGTCTCTACTTCTTTGAAAAGGACATTCTCCTCTTCCTCGCTGATGAAATTATGTCTAACTTCAACATGTCCATGCACTACGGCTAAAATTTCCTGAAACGATCCAAACAACCATTTACACTCCTCTTTGCTCTGCTCTCAGGGCCTTTTCGTAAAGCCGAGCTCTCCGATGAAAAGGGATTTTGGAAAAATTTCCTCTGTACTTGTTTCGATACTCTAATTAGTAGTGTCAACCTGTTGAGTACATATTATGATACTTAAATATCCACTATATCAAGCGTACCATTGTCACTACTGTCATTGACAGGGCGCCATTTTGAATTAGCTAAGATTTCTGGGACTTGAAGTATTTGAATCAAATCGCTTCAGCCCAGCAGCGGTCCGTCCAGCATTATATTCAGTGCTCAATGACAAAATACAATTTTATGGGATGTTGTGAGTGCAAGAAGCAATGGTGATCCAATAAAAATAACAAAATGTAGCTGCAATTTACAAGAAAATTATTTAAATGAGTTATAAAGTTTAATTTTATAACTGTTATTTATTTAGCAAACGAAGATGCATGCAGCTACAAATACACGTAAACGAGTTTCATTTGCCCTCTGTTGTTCCCAGTGAGTAAAGAAGAACATTCTACTCTAGTGATGGTCTATGTAATTGCAGTTCCACTTTTCAACACTAGAGAGCACCACATGACTATTGCTTGCTCTGATAGATAAATATGAAAATAAAAACCTTTATTTCTGGGAGCAAACGCATCCTCTTTTGATTTCCTCCTAACATGCACGATATTTAAAAAAAAATTCCTGTCTCTTTCTATTTTGCCCCTTTGCTGAAATGTCACATTTTAAATCTATAAAGTAACCAGCTTTAATTTCCTGCATGTTTTTGTTAAATGTAAAATATCTCCCGCTTCCCTCCCCCTGCTGGCTATTCAGTGTTTCTATGGTAAATATTATAATCCAGACTTGTGACAATACAATCCAAACCTATCTCCAGTGACTGTGCTTTTTTCAGACTCTTATGTCACTGTTCTTTTAGATCTCTCTCTCTCTCTCTCTCTCTCTCTCCCAAACGCAACATCTGTCATTTAGAAATTTTCCGAATGGAATAACAGCTTACTACATACTGAATCATGTGCAGTATAAACTGTATAAAGCCTGCTATTTTTACTTAATTGTAAGTGAAATTACTGCATGATAAATATTTTGTGTACTGGTATGATCACATGACCTAATCGCATTGCATGTTTAATTCAGGCCATAGTGTTCGGTTGTTAAATAAAAAAATTTCACTTATTTAAATTTATTTTTTTAATATCTTAACATTAGCAATACAATTAAATAAGCCAAGAAAGAAGCATTGACAATAATGCTGATATATTATTTCAGATATCATGCAATTAATCACACTAAAAATGGAAAGTCAAGTAAAGCGCATTGTGGGATACAGTATTATGTGCAGTAAGCTCTGTTTATATTCTGCTCATTACTGGCAAATGCAGTAGGTCATCAACCGCGGCGGCAGCAGGCAGGGCGGCCCGCCGGGTGCTCCGAGAATGTACAAGCAGTCAATGGCCCAGCGAGCCAGAACTATGGCCCTGTACAACCCTATACCGGTGCGACAAAACTGCTTCACTGTCAACCGATCTCTGTTCATCTTCAGTGAGGACAACTTTGTGAGAAAATACGCCAAAAAGATCACCGAATGGCCATATCCTTTTAAACCCCCTCAGTGAGTACCCTGTGACCTCCAGTTGCAGGTATAGTGCACTTGATTGTGGCATAGGCCTATGTTAGGTCACCTGAAAATGTCTTAAAACACGAATCACATTACTGGTAGCTTAATGATAGCTTTGAAGAAAAAACGCGCGCGAGCTGGTGAATTGATCGCAGACGTTTAATTAGAATATTTTCAGGCGTTTATTTGTCAAGTTATTTCGGTGGCAAGATGAAGCGAGTCTATTTCTGGTGTGTGCTCGGTGTGTTACGTACGGCCGTGAGGTGAGCGGTGGCTCGCGGAGGCTTGCTGATGTCAGCATGTGCAGTCTCTCAGCTTAGTCTCATTCGAGAGAAAGCGATGGTGAAAAAGGGAGGTGAGGGGAGGGGGAAAGCCACCATTTCCCATATTCTAAGAGCTCCTGGAGAATACGAGATATATGTGTGTACTTGCATCTTTCATAGTGCACCTACTGAGCCTAATGTTTAAAGACAAAAGGGGTTGTGTATAGAGAGAATTGGAAATTGTTAAAGCAGTATCACAAGGCCGCAGGTAATCACATCAGTGCTGATGTTAAATACAGCGTGACAATGAGCATGATATTGTTTTTATACATCAGCTTAGTAAACATGTAACATACTTAAAAAAAAAAAAAAAATATTGTCTAGTTACCTCATTGGTTTATGGCAACAAATTGTTTACAAAATCAAGCAGCACACAGACTGAAAGCTTGTCAGGAATGGTGTATTTGAGTGGAGAAGAGTGACAGAGTTGGCTACTTCTAAAATCGCGTACTGTTAGAATATGTATTGCATTTGATGAAACATTTACTTCTCTAGTGTTAATAAACTAATAATAAACATTTGTAATAAACGTTTTAAAAGTGTGCAACCATTGAGCAGATCCATTGAATCATGTATGTATTTTTGACTTGGCATGTCCTGAAAAGACCATGTTTCACCCTTAATGGTTCACCGAAGCTTAGTGTTTTATATAAAGAAATCTTTAGCTATAAGCAGACTCCAGAAGAAGTTCACTCCCTGCCTTTTCTAATAGACCTCTTAGGATTTAAAAATCATTAAATGTGGACAGAATCGCACCCACACACACCTCTTTTGACATTGTATTTTGATCTGCCAGAGCTTTCAGTGACCTTTAACCTTGCACTCGACCTGAAAGCCACTCTTTCTACAAGCCTCATTCTTCTGATTTATCTCATGTAAACATCGAATGAGGCCTTGTGATCAGACATTATGAATTGCTGAAGTACGAAAGAGTGTGTCACATGTAGATTAGATGAAATGGTAGACTTAATTTATGGTTGCCAAACATTGCATCCTTTCTTTCACCTTCTTTACAGAGATAATGAAAGTCTAAAAAGACATTTGCGATGCCTACATTGTCTCAGCCTCTCTACGCTTATGAACAGTCTCTCTGCACTGTAAATGGAATGTAACCTTAATAGCTGTGTTTTCTATTTTAGTTTCATTGACGACTATGAAATTGCAGCCTATATGGAGTGCAAATAGCTATGCACATCTGTCCAAAGAGACCCTAAATATGTGCTTAGTTCTCTCAAAAAAATGTTAAAGTCAAGAAATGTAAATTTAGTCATGAAACATGTTTGTTCCTCTGGTCTCATTGAAGTAAGAGAGGCGCATGAATGTTTTCAACCACAAATAAGTCGATTGAGTTTTGAACTCAACCATCAAGTCTAGCTTTCCACCAAAGAATGACATATAGAAAATAATGAGAACTGAATCATATCAAATATACTGTGCTATAAATAGATGAGTTGGAGGAGAAGGCAGAAAGAGTGGTTGAGTGGACACCAGAGGGAGACAGACTGATAGAAAGAAGTTGTCGTGAGTCGTGAGTATAGGGCTGTGCAATATTGAAGAAAAATGCGATATGCGATAACTCATTAAATAATGCGATATTCGATATGTGATACGATAATGCTTAAAGTGCCACATGCTCAGATGAAACAGTTTTACTCAGCTGTTGCTGAGTCAGTTCTGTGAACTTCTATAACTATCTTGTGTCATATATATATATATATATATATATGGTTATTTGTATGTATGTATGTATGTACCAAGAGTTCCTGTAAAACCACAACAAATTCCTTGTGTTTGCGCACACTTAAGTGGTGAATAAAGCTCATTCTGATTCTGATTCTAATAAGAAAGCACCCCTACAACAACTTATGAAAGTGAACGGTAGTGTTTTACTCGAGCATTACATAAAAATGTCACTTTAACATTAGTTTAATCATTTTAACATTAGTTTAGGAACTGAATAATAAAAAGGAAAAATAAAAAACTGCTTAGAATTTACTCTTTGAATTCAATATGCACTGATTCTTATTTAAGCTACAAAAGTTATGTAGGTAAGAGCAGTGAGTGATTTTGTCTTTGTCTTTTGTTCATGGCCCCAAATATTGCAAGCTGTAGCGATATGCATATTGGGATATGTACATTTGCGATATTTCGATAATTTTGATATATTACACAGCCCTAGTCGTGAGCCCTTGCAGTTTTGTGTAAAGGCGTTGCTCTACATTCAGTCTGCAGAATTTAAATTATTTATTTTCCTTTTCTTTCCCCTTCTCTCTCAATTCCTCCTTCTCATTTTTTTCAAGCAAACTACTGTTTACTTATAACTGGCATACAATTTTTTTCAGTCATGGTCAATGCCAGCATTAGAATCAAGCTAGTTTTGTGTTAGTAGGTGCTGACATATCCAAGTCTACTATTAGTGTTTCAGTGTTTCAAAGAATTATGGTACAATCTGGTATGTACACACAAAATCACACGTTTTCTGACATATCAAACCTCTTTTTTCTGTATCACAAGCATGTCTCTTGCTCTCTCCTGTTTCGAGGTTCCTGTCAGGCTAAAAATAACAGTGGCGGACTGAAAGAGCAGTTCTCAATGGCATGTTCTCCTTTCCTCCCGCCCTTCTGCCTCCTTGGAGTCAGTCCTCTGTTGTATGCATACAGATGGGCCACAGACAGGCATCGCTGTCTAACCGCATACTCCAATGCAAGTTTGGAGGAGAAATGGAGACTGTAGTTCTCTAAGAGGGCTGCAGAGTGTCTTTAAATTAGAAAAGAGAACATGCTGCTTAGACCACTAAATCTGTACACAGTGTTTAGCGTAAGTTTGTCAGAATTATGTGCTCAGATATTTTTCTTCTCTTGTCTATTCAGCAGTATCTGACAAATTATAAGACACAAATGTAAAGTGGTTATGTGTACAGGCTGGATTGTAGTATTGATATTTCTTGGCAGTTCATGTTTACTCATTCTAACACTTTCTAATAACTTACATCTGATGTGTTTTCAAAGTTGTACAGGTGCATCTCAATAAATTAGAATGTCGTGGAAAAGTTCATTTATTTCAGTAATTCAACTCAAATTGTGAAACTCGTGTATTAAATTAATTCTTGCACAGATGTATTTGATGCATCCACTGATTGGCTTCAAGTTGCAAAATAAATTTTGTGTAATGTGTTAGTTCACACATATCCAACTTTATTAATACTTTAACCCCCAGTTTTACAGACAAGGCTTAAGCCTAGTCCCAGACTAAAATGCATGTCTGGGCTGTTTTAACTGAAAGAAACTTGCACTGTCAGTGCCATTGATTTGTCTCAAGATGCACATCAGTAGTGTTTTTATCTAAGGCACATTTATAAAAGCCACTTAAATGTCTTAATTGAACTATGGCTTAATTCTGGCTTAACCTAAGCCCTGTCTGTGAAACCAGGCCTAAGTGTTATGTACAAGGTTTAAGATGCCCAACATACAGTTGTGAAACACAAACACATCGTTGACATTGTTGTTCAGAGTTTTCTTTGTGTTGTACATAGACTATATGTTGGGTTATTATAGTTAACTAAAACCAAAACCATAAAATGTCCATTATTATGTAAAATAATTCAAATGAAATAAAATAAAATAAAATGTTTTATATAGCTGCCAAGGCAACATTTTTAATTTTCATTTAGTTTTACTTGTACTAAAAGAACTAAAGCTAAAATAAAAAAATAATATAAACTATACAGACATATTTAAAATAAAATCTTAACAATGACAAATGCACAAGCATTTATATACCTGGATATACACGTGCAAACTAATATGAAAGAGATTCTGAGAATTGAAGAAAAAGTCTTTGAAAAAGATGGCAGGATGTCCGTGTCTAAATTATTTAGGTTGGAGGCATATAGATGTACACACCTTAATGCAAACATATCACAAGGCTACATAAGCATACGGTTTTCAGTTAAGCATTGATTGGTTGATTGATTGATTTATTTTTTTAATAACACACGTCACATAATTGGATTATAAACACAGGCTTCAATGGACACTTCAGCTCTTCTTCTCCCCTGGTTCACAGCATCACAACATGTTCCTCTTTGTCTCAACAGTGGGTATGATGGGATATGACTGGATGATAGGATTGTACTGTCATCTTAGATCCTCTCTTCCATTTGGGCAGCAGGGAGTTAAATGTGTCATCCTAGATTCATTCACACAACTGTCACTGACTCTGTCTCTGCCACTCACTCCCTCTCTCACCCTCTCTTCCTGTCTCAGTTTATAGGCATGATTGTAAAAGATATAAATATTGGATTGTGAATATATATATATATATATATATATATATATGTTCCTCAGTTTGTCTCTCTGGTGGTGAGGTTAGGTTGTGTTGGACCATTGTTGCATTACACTGCCCACATTTTGGTTTTGAATTTTCACATAAAGGTGTAAATGTGTATTGAGAAGGTGTGCAACAACATTTCTGAAAATTAAAGGTGCAGTAGGAGATCTTGGAAAATGCTAACTTTAGCCTGATAGCACTGAAAGCCAACGTCCCACCCTCCCTGCAATCCCCGTCCAAAGCCACGCCCCCTGAACGCATATATACGCTCACAGATCAGAATACCAGAGACAACATTACTACAATAGGCTACATCAGCGATTCCCAATTCCAGCCCATGTTCCGAAGTTAAATAAACTTCAACGGATTTCCCCTGCTCAGGGAGGAGGG
>NW_015540942.1:863506-869589 GCF_001515605.1 Sinocyclocheilus anshuiensis
CGGTTCATTTGAATCAGTGAGTTGTCGACTCGAGAACAGCTGCAATCGGATCATTCCAATTCGTGAATGAATTGTTTGGTGCGATTTGCGAACAGATTTAACGGGTTCATTGAAAAGAATCAGTTCGTTCATGAATTTTCTGAACCTGAAGCTTCTGCGTCTCGGAGCACGTGATATATTATAAGGAGTAATGAGAAGTTTTATGAAATGTAGTGAAGTAAAAGTTACTCAAAATAAAACTACTCCAGTAAAGTACAGATACTTGAAAAATGTACTTAAGTACAGTAACTCACTTCTAACGAGCTGGTTATCTGCACCACTGGTGTTAACTAAGCGAGACATGCAAAATATGCAGAGCGGGGGAGCGCAAGGACTGGAATTGGGAACCGCTGGGCTACATCATGTGTCATTCACCGGTGAGAAAACTTTAAAAGTACTACAATACCAGGAAGGAAGATCGGGTTGTTGATGTTTGTCTGCCATTTTCGCTCTGTCTGCACAGCGTGCGTGAACGCGCTGATGACGTATCCTGTCTGCGCGAACCGGGTGCGCAGAGGTATGCTAATACATACATTGACAGGCAGGTAGGAAAGCCAATTAAAACGCTCGGACCGAGCGTTTTGATTGGACGAACATTTCTTGGTCCTACGCCTTCCACAGAATATATAAATACAGATAAATACATTTAGACCACTCAACTTAATGATCGCTATCGGGATGTTAAGAGACTTTCAACCAGCATAACAAAAAATGTTTCTGAAGACAATCACCTATTGTACCTTTAAACTGGCATTCAAGTCATGTTTTAGCATGAGACCTCTTTGCGAATTATAAGAGCACCAGTCTTGTTGTTTCGGCTAAGCAGTGTGTGTATGTACATGTTTGTGTTTGCCTTCCGGCCTAATCTGCTGGTTTCATACCTCCTGATGTCTGGATCTAAATGAGCGTAGTCATCCGTAATGTTGCAGCCCCACGCTGCTCAGCTGCTGCCGCAGACGAGGCTACAAAACCCAGTCATTAACACACTCTCGCTCGTCCACATTCACACTCACAAGGCTGTAATCTAGAGAAACCTCGATCTCTTTATCTGTCTGCATTTACTGACCCTCATGTTGTGTAAGGACTGAGATGTTTGAACTTCAAAAAGTATAAAAGTGGTCCATATGCCTTCTGAAGTCATATGATACCTTTGTTTGAGGAACAGACCATTTGTACTATTGTTTTGTTTAATACTTAAATTGTGCTTTTGTGTCGTTTTTGAGGCTTGAAAGCTCCAATCCCAATGCATGGTAAAGTGCAACCAGTAAAAACCTTCAAAATCCTCTTTTTATGTTCCATAGAAGAAAGTAAGTCATACAGGTCTGGAACGACATGAGGGTAAAAGATGACAGATATTTTATTTCTCTTTCCCTTTGATGATTTTTACAAAATGACTCTGTGTTGACATGTACAGTATGTCCTTGTACAATGTAGCAGAGGTGTATTGTCGGTTGTTTTATTGGCATTGCTTGCATCTTAATCTAGCATTGCACTTCACTACCTGCTCATGTTCTTCCTCTTTCCATATGGTTCTGTAGCTTTTGTTCTAGTAGTGAATTATTCATTTCTGTGGCTAGGTGGTATGTGTGTGTGATGCTGACTTGGGAGAAATCTATTTTGGGTGCAGAGTGAGGAAAAAAGATGTGGTAGCTTGAATTTTCATGCTGGTGCTCGTGTCACGTGCTGCTAGTGCTAATGCTGTTGCCACTGATTCACACCTTTACCTACTACCTGCTCTCTAGCAGATACACACGCAAACACATATTACCGATACCACCACCGTCTACAATGCTGCTGTTTTACTACTTCTAGCACATAGAAATACATAAATAGTACTATTAGAGACAAGACCATTGTAGTCTCTGTTCGCTGATATAGCTTCTCAAATTGTTGTAAAATAAGTTGTTTATAAAAACTTCATATTATATTATATTATATTATATTATATTATATTATATTATATTATATTATATTATATTATATTATATTATATTATATTATATTATATTATATTATATTATATTATATTATATTATATTATATTATATTATATTATATTATATTATATTATATTTTACGTGTATGCACTACTGTTCAAAATGTATTACTATTATCACTGTTGAAAACAGTTGTGCTGCTTAATATTTTTGTAGAAACCGTAATCTTTTTTTTTCAGGGTTCTTTGATGAATAGAAAGTTCAAAAGAACAGCATTTATTTGAAATCAAAATATTTTGTAACATTATTAAGTGCCTTTATTGTCAATTTTGATCTATTTAATGCATCCTTGCTGAATAAAAGTATGAAAAAAAAACCTTACTGACCCTAAATTTTTTGAACAGTAGTGTATGTATTGCATTTAATTATTGCAGAATTCTCTTTGATACAGGAATTAAGGGGAATGTTCCACCCAGAACTTCCTGTAAAGTTAATTAGCCTACTGCACTTTTCATTCATGCTGCTTATACACACACGCACACAAACGGTATCTATGTTAATCCTGTCCTAACAGACTGATTTCTGAGCACTAAGGATATATAAAGAGTAAATGTGCGACTAGAGTGAGGGGAAAGAGATGGAAAGAGTGTTAGCGCTTGTAACTACAGACCTATCTTTTATAGCTGCATTAAGAGAGGGAAAAACACCGCTGTTTCTAGTTAATAAATTATTCAGGCTGCAGCACCAGAATGCAAGAGATAGAATTAGAAAAACAAACAGCCTGGGACCTTACAGCCAGATGAGGAAATCAATACATATTTACATTTCACTGGCTGGGCTTCTCGGGTCGCTCTGTAGAGCACTTCGCCGTCTACTACTGCTAATTACCACACACATACATTCACTGACTGACTGACATGCCCATTGAATCACTCATGTACTGTATTAGTGGATTAGCGTCTGGTACTGTATAATTGTGTGTGTCTGATTGCTTCAACTCATTCTGCCTCTGATATGTCTTGTCAGCCATTTTGATGCCGCTACTTGTATAGGATTTCGTAGATTGCAACTCTTCAATAAAATCAAGTTATGGTGGGGAATAGTTGATGAGCCAAATCTGACTTACTGTAAATGTTCTGCACTGAGTGCAAGGGAACATCTCTGGTCAGCATGATTTTCATATCATATTCACTCTTTCTATTTTTTAAAATGCATGTTATTGATATTATTGTGAAAAAATGTGACCTTGTGTGATTTTTTTTTATCAGTATGTCTTAATTCGAGATGCAGTGAAATGACAGACTTCTCTCTGGTGACGTATGCTGGACTTCTCCAATCTTATCATTTAGTCTGCTTAAACCTGACCCTGCAAACTCAAGTTCATCTGACACCATTTATGAGCGTAATGCATTCATCTCAAAACCCAATCAAGTCCCCAGCCTACATTTTTTGCTTTTTCAATAATCTCTTACACTCGCATGTACGTCAGCATAAAGAAGAAAAGATCTGCTGCAGATCCTGTTTAATCGCAACTCAGCCAAAATATTTAGCCATTTTGTACTGGCCTTTTAAATTAATGAAAGAAATTACATCCCTTTCTTTAGGGATGTTAGAGAAATGTGCAGACAAACGTCAGTTAATGAAAGAAATTTTGCTGTTATTAATAATGTGATCTTTTGTGTAATAATGAATAAAATATGAGACTGTAATGAATATACACTACTGCTCAAAAGTTTGGGATCAGTAAGACTTGTAATGTTTTTTAAAGAAGTCTCTTCTGCTCATCAAGGCTGCATTTATTTGATCAGAAATAGAGAAAAAAAACAGTGTTGCAAAATGTTATTACAATATAAAATAATGGTTTCTATTTTAATATACTTTAAAATATAATTTATTTCTGTGATGGCAAAACTGAATTTTCAGCAGTTATTGCTCCAGTCTTCAGTCACATGATCCTTCAGTATTTGGTGTTCAACAAACATTTATTTTATTATTGTCAGTGCTGAAAACAGTTGAAGTGCTTAATATTTTTATTTATATTTATTTTTTTCAGAATGATGAATAGAAAGTTCAAAAGACCACCATTTATTTAAAATAAACATATTTTGTAATGTTATAAATGTCTTCACAGTTTAATGCAACACCTGCTAAATTAAAGTATTAAAGGGGTGGTTCATTGCGATTTGACTTTTTTAACATTAGTTAGTGTGTAATGTTGCTGTTTGAGCATAAACAATATCTGCAACGTTACGAAGCTGAAAGTTCAATGCAAATGGAGATATCGTCTTTCTGGCAGTTTAATGCCTACAAAAATGGCTGGTATGGACTACAACAAGTTACTTCCCGGGTTTGTGACATCACAAACCCAGATAAATCCTGCCCTCGGGAAAAGGCAGCAAAGGGGGCGAGGCCATGCTTTAGAGAAGAGGAAGAGAAAACTAGAGGTGCACGGAAAAATCTATTCATATATGAATCGCGATTCTGTCTTCTAACGATTCTAATGGATTCACAAGTTTCAAAATCAGTGTAGACAGATATTTTTCACATAGCTATGAGAAGCGTTAAACATGGACGCGCATGCGATTGCCGTGCTGTATTAAAGCTTTAATCTAAATAAAACCGTATATTAAAAGCTAACATAAGTAGTAGCATTTACAAATAACAGCGTATCTAAAAGTATGACAACAACAAACAAAGAAACATACCACTCTGAAACGTCTTGTAAGAGCCTTCTGGGTCTCAATCGGGCTCAAACTGATAAGCAATATTGACGACGCCATTGTTTACAATAAACCGGAGCACATGCCACTGAGCTGAGGGGGCGTGACGTTTAGACACGCACTAGGCGGTTTAGTGAATCACAACACACTTGGCCAGCTAACCAATCTGAGCCCATTGTGTATTTCTGAGGGAGGGGCTCAAGAGAAGGGAGTGGAATAAAGGTAAATTATGTGAAAAATTATGCGTTTTTTAAAAAACGAAGCATTAACAGCATTAACACCACCCCATAAACACAATCAAGCCTAGAAAAAAAACAGTCAACCACCCTTTTAAATAAAAGTGTAAGGGACAGAAAGTTATTATCCCCAAGTTGCTATGTGTAGAGATGCTCAAATGCATACATTCAAGCCATGTAGAAGGTGACGCATGTTATCGTCAAACTTGTGACACGTATTGGTCTGGTTTTCAAGCAGAAATCAAACACTTTGTGAGTAACTGTTTGACTTGCAATGAATTTGCACACAATCAACAGCCGGAAACCATGCTATCTCATGACATCCCCTGCTGGCCATGGCAGATTATCAGCATGGACTTGTTCAGTCATCGGCAAAAAGACTATTTTCCACTTCTCAGATTTTTAGATAGGGTGATCACAGATAATGGCCTTCAGTTTGGTGCTCTGTTTAGGCGAATTTGAGCGAATTTGAACTTCATTACTAAGACATCCTAAGTTAAATGGAGTTGGGCACCAAGATTCCTAAGATTGCTTTTAGTTACTGGGGTTGTGGAGCGGCTTAGTCACCGAAAGCAGTTGGTGAAATCCTGTTATGACAGGTAGGTCAGCTCGTGATCTCTCAGAGCTGAACACAGGTGAAAACCCTGCACTCTGGAGGGTCAGCACCTGTCTTCAGAAAGTGACACCATGCTCTTATCTTGTGAATGTGGGTGGATCACATTGCAACAGAGTGCAGCTAGCAGAGGCAGAATCAACCTCTGTACAAGCATTGGACAGGAATGAACCCGAGTTGCCTCCTATGCTGGAAGGGAGTGTTGCAGAGGCCCCTTTATCTGCTGACTCAGCTCTTGTGAAGTCCTTCATGCAACCCAATCAAAACCTCATCATCAGAAGGACACACATAACCTAGTCCTGGCCGATTGTCCAAGCCACCCAAGAGGCTTGATTTGTAGGGATCTTACCATTTCATCAAGGGCTTGAAGGTGAGTTCAGCATGCCTCTTGGCAACTGATCACAGTCTCAATGGACCTTTTTCACATTTCCGGGTTTCTCAGCAGCGGAAGTCATCATAGTTGGGTTAACTTGAAGAGCAGTGAATGGGAGAGTACCACAAATATATTTTTTGCATTCCCATTTGCTCAAATAGCAAA
>NW_015540942.1:870545-875937 GCF_001515605.1 Sinocyclocheilus anshuiensis
TAATATTCTCTGCTTCTCAATCGGGCTCAAACTGATAAGCGATATTAACGACACCGTTGTTTACAATACAACTGGAGCACATGCCGCTGAGGTGAGGGGCGGGACGTTAGACGCGCACTAGAGGCAGTTTAGCCAATCACAACACACTGGGCTAGCTAACCAATCACCTATTTCTGAGGGCGGGGCTTCATAAAAGCAGGAAATGATCAGCGAGTTTCTCAGAGAAGGGACAGAGCGGTGTGGAATAAAGGTAAATTATGTGAAAAATTATGCGTTTTTTAAAAAACGAAGCATTAACACATGTTAGACTGCACCCCATAAACACAATCAAGCCTAGAAAAAAAAACACTGAACCACCCCTTTAACTTCTTTCTGCCTACATACACAAATATATTTTAAAGTAGTTTATTTTAAATAATTTTTATGAAATTTCTGTCTTTTTTAAATGAACTAATTGTATTTAAAATATTGAAAAGCATATTTATAATAAGCCTTTTCTTTGCTTCATCCACCATCTTGGATTAATTTTTTTCTCCCACTAATCTCTGCACATTGCGTTCTTGAATTGTGTTTTTCCACAAAGGATACATTCGCTGTTGCTGTAGAGTTTGTGGAAAACGAGGTATCTTGGGAGGCATCAGAATAACCTACCATGTTAAGACCCCTGCATTGTGAGAGTTTTCATCCTGACCTCCTGTACCAGCTGTCACCTCACTCCTAACAGGAATGACCTCTCAGAGCATACAGATAGCGTTCACAAGCCACTGACGCTGCTTTAAACACATGCACACAGGCAGAGAAAAGACAGTTTCTCCCTTCCTTTGTCTCCCGCTTTCTTTTATCTCAGTGGCATTGCTATATATAGTGTTGTGCAGAGGGAGGAAGGTGGGTTCATAATTAAAGTTTTCTGGCGGAGCACATCATAGCATTGTCTCATGTTCATCCTGTCTTTAAATGGGCACCTTTTTGACAATGCAAGAGAGTGAGAGCGGGACAGGTCTTCAATGCACCAAAACACATGTTTCGGCCACATCACACTCTGTGGCCATATCACACACACGGGCCTCTAGAGCGGGAACAGGGTGTCCATTCATCCACCCTTCTAGAGACAGAGGAAGAGTGCGCCACTTTTGCTTTCATCATCCCAGTGGGCGTGCGAACGCACACCCTCACGCACACAAACAGTAGTATTTAAATTAGACACTAGAATGATCACACACGACAACACTGATGTTATTACGCATGCATGTGGAGGAACATGCACACACACTCGGAGCAGAGGCCAGGCAGGCTAATTAAAAGGCACTGAGGGTGTTAATGTGTTGTAATGCTGGACGGACTGCCGGGTATTACAGGAGCTGGAGCTTTTACTGTACAGAGCCTTTGAAAGCCGGCCTGATCTCTTCTTCTCTCTCTGCCTCGACAGATATTTCAGCTAATGCCACACTATAATGAATCATTCTCCCTTTTTTCTCCTTAAAGCCTCATGCTGTTTTACACACTACAACCTGTTCATTCTCTGATGGTGATTTTTGTCTCTGGAGGTCAACAGGCCAATGTTGTGTGGGTTGTGTCATTCAAAACTGAATAAAGCATGCCTTTTAAATTCCTGAATTTGAACTGAGGAAGCAAACGGTATGTAAACTTCAACTCAGTGTAAGGAAGGACATATAAAAGGAAATTTGTATAACTGTAATTTTTAACTAGAAAAGCCAACTTTGTCAAGATAAACTTTAAATGTTGGCTTCAGGAAGACTTGATTGACAGTCTAAAGATTTATAAGTATAACATATTTTTTATGGACCACGTTGGAAAAACACTTCATTTCCCAGAATGCATTGCCTGCTTTGAATTTATTTTGAATTGTATTTCAGTAAATTCAAGATACAAACAAGGCATAAAAATGCATAGCACACACAAATAAAAACAGAGAGTTTTTAATTAGGTTGTTTTTGGAATTGAATGGATTATAATTTTAATTGACATTTCTCTCTGGAAAGATTTTTGCACTGAGCTCACTGCAATGCATTCTGGGTTTGCGTCATGTAGTCATAAAGCAAATATTATAAGATATTCTGCCTTAGAATTAGTTCAAAACGAGTATCTTGGAAAGTGGCAAAATTAAGTTGCCAACCTTTTTGGTAAAGCCTTTGCATTGGGAGATGCATTAAAGTCAGCATAATGGCTAATATTGTTAACTAAAACTAAAACCAAAACCATAACAGCCTTTTCATTTCTTAAAATAAAATAAATGTTAAGTGAAAAGTATAAAAAAACTGACCAAGGCAACTTTCTAATGTTTGTTTAGTTTAAGTTGAATTACTCAAATAACTAAAATTAAAACTGACATAAAAAGAACAAAACTACATAGACATTAAAAAATGAATAAAACTGACAAAAACACTTAACAAAATGACTCAAATGTTAAATCTAAAAATTCAAAATATTATTAAAAACTATAATTGTATAGTAATAGTATAGTAATAATAATAAAATAACACCGGCAGGCATGAAATTAAAGTTCACTCTGTTTATTATTTAAATGCATGTTATTTATCTTATTATGAACAATTCATCTGTGCATTTTTTTGACTAATTTTTATTCCAAATATCATAACATAAAAATAAACGATTTGTTGCTCCCTCTTTTATGTTGCGATTTGAAAATACCATCTGCATAGCTCTCTAGGTTTTCTAACAGAGCTTGTGTGTGTGTGTGTGTGTGTGTGTGTGTGTGTGTGTGTGTATCAGTCCTGATAGCCAAATCTTACCCACCCTGAAGTTCTTGTGTATAGTGAGCCAAAGAGGCATATCATTTTGAATCACACAGAAGACTCTAAACTTCTAAGCTTGTGCTGGCTCTCAACACACATGCACGCATACACGAATTGGCCTGCAGTAAATATAAGTGCCGAGTGATGAGGTCATTTTAAGCATACAGAATATGCTTGACTCATACTCATCTACGGCATGTATTACTTCAGCATGAATACCACAGGCTCAACCAGCCGTAAGGAGATGGTGCTTGATGCTGTTTGGTCCATGCAGGGTGAGCATGATGCTACGTTTGCTTTGTGAAGCATTTTCTCAGTGAGTTTGGACTTGATTTTCAGTTAACCTCTGTAAAACCACTGCTGCATATGACCTTGACCTGTATTTAATGCAAGGGACTTGATGTGATTTTGCGAAGTAATCAGGTTAGAGAGATTGTTTGAATGTCTGCCCTCTCAGTATCAGATGTATTGATTCTTCACTGAGGTTTAGAGAGCCAGTACAGTTGCTCCTAAGTTTACATATCCCTTAAAGAATCTGCAAGTTGTTTTACCATTTTTTTTTTAATAAAGGGATTAAATCTTAAAAATAAAATCACAAAACATTTTTTAGTGCTGCTTTTTAGAAGCTGCAAAAAATATTTACATCAATTCCACAATACAGAATACTTGAATTTATATATATGATCTATTTAATATTTATCATTTAATATGATATTTTTAAATATGAATTTATATTTATTATTCATTATTATATTTATATTGTTTATATTTTATGCATGTTGTTTTCTGGAATGTCAGCCATCTGTCCTTTGCAAAACTGTTGTTTTAAACATTTTCCTTAACCTGTGATTCTCACTCCATTTGAGTACATGATCCTGGCTACCATCATCGCCAACTGCATCGTCCTGGCCCTGGAACAGCACCTTCCAGAAAGGGACAAGACACCCATGTCAGAGCGCTTGGTGAGTTCTGGTTGTGTTGATTAGTGTTTCTTTGTTTCCGTATATTGTAAAACCAGAATCCATGTAATTCAACAGAAAACGCAGGAACTAATTGGTCTCTGATGTATCACTCTTTTTGCAGAAATCCAGTGGTTAATTCATGTTTACACACTCTTATTTCTCTTTGTCCGTCCCTTTGTGTTTCTCTCTCACAGGAGGACACAGAACCCTACTTCATTGGCATTTTCTGTTTCGAGTCGGGCATTAAGATCTTGGCTTTGGGCTTTGCCTTCCATAAGGGCTCGTACCTACGCAATGGCTGGAATGTCATGGACTTTGTAGTGGTGCTTACTGGGTAAGTCAGAACAAACACATCCGCATGCTTGAAGCATTCACTAAGAATAAATTGCGCCTACTGATACAGTTATTTATGCGCACACGTCGTCTGCATTGTTTTAGCACCTGATTCACTAAAGGATTTAGCAAATCAGGTAAAAGTACTAGGGAAATTTTACAATCCTTCATACAAATTTTGATAGCACAACAAAAAACAGTATGCTGTTGAACACTCTCATTCTTTTAAGAAGTTCAGTATTAATGCTCACAGAGTGTCTGCACAAATACCCATGACATTGTTTCAAAGCAGTCCGAACTGAGTTGGTACTTGGCTCTTCTGGTATGGCAAGCACTGTTTTGCTGTGAAATACTGATACTTTTTCTGTCCCTGCCACACTAGCAGCAGGAACGTACTTTGAGCAGGGGGGCTGAGGAAAAGGGGGAATTTTTATGTTACAACGCGGTTACACCAAGTCATCCGTTTATTCGTTTTGTTCAATTTTTATGTTTAATATAAGCTAAGCGACTTCATCATTGTACTATTTTATTGTTGATGTAACGTTTTTTTTTATTACATATTGAATCAACCTTAAGCATTAGTTTTGATCAACGAAAAGATAACGTTAAAGATCAAGATGCGAGAATGCGACATAGTTGCTGCCGAGGTAAATGGACTCTCTCGCTCGTGGGTACAGACGTGTTACAGCGGAAAAAAAATATGATCAAAAAGTCATGGCAACAAATGTTTTTTTTTTTATCAGTATATGATAAAAGTTTTAAACAACACACAGTCAAATTGATTTAACTTAACTCATGTTTTACAGTGTGACCACAATAACGACTTATTAGAGTGGCCTACCATACTGACTGGATAATGAGGAAGAATTGTTAGAATTAGAATTAATTATTGTTAGAATTAATACTACTAAAACAAAATAAGATTAATGCGTATGCCTACTGCTGGTTGCTGAAGACTGAATAGCAGCGTTGAACACTGCTGTCTGATTTTGCTCGTCAAAGGAAATATTCCAAAGTCACAACTGAGCCGCTGCGCATCTCCACGCAAACACAGCGGTGTTTCGTTTATGAATGAACCTGCGTTTTTTAATGAATCTAGTGAGTCAATTATTCAGTTACCCATTCATAAAACAGTCACTCGCTTTGTTCCTGAACGAATCAACTGTTTGAACGAATCATTAAACGAATGATTCAGTGACAAAGACAGAAATTTGCTGCCACCTACTGACAGTTTTAGTTTCATTTTTAAAGGGGTCATGTGATGCGATTTAAATTTTTCCTTTCTCTTTGGAGTGTTACAAGCTCTTGGTGCATAAAGAAGAT
>NW_015540942.1:876078-880574 GCF_001515605.1 Sinocyclocheilus anshuiensis
GTCAAAACTGAGCCGCTGCGCATCTCCACGCAAACACAGCGGTGTTTCGTTTATGAATGAACCTGCGTTTTTTAATGAATCTAGTGAGTCAATTATTCAGTTACCCATTCATAAAACAGTCACTCGCTTTGTTCCTGAACGAATCAACTGTTTGAACGAATCATTAAACGAATGATTCAGTCACAAAGACAGAGATTTGCTGCCACCTACTGACAGTTTTAGTTTCATTTTTAAAGTATAATTTCAGTTATTTCAATCATTTAGTATTTCTTTATTCAAAACTTTATATTTAAAACATTGATTTCATAACATTGTTATTATGATTTTAAATGCATTCATGCCACCTCCCAGCCTCATTAAATAGTCTGTAAACATGTGGAAATGCTGCTTTTGTGTTTTTCTGTTTCACCTCTATAGTGTAAAGATGAATTTTGTAAAGATGAGACGTTTTTCCACAGCTTTCACATAGCTAAAACAGACAACGCGATCACCTTCCTCAATATAATGTAGCCACCTCCATTTGTCAAACCAGTTTGTATTGAATGAACGAGAAAATGTCTCTTTTCCGAACTGCCTTCCAGGAAAACTGAAGTTGGCTGGTTGGTGTGGAGTGATTGCCTCGACCAAATCAATAACGCTAGTATTTTGTGCTGGTACTGCCGCGGCGGCAACGTTCATGTTACCTTGAATTAGCGCGGCTCCTGGGCCCAGATCCGGGGCTGATGTGGTGGTCACTTTGGAGGAGCTGTTGCAGCTGCTGCTGCTGGTTGGCTGCCCACTAGGCATAGGCTTCAGGTCTGCTTCCTTATCCGACTGATCCGCCAGCTCAAGGCTCGGTCTCTTTTTATTTTGTTTGTGCTTCGCAAAAAAATCAGAAATGCGTTTTTGCGCCATGTTGACTGGTGTATTTTTAAATCTTCAATGACGGATGCGGACGTGGTGACGTCACGCGACAATTGTTGCTTATTGTCATTAAGCTTTTCCCCCTTATGATTTTAATGAATATTCAAATTAATAAAATTAGTTTTATTTATTTTTTGTTACAAAATTTAAATGTATTTATTTTTAACACCGCACCTCCAGCACCCCCATTTTTTCTTTAGCACCCCTACTTCCCACGGTAATGCCTGCTTTCCACATGCAGTAATAGCATTAATTGCACCAGGCAGATAGCATCAATAATGAGCCTAATTAGAAAGAAGGTGTGTTTGTGCTGAAAATAATGACAATTAGTTAATTTAAATACACCTGATGTAGTGCTAAACCAGCACAGATAACGCCTGGTTAAACTGGATTACAGGTGGCTAGTGAGGAAGACGCAGGTGCAAAAGTGGTGCAACTGTTTAGTGAATTTACCCCACAAGCTTTTTAAAGGGGTCCTATTATGCTTTTTCACTTTTTCAACTTTAGTTAGTCTGTAATGTTGCTGCTTGAGCATAAAAAAGATCTGCAAAGTTACAAAGCTCAAAGTCCAATTCAAAAGGAGATATTTTATTTAACAGAAATCACTTTTCAAAAATTACAACGAATGACTCGTTTGGACTACAACGCATATTTTCCGGGATTTGCGATATCACAAATACCGACGAATGAGATGAGACCTGAATGAGCTGCACTAGAGAAGGCAACGAGTGTTATCACTATGTCGGAGACACGCTAGCTTTCCCAAGGCAGACGAACTTAGAGTGGTTACAATCATCCGGGTTTAAATCGTGCTCAAATTGATTTGATTTTGATGAAATATTTACACTGAAGCTCGCAGGCGGCTATGGTAAGGGGCATGACATTTCCCGACCAGGCGCCGAGTGCTGCCAATCACAACACACACTGGCCCAGCTAACCAATCACAGCACATTTCGTATTTCAGAAGGCGGGCCTTCATTTGATACAGGAACTGTTCGAGTCGTTCATGCCAGACTGGGGAGAGAGGTGTTGTAATAATGTAAAATATGTGAAAAATTATGTGTTTTTCGAACAACCTAGTATGTGAGCCTGTTCTAGTACACCCCCAAAACAAAATCAAGACTTTGTAAAAGAGCATAATAGGACCCCTTTAATATCGCTGTGTTGGTGTTTTAAACATGCTCATAATATGGCATATTGCCTGCTGTGATATTCTGTTTTAAAATGGGTGAATGTTTTGCCATTATTATTCTTTTTTTTTAATAAATTCTGCACGTGTTTGTGTAGATGTGTATGTATGTCAGCTGTAACTGCATGGCAAGTGATGTTGTGTTCTCCTGACCTAATGAGCTCATGGTGAGCCCAGATCAGAGCAGCACTGCGGATACAAGCAGTGAGGACACGCTACAAATGTCACCAGAGAGAGAGAGCAAGACAGAAAAAAAGAGAAACAGACAGGAGGAAGGATGATGGGACAGCACAGGGCTGTAGACAATCACAATTGTTTGCAAAGAAAGAGGGAGGAGCATAAGAAAAGCTGATGGTTAGACACACTGTACCTAGATTGTTGTCCTCTTACTCCAATATCTTGTCTGGTATTCATGCTTCATGCTTTGTGAGCTACTGAAATGAGCCGCATTGTGAAACAGCCAATCAGAACAGAGCTCAACATTATTATTCATGACCCTTTTAAATAAGGTAAAAACAGGCCATTTCATTCTAGGGACAAATCCTAGGGTTGTAAATGGACATGTAAAACCATTTCTGGAGATTTTTTGCCCTTACCTAAGCCACATACCTTCTATGTAGATATCAGAGAACAATTTAAAATATTGTATCAATGCATTCTATGGCACCTTTAAGACAGCTCAAGCTTAATGCAAGGACATGTAATTATAAGTAAAGGTAACAGAGTTGATTTTTGACATTATAAACCTCGTGTTCAAGGGCACGAAAATTAAAGGTGTTTTATAGAGAATCTAATGCTGATATTTTTGCTAATGTTTTGTTGGACAAATAAATAGCGTTGTGCCTTCTCAAGGCAACTCAAAATAAATTTTAACATGCTAACATGACAACATTCTAACGGGATTGACGGTTTTGTTTTAAGTTGACGTTATTATAATACAAGGCAAAGAGAATTTAAGGCTGATATTTTTGAAGACTTTTACTTTTGAATGATCACATTTTTACTGTACAAAATCATGGTAGCAGTTTTGACATTATGATCGTCCAGTTATGTATATAACGTGGAGATATGTAAGTGTAATAATTATTTTAAAAGGGAAAATATGATGGTAACAGAGTTGACATGCAACCTGAGAACACAAGTCTTATTAGTACATCTTCAACTAAAAGCATACAATATATGAAGAGTGAATAAAGATAAGATGCTAGTTTATATTGCTAATTAATACTACTGCTATTAGCATTAATGCACTGTAAAAATATTTTTCAAAGTTGTAAATAAAACAAAGATTATTGGAGTATTTTTTCTTTTCACAAGAAAATACTATTTCAGTTTTTCTTCTTAAAAATATCACGTTTATTGCAATATTTTACTTGCATTTCGGTGTCATTGTTTGTGAAATTTCCTAGCAATTTCTGAATGAAAATAGTTTCTACACCCATTTTTTCCTGGTGTATTACTACCTCTAATAATAACCACAATAAGGACAACAAAAACAACTATTATTATTATTATTATTATTATTATTATTATTATTATTAATAATTCTCAATTATCATTAATTATGTGCATATTTGCTAATATAGCAAAGAAAAAACATAACTTGAATAAAAAAAAATTCAAGAAAAAAAGAAAAATAAGTGTTTAGAAAATGTCTGTATTAACACTATACTTTGGTTGCTATGGTGTATTTTTTTAAGGGCACAAGCATGAGTATTAGTTATTATGTGTGTTACGGGGCGAACGAGACATGCGGATCCAAGTGCAAGGCTTTATTTACAAAGGCGTGGTCAGAAGAAGACCACCACAGAGGAGCAGAAAACCACCAGGCCGGAGAAGATGGGACAGAAGCCCACCAGGGCGGAGCAGACGGGATAGAGGCCCACCAGGGCAGAGCAGAAGCCCACCAGGGCAGAGCAGAAGACATCCACGGCGGAGCAGACAGAGCAGGAACCCGCCAGGGCGGAGCAGATGGGACAGAAGCCCACCAGGGTGGAGCAGAAGACCTCCACGGCGGAGCAGACGGAGCCAGGACCCATGGCAGAGACTGGGGCCTAGGGAAAACAGAGACAGACAATGCAGGCAGTGCATTCATGGTTTCAGGGGCCAAGGCAGGGAACACAAGAAGTTCATCAATGTTCTCTATGGCAGTGACAGAGTTAAAGAGACAGACACGGGGACTGTAACACAGATAATCCGGAATTAGGTACATGTGGGAGTTGTGGTCTGGCAGATAGATCAAGACCGAAGACCGGGATTGAAACTGGATGGGTAGACATTTCAGTAAGTGACATTAGACAGGCAAACAATTCACAGTCAGACTTGAAACAAGACAGACAGACAATTCAAGATCAGATTTGACTGTAGAATTTAAACCAACAGACAGTTCAGAATGGGATGCATT
>NW_015540942.1:883016-884095 GCF_001515605.1 Sinocyclocheilus anshuiensis
CCATGGCAGAGACTGGGGCCTAGGGAAAACAGAGACAGACAACACAGGCAGTGCATTCATGGTCTCAGGGACCGAGGCAGGGAACACAAGAAGTTCATCAATAGTCCCCCTGGTGACCATTGAACGGGCAGACAGCTCACTGATTGAAACTGGATAGGCAGACAGTTCACAAACAGGCTTACTGACTGGGGCTGGTAAGGTAGACGGTTCAACAGACACATTTGGGAAAACAGAACAAGCAGACAGTTCATGAATGGTCTCTATGGCAGTGACAGGGTTAACGGGACAGACATGGAGTGCATTTGTAGTTTCGGGACTCATGACAGGCGGGTTTAAGGGTTCAAAGGTGGGTTTTTGGGTTGTGATAGACAGGGCAACAAACTCAGTATTGGCTTCCTGGAGAGTGGTTAGACAGACAGACAGTTCAATATTAGACTCATGGACTGGAACTGGACATACAGATAATTCAGAATTAAACACACTTGGGCGTAGTGGACCGACAGACAGATCAAAACCGGGTGCATTGACTGAAACTGGACTGGTAGATATTGCAGTAAGTGACATTAAACAGGTAGATAATTCACAGTCAGACTCAGTTGAAACAAGACAAACAGACAGTTCAAAATCAAGAGCATTGCTGGCAACTGGACAGGCTGATAATTCAAACTCAGACTCATAAGTTGAAACTGGACAGACAGATAGCTCAGAATCAAGCTCATTGACGGAAACTGGATTGACAAACTGTTCACTAGGGGTCTCTTTGGCAATGACAGGGTTAACGGGGCATACAGAAAGTTCATTTTCAGCCTTAGTAGCCGCGACAGGCAGGGTTGAGTGTTCCCAGAACGGCCCTTACGGCTGGGTCAAGACAAGACATAAGTTCATAGACGACCTCCGTGGTCGGTTCAGGACAGCACGAGAGTTCAGGGGCAGCCTTTCTGGCTGTGACAGGATAGGCTGGAAGTTCACTGACAGTCTCCTTGACTGTGACAGGACAAATTAAGAGATCACAGACGGCCTCCATAGCCGTGACAGGACAGACAGAGAGTTCACAGACGGCCTCCATAGCCGTGACAGGA
>NW_015540942.1:885812-887393 GCF_001515605.1 Sinocyclocheilus anshuiensis
CCATGGCAGAGACTGGGGCCTAGGGAAAACAGAGACAGACAACACAGGCAGTGCATTCATGGTCTCAGGGACCGAGGCAGGGAACACAAGAAGTTCATCAATAGTCCCCCTGGTGACCATTGAACGGGCAGACAGCTCACTGATTGAAACTGGATAGGCAGACAGTTCACAAACAGGCTTACTGACTGGGGCTGGTAAGGTAGACGGTTCAACAGACACATTTGGGAAAACAGAACAAGCAGACAGTTCATGAATGGTCTCTATGGCAGTGACAGGGTTAACGGGACAGACATGGAGTGCATTTGTAGTTTCGGGACTCATGACAGGCGGGTTTAAGGGTTCAAAGGTGGGTTTTTGGGTTGTGATAGACAGGGCAACAAACTCAGTATTGGCTTCCTGGAGAGTGGTTAGACAGACAGACAGTTCAATATTAGACTCATGGACTGGAACTGGACATACAGATAATTCAGAATTAAACACACTTGGGCGTAGTGGACCGACAGACAGATCAAAACCGGGTGCATTGACTGAAACTGGACTGGTAGATATTGCAGTAAGTGACATTAAACAGGTAGATAATTCACAGTCAGACTCAGTTGAAACAAGACAAACAGACAGTTCAAAATCAAGAGCATTGCTGGCAACTGGACAGGCTGATAATTCAAACTCAGACTCATAAGTTGAAACTGGACAGACAGATAGCTCAGAATCAAGCTCATTGACTGAAACTGGATAGACAGACTGTTCACTAGGGGTCTCTTTGGCAACGAGAGGGTTAGCAGGGCCTACAGAAACTTCATTTAGGGTTTCCATGGCAGTGACAGGCAGGGATGAGAGTTCATAAACAGCTTCCTCGGCTGAATTGGGGCAAAAATAAAGTTAATGTGCTGTCTCTGGGGTAGTTACATGCATGGTTGGAAGTTGTAATATGGCCTCTTTGGTTGTGGCAGACTGCGCTAAGAGTTCATAATCGGTGACACGACCAGACAAAAGTTCATCGAGGGTCTCCATGACCGGTTCAGAGCAGGACAAAAGTTCATAAGCGGCCTCCGTAGCCGTTACAGGACAGGCTGAGAGTTCACAGACAGCTTCCATAACCGTGACAGGACAGGACAAGGATTCAAAGATGGCCTCCATAGCCGTGATAGCCGTGATAGGACAGGCAGAGAGTTCATAGATGGATACCACTGACACCTCTGGAGGTTCTGCAGCGGATGCCACCACCTCTGGAGGTTCTACAGTAGTAACATCAGGAAACAGGTAGAGTTCATTAACGGTTCCTTTGACCGCGACATGACAGGCTGAAGGTGCATTGCTGGGCGTCACCACCGCGCAAGGAGCTGAAGCGAGCACCGCCACCCACGGGAGGTTCTGCAGCATGGGCCGCCACCTCTGGAGAAGCTACAGCGAGCGCCATCGCCTCGGGGAACACAGCAGCATGCGCCACTACCTCGGGAGGATCTGCAGCATCAGCCGCCACCTCGGGAGACATCATAGTGGCCGCCGCTATCTCTAAAGTTTCAGTGGTGGTGTACGCAGCCCAAATACACCATAAAGCGATCCCCATTGTGGGAAGATTCT
>NW_015540942.1:888988-901243 GCF_001515605.1 Sinocyclocheilus anshuiensis
ATCTGCAGCATCAGCCGCCACCTCTGGAGACATCGCAGTGGCCGCTGCCGTCTCTAAAGTTTCAGTGGTGGTGTACGCAGCCCAAATACACCATAAAGCGATCCCCATTGTGGGGAGCGCTACAGACAGGGGAAATAGTTCAGGAACTGGAGGGATTGAGAGCGCTGGTTTAGGGATACCAGCTGCACGTGCCGACACCAGCAGTGGGTCCTCCGTGCTGGATGCCAGTCTGGGATACTGGAGAACAGTCCTTGAGGATCTGGGTGCAACAGACAGTAAGTGACAGGACTCTGAGCGAACAGACGTGACGTGACGTGACGTGACGTGACTCTGGATGATCGGCTGTGATGTGACGTGAATCTGGAAGATCAGCTGTGATGTAACGTGACTCTGGATGATCAGCTGTGATGTGACGTGACTCTGGATGATCAGCTGAGACGTGTCGAGGCTCTGGCAGGTCAGCTGTGACGAGACGAGGCTCATGAAGATCAGCTGTGACTTGAATTGGTTCATGAAGATCAACTGAGACTTGACTTGCCTCATGACGATCAACTGTGATTTGACTTGATTCATGATGATCAACTGTGACTTTGAATAGCTGAGACGGGACGTGACTCTGGACGAACAGCTGAGACGGGACGTGACTCTGGAAGATCAGCTGATATATGATGCGATTCTGGAAGATCAGCTGTGACGTGACGTGACTCATGACGGTCAACTGTGACTTGACTTGACTCATGACGATCAATTGTGACTTGACTCATGAAGATCTGTTGTGACTTGACTCATGACGATCAACTGTGACTTGACTTAACTCAAGAAGATCAACTGTGACTTGACTTGCCTCATGACGATCAGTGATGACTTGATTTGACTCATGACAATCGGTGATGATTTGACTTGACTCAGAATGATCAGCGATGACTTGACTCATTACTGGCAGTTGTGACAGAACGGGGCACTGTTGTATCCGCCATTTTGCGATCAGGCTCCGCTGTCGTCGCCGTTTTGTGAGCGTGCTGTAATGCGGCCACCATTACATGAGTGAGTGCGGTGTCGCGTTCCTCTGCGACACCCACAGTGAACACTGAACCAACAGTCCACAAAACATAATCCAACAAACTACTCACTGACGAACGAGGCCCCTTTTGAACCACTCTTGACCTTAACGGCTGGTTAAGACCATCACAGAAAAAATCTATTAACATACAGTCAGGTAATTCTGAGCCATTTGCCAAAGCCAAATATTCCACAATGTAACCCTCAAGTGATCGTGTGCCCTGCTTGAGTGCTAGCAGCAGAATTGCTGCGTTCATACCTGGCCAATGTTCCTTGATGAAGCCGCTGGATCCTAGTTGAGTCGAGTATTCTGTTACGGGGCAAACGAGACGTGAGACGTGCGGATCCAAGTGCAAGGCTTTATTTACAAAGGCGTGGTCAGAAACAGGCATGGGTCAGACAATGGCAAACTGGTATGTAGAAGACAAGGCAAGAGCAGTCCGGTAAACAAACGAGGGTCAGTCGACGGCGAACGTAATCCAACAGGGCGAGACTAGAGGGATAATCCAGGTACAAGGCAAAGGTCCAGGCAGGAGCAAACAGTATTTGAACAGGGCAAGACGAGAGGGGTAATCCAAGATACACAGGCAATGAATCAGGAACCAGGAACCAGGAAAACAGGCAAGGCAAGACTATGACTAGACTATGAAAACTAGAGAAGGATCCGTAAAGTAGCTATCAGCTATCACAGTGATAAACGCTAAACAATACTCAGCGTTGAATGGTGGTGTGAGACTGATTTATACAGTGTGTGTTATTGGTAGCAGCTGTGTGTGATTGATTTCAGGTGAGCTTGTGATTAGTGCAATGGAGCATGGGGTCAATGTAACGGAAGGGTGACCTCTGGTGGCAATCGAACGGAAGTTCATGGACAGGATTCGTGACAATGTGTGTATACCATGTGTTCTCTGTATATACAGTATATGTGTACATACAGAACGAGATTCTTTTGTTTGATCTTTCTGAGACTGTGTGTGTGTGTGTGTGTGTGTGTGTGTGTGTGTAAATGGGTCAGAGGGTGTGTTGGCTGCAGTAGGGAGGAGAGCTATAGCCCTGTTTGCCTGCTGCAGCCATTTTCTTTTCTCACTCAATTCTGAGTCTTTATCATGTGCACAGTGAGCTTTTGAAGTAGGTTGAGCAGTTGTCATGTTTAACAGATGTATGTGTTTTTATGCCTCAAAATGTATTTAGATGAAAAACAAATACATCACAAGCAAGGGTGAAAGAGGAAGGGAAGCGAGTAAGAGAGACTGAGAAAGCAAGCGAGAGCAGCTGCTATGGCTGGTGGAATGAACTGCAGTGTGATATTGGGTTTGTCTTTCCATGTTTCCTAGGGTTTAGCAAGGAGAAAGAGAAGAGAAAGGGAAAGATGCAACTGGAGAAGCAATAGGTTGGAAACAAGGTGTGACTTGTGTATATATATATATATATATATATATGTGTGTGTGAGAGGACAGAGAGAGAGGAGGAGAAATAAAAATTCTAAAATAGCAGAAATGTTTTCTGTGAGGGTTAGGTGTAGGGTTATGGGGATAGAAAAATACAGTTTGTACTGTATAAAAACCATTCCGTCTATGGAATGTCCCAAAAAACATGGAAATACATGCGTGTGTGTGTGTGTGTGTTTTACCTTGTGTAGATGCACAGAGAAATGGGACAAAAAGGACACTGAAATGCTCCTTCAGGGCAGGGGATTTAAACATGAGAATCATTTGAGGAACCAAAGTCTGTTTTTGTTTATGCACGTGTATGTGGATTTCTGATTTCTGTATGGCCACATACATTTTTTAAAACTTTGTTTTAGTTGATATTTCAGAGTGATTGTTTTCCCCGTTTTACGTATAGAGATAATGTATAATGTCTGTTTAATTTTCAAAAAATAATATCTATGTATTGGACAGATTGTAGAGCATGTGAATGCTATATGTTTATAAATCCATCAAACGCAGTGATGCTGAGATTCTATCAATGAGAAATGGCTCTTGTTCCCATGGAAACAGTTATGAATGAGAAGGCCCCAGTAACGTGTGTGTGAGAGGACAGAGAGAGAGGAGGAGAAATAGAGCAAGCCAATGAGAGCAGTCTGTGCAGGAGCTGCTGCAGTAACCTGTTTTTCACTACTGCAGATGATCAATCATCCAGCAAAGCCTTGAGACACAAGAACTCTCTCTCTCCTCACACGCTGATATTCTCTCTCTCTCTTCACAGCTGTTCTCTCTTTGCTGTGGTGGGTAAATGGTGGATGTGTCTTTCAGCTGAGGAGCACTTTAAAGATGAAATGATATGTCCCCTCTCAACACCTCAGCCCTGGTCCTTTGATATAATGCACATTGATAGCCCTTTTTCTCTTTAATTTCTGATAGAATATGCTGAACAAAACATCTAAATTTGATGTAAAACAGCTGCAACATCAAGCTCAGTGTGCATAAATACACCATTTACGCACACACAGTATGGTTAAATGATTGAAATAGCAAAAATAGTGTGAAAAGACCTTCCTGTCCACGGATACATTAGCTGAAATGCAGCTATTCAAAAAAATATTTGTCATTCCTGATTGAGGTTGCAATTGCATCCAAAAGTAATGTAAAGCTAATTATAATTATAATCACAAATTACTCCTCTTCTCATTCTATGCTTTATATTTATTAATCTCATGTTTAGTGTTAACAAATGCTTCTTAACATTGACTCTTAAAATTGATTTTTCAGAACAAATTATGCTATTTATTATGCAGTTTATCACATATACTAAAGGGACCATTGATGGTACTAACTTGTTTTAACAGGGAATGTATTAGTGTCAAGTTCACCTTACCTAGTCATCTGCTAATGTGTGTGTGTGTACCTGGTATTTCCTACATTATGGAGACCAAATGTCCCCACAAGGATAGTAATATCAGTAATTTTTGACCGTACAGGGACATTTTTTTTAGGTCCCCATGAGGAAAACAGCTTATAAATCATGCAGAATTAAGTAAAAAAAAAAAAAAAAAAAAAAAATTCTAAAATAGAAGAAATGTTTTCTGTGAGGGTCTGTTTAATTTTCAAAAAATAATATCTATGTATTGGACAGATTGTAGAGCATGTGAATGCTATATGTTTATAAATCCATCAAACGCAGTGATGCTGAGATTCTATCAATGAGAAATGGCTCTTGTTCCCATGGAAACAGTTATGAATGAGAAGGCCCCAGTAACCGTAGAAACTGTCTGAATGAGGAATTGCCGGTTGCTATGGGAATATGGTGTATTGCGGTGAGAGTCATCCTCATCGGCTCTCTAAACAAACAAAAAACTTCAATATATTTTTGACTTCACTGCTGGTACAGTATCTGTAGAGCACTGGAAACTAAATGGTAGTGCTTTGACTAGTAGCAGCACTGACCTACATTTACATCCATTGTTACAAAAAAAAACAACACTTTCCCTCACTTTCCCTTCTTTTTTCTCTTACTCCCAGCCGTACACATTCTCCCACACTCACAGTGCGTGTCTGGGATTGTGGTGAGATGGATTGGCAGATGCCTCCCAGTGGGCTGCCTCCTGTCAGTGCAGTGTAGATACTTGTGAGTCCTCCTCTGTATCCCATAAACCCAATCTGCCAGGTTCTATGGGGGCTCCACTGGAGCCCACACACCCACTGTTCAACTTGCTAATCCTCCCAAGCTCAAAACAGCAAGGCATCTCTCTCAGCACACCCAGCCTAGTGGAAAGAACAGACACTTTATGTATCTTTACAGTTGGGGGGGGGTTTAAACTTAGATTACCTGGGTGCCTCTAGCTAAGTGGTTTATTTTATTTTATGTACACTGCACATGTACACTAACTGCTAGGCCTGTTTTGTTTTTATGAACAACACATTAATTTATTACTTTATTTGATCTGGTTTGGCTGTGTCTGCCTCTTCTTTTTTTTCTCTTTTTTTCTTGGTAACACTTTATTTTAAGGTGTCCGTGTTACACGTTACATGTACTTACTATTATAATAACAATTAATATTGCATAATTACATGCAAGTAGCCCTAAGCCAAACCCAAATCCTAACCCTAACCATATAGTAAGTACATGTAGTTAATTAATATTACTCAGTGCTTATATGTATAATTACACTGTAACAAGGACACCTTAAAATAAAGTGTAACCTTTTTTTCTTTTTTTTTTAGGGTCATTAAAAATGTTAACTCAAGCCATTAGGTAGGGGTGTGCAATATGACTTTGATCTTTGATTGATTTTTGATCGTGGATGATTAAAATGTCTCCACGATCTGCTTTTGAAGAAATATCGTAGTATCGTGCTACAGTGCACATTCTATCAGTTGCAGTTCTGGCGCCTCCGTCTCAATATACTGTACAACGTGACATTCATTCACATTAAATGTTACCCAGCGGTAGAGTAACACTCATGGGACACTGCACTTCACACAGTCACAAAAGTACATTATTTGCATGTGCTTTAAAGGGGACATATCATGAAAATCTGACTTTTTCCGTGTACAAGTGCTATAATCGGGTCTCCGGTGCATCTACCAACCCAGAAAAGGTGAAAAAGGACAACCCAGTAACTTCTTCTTGGTAAGCCTTTCTCTGCAAGCATGTAAAAAAACAAGCTGCTCAGATTTCGCTCCCCTAGTGACATAGGAAGGGGATCATATTATAATATCACTGCCCCTTAATCTGCACGTTTCCACCCACGGCGCTGCTGTTACTTAATATACAGATCTAATGTAAACATGCGATTTCTTTCCCAGCTGTTTACGTTCACCGACATAACCGACTTTGTTTTTGGAACTTATGTGTTTTTAACATAAACCTGTGTGTATTTGACAGTTTAAGCGCAATAAGACATGAAAGAAACTCACAGTTTAATACTCACATGCCATGTGATAGCCGCTTCCTGTGCGTGTGCTTCGGATGTGTGCGCGCAGAAAACCCTATATCAGAAGTTCAAACTGATATGGCTTTAAAACGCATGATTTCAGCGTGATATACATGATAATCAAAACCAAACAGATGTTTTTTTGTCATAGTATTTAAGGTACGAGCTGTAAAGTCACAGCCTTATTCTGGAAAACGGGGCGGGGAGCAGAAGCTCATTTGCATTTAAAGATACAGGCAAGAAAACAGCGTGTTTCTGCTTCCACTCACAATAGGCATTTTCAAAATAATATAATAAATTATCTGTGGGGTATTTTGAGCTGAAACTTCACAGACACATTCTGGGGACACCTGAGACTTATATTACATGTTGGGCATAATAGGTGCCCTTTAAAGCCTTGTTGGTTAAACATTTCATTCGCGTGCTGTTCTGACATGCACTTTTTCTGAGCGCGTACACCTGAAGCGTGCACACACTAAAAAGCCTGTCAAACAGCACCTGATTTCTGGACTAAGTTATCTTTTGCGTCTGATTGCGCTAATAGTGTCAAAAACAAACAAGGTTTACATATAAGCACAGTTGGTTATTTCTAAAAATGAAAGTAAACAGTTGATAGAAAAACGGATGCATGCCTGTATATTAGTTGCGTGTCTTAAAGCGACAGCAGACTAATAGAAATAAACATGCTGCCGCTTGTCATTAAAGGGATAGTTCACCCAAAAATTAAATTTTTGTCATTATTTACTCACTCACATGTTGTCCCAAATCTGTATTAATTTCTTTCTTGTGCTGAACACAAAAGAAGATATTTTTTGAAGAATCTGGATAACCATGAAGAATGAAGGATAACCTTAATGGAAATATAAGGGTTTGCGTGAAGGTTAGGAACAGGGTTGCGAACCAAAAGTATCATTAGCTCATTATAAAACAGTAGAAGTCAATGAAAAGTTCCCACCCTCATAGAAAAACAAGTGCGTGAGTGTGTTAGAGAACGGGAGAGAAAGTGTTGTATAATAAGTCAGGTACAGCTGACAGTGGTGGCTCTCAGACTGCAGCTCTATAAATAGACGAAGAAAGATGGGAATAAATCAGCCACTCAGCATCTTCCTCTCACTCTCATTCAGCTCCTCCCCTTTCTCTGTTCCCTCTTCCTCCTCCAACCCCCTTTGGCTCTCTTTCTTCACCTCCTCCCCTGCTCTGTTCATTCTCTCTCTCCCCCTTTCTTTCTCATTTGGCTTTCTGTCCATCCTCAGTAATTTACATTAATATTAACTGCATAACCAGTCCTCCTTCAGCCTCTCCTATGTCCGTACGTTGCTTTTTTTCTGTCCTGTTTTGCTTTTAGTTTGTTCTGTTGAACACAAAGATGAAGGCAGCGGTCGACACTCATATCAAAGCAGTTTTAGACAGGTTGTAATATGTCAAGGGTCATTGTCCTATATGCCATGCCCATTGAAGCTGATTTAAGTTGTGAGCTGTCGCCAGAAAACAGAGTTAAAAACTGATATGTTACTGCTGCAGCCGTGGGTATGAATGTTGATTACATTTCCTGTGTTATATGTATCACTAGCAGCGATGCTGTATCGATTCAGTTGGAATCACATCTTTGTTCTTCTCTGCATGTTATAACTGAAGAGAATCAGTTTCCAGTGACTTTCCTGCACAAATAAAGGTCATATAAATACAAAGCAGCGGTATCCACATTTATCTTTATTCTCTGCGCATGGACCTCTTGACATTCACTCTGTGGGGGGGACGGGCAGTGTGTGCCATCCTCTCTGAAACCATTAGTCCCCATTGCTTATTTTCTTTGAGCCCATAGTCTTGGATTCACATGCTGTAGAGTAGACATCTGACCAGGGGAAGCCTTAGTACTGTATGGTCATTTAGGATTTTCACTTTATCAGTGTTCAGAATGGGCATTATTTTAGTCTGGATGCAAATAGGTTTACATGAGCCTGGATTAAGCACCTTTGTCTGCCTTTACACATGCTTTTCTTGATTCAAAAAAAGCTAAACTGTCACTAAAAGCAAATCCTGTATGAGTGGAAGGGCTGCTGTTTACCACAATATCCTAGGTTAAACTTAACCTCTTTTCTTGTCTCTCCAGAATCCTGTCCACAGTGGGCTCAGACTTTGATCTGAGGACGCTGCGTGCTGTTCGAGTGTTGAGACCCCTCAAACTGGTGTCTGGGATTCCCAGTGAGTAACATTTTGTCATAATTTCCTCATGTATATGTACAGGTGTTGGACAAACTAATGTGAACACCCATTATTATAGGGGTTAATATAATTTGTGTAGGCTAGTACAAGCTATGGGTGAAAGGGTGACTTGTCAGACTTCCAACAAGGTCAAATCTTTTTGTTTTTAAGAACAAAAGTCTTTATGATCATAACTGTGTACACGAAGCATAGCAAGACTTTATCAGCAAAGAAGAATAGTGGGTGAAAACTGAAAGTGAGTGATAGGGACTATCGAACACCAAGAAGGGTTTTTGTCCAAACAACACAGAACTACTGAAGGAAAGTGACAGCAAACCTTTATTTTTCACCTTGGAGACACTGTATCCACAAAAACTGTCCACAGAGAACTTCACAAAGCCAACATCCATGAAAAAGCTGTAATTGATAAAACTTTAATCACAGGCGCCAATACTAAAATTTGAAAAAAGATGGTGTCATGATCATAAAACCTGGACAGTTGGAGCACCAAGACACACTTCAACGACTGGTTATTTTAATCACTTAAATATTCTGATGTGATTTGTACTAAAAAAAAAATGCCTTCACTGGATGCATCACACTAGGTTTGATCTCACTGAAGACACATGGCATGTCACATGACCAGTTTGATGTGTTTAAAAATGCACCTGCAAATGTGATATGAGAGCTCGGTTAAAGGGGAGGGTTCAATTGTGTTAGGTTCCTCAAATAAAACTATCACATGACCTGAATAGAGTTGAATATAGTGCAGAATAAGGATTGCTCTTATGATGCCGATGCAGTGTATTTGAAGTACGATATCTATAAGTTTACGTTATACCCTTTGTGCCCATTATAGCCTCTGCCAAGCTTTGCAATTAAATTTAATGCTGGGAAAAAAATAAATAAACTAAACTAAACTAAACTAAACTAAAGCCGTTGACAATTTTTATGTGCTTGCTCTCTTTCTTTTCTTCCAGGCTTGCAGGTTGTGCTTAAATCCATCATGAAGGCCATGATCCCTCTGCTGCAGATCGGTCTGTTGCTCTTCTTTGCCATCCTCATGTTCGCCATCATTGGTCTGGAGTTCTACATGGGCAAATTTCACACTACTTGCTTTGACAAAATCACCGGTAGGCCTCTATGTGCTTGTTCTCACTCGTAGACTTATTCATTCATGATCTCCAAAACTGTCACTATCACAAACAGACCAATTTAATTATGTCTGAAAAAAAAAAACCTTTTCTTTCTGATAGATGAGATCCGGGAGGAGTTTCCATGTGGGAAAGAGGCTCCCGCTCGGACGTGTCCTAATGGAACAGAATGTAAAAAGTACTGGATTGGACCTAACTATGGAATTACCCAGTTTGACAACATCCTGTTTGCCGTGCTCACAGTCTTCCAGTGCATCACCATGGAGGGCTGGACTGACCTGTTATACTATGTAAGTCACATTGCAAAACTTCACTAAAGAGCTTCCTAATTGGATTTTTTGACTTACGCTTAAATAGACCCCAAACAGAACATATCAGGAGTAGCACTAAGCAATGATTTATTTTGATTTGCAGTGTAATCTGAATATCTGTGTTAATACTGGAGGTGACCAAAATCTTATTTTATGAGTCACTTTTTATGAGGAAAATTGTATGTTTTTCAATGATTGAATGACTTGAATACTTAAATTATTATTCACATGAATGACAAGAGAATGTTTCAAGAGAAATGTTCAGTTCTGATTGTTCTAAACTGCTTATACATACATGCATACATACACACTACATACACACACTACACAATATTGTTCATTTGCTTGATCAAAAATACAATAAAAACGGTTAATTGGGAAATTGTGAGCAATTTTAAGTATTAATGTTTTCTATTTTAATATATTTAAAAATGTAATGTATTCCAGTGATGGCAAAACTGAATTTTCAGCATCATTACTCCAGTCTTCAGTGTCACATGATCCTTCAGAAATCATTCTAATATGCTGATTTGCTGCTCAAGAAACATTTCTTATTGCAATCAATGTTGAAAACAGTTGTGCTGCTTAATATTTTTGTGGAAACTGGGATGCCTTCCGAATTCTTGGATAAATAGAAAGTTGAAAAGAACAGCATTTATTGGAATAAGACATTTTTTGCAACAGTGTAAAAGGTTTTACTGTCACTTTTGATCAGTTGCATTCTTGTTGAAAAAAAGTATTCATTTCTTTTTAATATATATTATTATAGCAGCACAGCACTCATTGTGCATGAAGTGTAAAAAACACTTTTGTCTCAGATGGGCTTGAAATAGGTGGGCCTCACCTTTTAACCCTGGCATCCTGTATTATTTTGGTTTTGATTAATCCTCAGCATAGAGGATTACTAATTTCTTTTACTTAAAGTTTATTAGAAAGTAACCAATCTAAGGGACTGAACAGCCCCACCTAATCCACATCCCCTGTATCTTTCAGTCGCAGACATACAGTAAGCAAAATCTCGCCTTATAGAGTCAAAGACGGTGCAGTGCATTTATAGTTTTACCGCTCATGGCCAGCCTGTCCACTCTGAACAGAGAGTGCTGTTTCCGGTGAGTTCACCCGCCCTCTGTGACAGAAAATAGGGCAGTGATGTCAATGCTTTGTTCAAGGTTTTCACAAACTAATGATGTTACCTCAGAGACCAGTTTAATCCCAATGTCACGTCAATCCATCTCACAAATCAACAGCAGATTTACCTGAAGGATTAAAGGTTTGTTTTTAGAAATGATCTTGCCAATGAGAATTAGCCTGAGGATGGTGATTCCATATGACTAAGGCTTGCAGATCTGTAGAGCCCAATCAGATGTCGTCATCTCTCACGTCATCCCTTATTTGGTCTTACTGTATTTTTATCCGTTTTCTTTTTATTACTCTTGCTGCTTGGCTCGCTGTACCCCCAATTTTTACTTGCCCCAGCTTTTTTCTTCCTCCTGTTTCCCTCCTCTCTCCCGTGAACGGGGCTCTATATATAACAGACCCTGCTCAACTGAAGTTATTCTTACAGCTGCTGAGAAAGAACCCTATGAAAATTTAATTGCAAAAAAGCTGCAGTACATACTGGGGCTTTCAGAGCTCTTAGACATGCAGATAGAGTGAAGGAGCGGACGAAAAGGAAGTGGGGCAGATCAAGGGAGACAGAAAAAAGGACAGGGAGGAAGACGATGGGGCATAGCTACAATAAAATGCAATTGGATATTACAAATATTGTTGGTTCTTTGACAAATTGCTTTAGTTCTTTTCGATTTGCATTAAAGCGTCTGCAAAATGCATAAATGTAAATAGAAAATTAAATCTGAAGATCTCAGCAGATTCAGCTGGGTTATTTTAAAATATCCTTAAAGGATGAGCTAGTTTACTTCAGATATGAGTTCCAAACCCATATGACTTATGGGTTTTTTGGAACGCAAATGGAAATATTTAGCAGAATTTCCAGGCTGCTTTTTACAATCAGTGAAAGTGTTAGATTTTCAATGAATGCCAACAACTTTCAGTCTGTTCCTCATACACAGCTATTGTAAGCTTCAGAACACATGAAAAATAATGCACACTAGGGCTGCACGATAAATTGCATGCGATATTTAACGCGCATCTTGTCAGTAAAGCCGGTTCTGTAATCAGCGGTAAATCTCCATCACGTGCGGGCTTTCACATGGAGCAGCATTTACTAAACAGAGCCGTTGTTCACTGACAAGCTGCGTAAAACCACGATCATATTTTGCGCATGTTTTGCGCAGCTTGTCAGTGAACAACGGCTCTGTTTAGTTAATGCTGCTCCATGTGAAAGCCCGCACGTGATGGAGATTTACCGCTGATTACAGAACCAGCTTTACTGGCAAGATGCGCATTAAATATCGCATGCGATTAATCGTGCAGCCCTAGAAAAGAGGACAAACAAAAGCTCAAGAGACACAAGTGTAAAACCAAGCTTTTTACAGCTATTATTAAACTACTTTATCTGTGAGACTTCAATCTAATATTTAAAGAAGGCCTCAAGATGGAGAAAATCATTGTATGATCATTAATAAAATATCTCCAAATATTACATGGGCAAAAAAGGACCAAGCCAAGGATTGTGTTAAATTTGAAAGAAATT
>NW_015540942.1:901321-904136 GCF_001515605.1 Sinocyclocheilus anshuiensis
GTTCACTCGGAGCAGCATTTACTACACAGAGACGTTGTTCACTGACAAGCTGCGTAAAACCACGATCATATTTTGCGCATGTTTTGCGCAGCTTGTCAGTGAACAACGGCTCTGTTTAGTTAATGCTGCTCCATGTGAAAGCCCGCACGTGATGGAGATTTACCGCTGATTACAGAACCGGCTTTACTGACAAGATGCGCGTTAAATATTGCATGCGATTTATCGTGCAGCCCTAATGCACACGCCATATGGCCTACTTTTATGATTTTTTAATGGTGCTTTTTGTGTCCTTTTGAGCTTGACAACCCTTGTTCCTCATCCACTTTCACTATGGAAGAGAGTATCCTGGACATTCTGCTAAACATCTTTTGCATTCCATGGAAGAAAGAATGTCAATACAGGTTTTGAATGGCATGAATATAAGTAAATGATGACACAGTTTTCATTTTTGGGTGAGCTATCCCTTTGAAACAAAGTGTGTCCTCTTGAAATGCTTAAATACCAAAATGTGCAGAGATTGTAACATCATCTGCATTTTTTCTAAAGCAACACTTGTGGGCTGTTTCGATCTGGGCATTTGTAGCCTGGGTTTCTTCCCTAGAGGCAGCCAGTGGAGCAATGCCACACAAGATGGCTGCCCATTTGTTCCTCTCTGCAGTGACAGGGTGCAGCGGTGCCGAGCACCCAGCTGTGTGTACCACAGATGAAGCAGCCCCAGCCAGATGGTTGCCATTCTCAGGTTGCACGTCGCATGGTACGTGGTGTCCTAGGATCTGCCACGGTTCTGTCATAGATGTTCTCATCCTCTGTTAGTGGGGTCAAATTTCCCATCACCTTATAAAAAATACCAAATAAAAACAGCAAACAATCTGAAGTCTATCTACTTGATGCAACTGGAAGTGAGCTGTGGAGAGTCTTGAGAAGACAAACACAAAGAAAACCAGATGAACAAACTGTACTCTCAGCTGGAGAGAGGAAAAAAATGTTTGGATGTGTGCCTCATGGTACTGACTGGGCTGTTTTATGCTGTTACAGAGCAATGATGCTTCAGGGAGTGCATGGAACTGGATGTACTTCATCCCCCTCATCATCATCGGCTCCTTCTTCATGCTCAATCTTGTGCTGGGTGTGCTGTCAGGGTGAGAAACATCTCTCAGAGAGTGGGAGCTCTTCTCAAATTCAGCTCTGCCATTTTTTCAGGTCTACAGTCTTGGTGCATTGTCTGATTTGATAGTTTTGTGGATTATATGTGAAAATATACAGTTTGTGGATACTATGTTTTAAAAATGTATTGTGTATTGTGTGATATCTAGTGTACCACAAATGAAAATTACTTTAGATTAAAAATATTTTACAGTTACAATTATACTTTTTTCCCTTATATTTTTTTTTATTATATCATCAGCAGAAAAACGTCTCAGTTACGTATGGTAACCCTCGTTCCCTGAAGGAGGGAACGGAGACGTCACGTCGGATGAACGACGAATTGGGACCTCGCTTAGAGAGACCAATCTACTTCGAGTGTAAACTAAACGAGCCAATGCACATTGGCATGCGATTATTGCATCCAGCTGCTGCTGATCACAGCGTGAGTATAAGTAGGCAGCAGATGCAACGCATATTCAGCTTTTCGCTTCCTGCTGCCTACTTATACTCACGCTGTGATCAGCAGCAGCTGGATGCAATAATCGCATGCCAATGTGCATTGGCTCGTTTAGTTTACACTCGAAGTAGATTGGTCTCTCTAAGCGAGGTCCCAATTCGTCAGTCATCCGACATGACGTCGAGAGTGACCGACTGAAAGGGAACTGAGTGAACAGCATATTGTGATTCTGTGGAAAGAAATATGATCTTTTGTACAAAAAAGTTCACATGTCAGTGTCACAAATTTTCTTATTTTATTAGTGAATTAGTGTAGAATATTTCAATCATTTTAGAATCATTTTGTCTTTTTTTTTGTTTTGAAGTTTTTGAAATTTAAACGTTTATTTTCAGATTTATATTACATTTTGAATCCCAGATTTTTAGCGTTATCTCAGACATTGTTTAATATACGTTAATTAATTAGATGTACATAAAATCAGTGAATTTAATTTATTTTGCACATTCTTTATTAAAATTCCCTCAAAAATATTGACATCCAAAGCTGAAAATGCTTAGAATTATGCCTAAATATCTTATGTTAATTACGGAGTCTCACGTTTGACACGCAGAAGAAAAAATAGGTGTAATAGAATTAGTTCCCATCTTATTAATTTGCAGTGGCGGCTCGTGGGTTTTAAAATAGAGGAGGCACACTAATTGTATTGGTCTGGGATCCCTGCCGATTATTATTATTATTATTATTATTATTTGCTTAACCACTTTAAAATGGCTTTTTGGTTGCTTCTGGTCAGAAAACGTAAAGAAAAGGACATACATACAGCAAGATAATATAATTTCACTTACCTGGCCTATCACTTGAAGCAAACATCCATCCCTTCTTAAAAGTCTGTGTCTGTGCCATTTAATTAAGCCGACTGCTGTAGCCTATATCCAGCTTAGGCTGTTTTCCCTAAATTTGTATATATACTGTTTGAATGACAGCTTGGTAAATCTGTTGGCAATCAAATATTCAATATCACTAATCATTATAAGTACTTGGTACATTATCAGCGCAGCGGAAGACGTTCAAACTAATATCACGTAATTTACGTCTCTGTGATGATTGGTTGATATACCAGAAGGGTGGCTAGCCTCCCTTGCGAGGGTTCTTTTCTCAACACTCCTCAGCGCTGAAAGTGAACACTCGATGGTGATTGGCTAATTTTTTTTA
>NW_015540942.1:904435-906669 GCF_001515605.1 Sinocyclocheilus anshuiensis
CTATTAACATTAAATCGTCCTCCTCCCATTTTCACCTCAAAATTATGGGGAAGCTGTGCCTCCCCTGCCTCCCCCGACGAGCCGCCACTGTTCATTTTGTTCCCTTGTTTTAATTTAGTCAGTACAACATGGCCACAGTTGAACTAAAACAAGGGAATTAATTAAGTAGTGGGAATGAATTGTTAATTTGTGGCTAAGATATCTTGTAATTTCGCCATGTCATATGCGGACCTCCGTAGCATCAATCAAGAAGGCAGCTATCCCGTAATTCTGATGATCTCAAAATGGCCAAAGATTGTAAAGTGTATCTGCATTTAACTAGTGTGTATGTGCATTTTGTGTTCATCCATTGATGAGCAATTGTTTGCATGCATGTGTATGTGATACAGAGAGTTTGCCAAAGAAAGGGAGCGTGTGGAGAACAGGAGTGAGTTTCTTAAGCTGAAGCGTCAGCAGCAGATAGAGAGAGAGCTGAACGGATATCTGGAGTGGATCTGCAAAGCAGGTAAATGCCATAGAAAGAGCCATTAAATACTCCAGAGAGAAGCTAAAGCCAATAATTCAGATAGTAGCTTGTCTCTTTTGATATGGATGTCTTTACACTTGTGTGTCTCAGTATTAGAATGTGCTGATAACATACAAAATGTTTCATTAAGCATCACAACTTGTCCCCATTTTCCTGACTTTTCCAGTGGTTTGATTTGAATCTTTTTTGATTGTGTACAGAAGAGGTGATTTTGGCTGACGAGGACAATGACCCAGATGACCGGATACCCTTTGACGGTATTTATGTGACCTCCTCCATCCTTCCTTCCTTTTCATCCCCCTCTCTGCCTCTCTTTGCTCCCTCACTGGGACTAGGTGTTGATTTTCCATTGTAAGGAAGAGAGATATCAATAGCGTGTTGGCTTGCTGAGGGGGTGATATTGTATACTTCATGTCCATATGCACAGTTAATGTAGTGTTCATGAGCACGTCTCCATGGGCCGTCCATCTGTAGCAGACATGTGATAGACACACTACACTTCCTAGTTGTCTCATTTAGTCTCCTTTCTGTTCATCTATTTATCGGTTATGTTTTAATATTTTAGGCTGTCTATGAGTATGTTAGAAATTAGTAACTATGGTCTGTTACACTCAGGCTCGCGGAGGAGGCCTACCATCAAGAAGAATAAAACAGACCTGCTCGATGCAGAGGATGGAGATGGAGATATAGGTGCGTTTGAGTTAAACAGAAAACACACAAATTCAGATGTACATTTATATAAGTTGTTGGCTCAAGGTTGATCAATGGGGTATTGCCATAAAAATTACCATAAAAAAGCATGTTAGTTTTTGGTATTCTTTAAAAGGTAACACTTTAGAATAATGGTCCGTTGTTAACAAGTAACTATGCAGGAAGTAATAGGTAGTACTACATTAACACTTAACTTAATACTATTAACTAATAGAGAAGCAAGATTAACTAAGCAGTAAGTAGTAGCAAATTTAGGACAAAGGTAGTTCCTTATTAGATATTTGATAATTATTAAATAAAAATATCCTCATTGAGAACTACTTGTGAACTATGACCAGTTAATAAAGAATAACCAATTAATTACTAATCACAACAGTAACGTCTTAAAAGTGAACAATTGGGTTCTTTGTGGAAACTAATTTATGAATTTGATATCCCCCAAATAAGTCGGCTACATTTTAAAATTGTGACTACTACTCTTACCAAAGGATGGATGTTCAAACTTAAACATAGAATAATAATAAAAATGAAAATTCACTTAAAAATGTTAATAATTAAGAAGTGATGCTGACAAGCTCATGATTGAATTAGTTCACAATTATGATCTCTGCTTCGTGTCAGTTCAGTATCAATGTATCCCACTCCAAAAGACCTACTGGTAAAATATCACTAGTGCTTCACACAAATGTATGACTGTACAGTATGTCAAATATAAAATATGTTAAATAACTTATTAATTTACTTGTGAGTAATTACTGAGGAGTTAACGTGTTTTTCACTTTAAAATAATGGTCCAGATCACTAGTAGTTCCTTAGTAGCACTTTAGCTTTAAAGTGAAAAATACATTAACCTCTTCACTAATTACTCAAGCGTTACCTTGTCAGCCTGTAGGAACTACTAGTGATCTGGACCATTATTTTAAAGTGAAAAACACCTTAACCACTCAGTAATTACTAAGTAATTTAATAAGTTATTTAACATATTTTATATCTGACA
>NW_015540942.1:906910-907644 GCF_001515605.1 Sinocyclocheilus anshuiensis
ATTAAGTTAAGTGTTAATGTAGTACTACCTATTACTTCCTGCATAGCTACTTGTTAACAACGGACCATTATTCTAAAGTGTTACCCTTTAAAAGACATTTAAAAACCTTAGATCATTATTATTGTATTGAAAAGGTAATATGATATATATAATAGTACCATAGTATTACCCAGTTTTATTTTAGTGTTACTGAGATACTATTACAGTTTTGTTATTAATATTTTGAATCGTTTATTATCTTTATATTTACACTATTTTTGTTCAATGTTTTAGCAATTTTGTGGTGTGTTTTTAATTTTTAGTAGTTTTAGTTGATGTGTGTGTTTGTGTATGTGTATGTGTGTGTGAGTGTGTGTATATATATATATATATATATATAGTCGCAGGGTGAATGAGAACACAGACTCGGTACTGATAGAAAGAGCCCCGGAGGGTGATTTATTGCCCACACACTGATCACACGTGCTCGGAGGAATGGTGCTCTATATATACTGTATATATATATATATCGTATATGTGTGTATGTATGTATAATTTTTATTTTAGTTGTATTTTGTACATCAAAGTAAACTAAATTTAAAATAGCAAATGTTGAAAAAAGTTGTTAATAATTTATTTTATTTAAATTAAACATGTATTTTATTTCAAGTAACATTTTTTGATGGTTTTAATTAGGGATGCACCGATACCACTTTTTCCAGTACTCGCCCGATACCGATACTTTTATTTTTGGT
>NW_015540942.1:907817-908478 GCF_001515605.1 Sinocyclocheilus anshuiensis
TAACGAGTACGAGTACGAGTACAGGAGCTCAGTATCGGGCCCGATACCGATACCAGTATCGGTGCATCCCTAGTTTTAATTGTAATTTTAGTTTTAGTTAACTACATTAACCCTGGTATTACCATCTTATACCATTTCTTTGTTCCACTGAGTAACTTACTTAGCCTCTTCATTGCTGCAGAGGGATTATTCCTGTAATTATTGTAATGTAATGAGTACATTCTTATCTACAGTGGGGTCAGAAAGATTGATTTGCATAATATATATATATATATATATATATATATAAATCATTTCCGTTCCACTACTGTGTAGGGCCCCTGCCAGGTCGCTAGGAACTTACATGCAGCTGTCGGGACCAGTACCACCACCCAATCGCCCGGCTGGAACTCCCGGGCCTGGGCGGGCCGGTCGTACAGGCGTTGCTGGGCGCGCTGGGCGGTCACGAGGTGTTCTTTAACCAGAGGCATGACTCGGTCAATCCTTTCCCTCATTTCCCACACATGCTCGACGAGGCTACGAAAGGGGGCGGGTTGGTTCTCCCATGCTTCCCGAGCAACGTCTAGAAGGCCCCTGGGCTGTCTCCCAAACAGCAGTTCGAAGGGGGTGAAGCCTGTGGAGGCCTGTGGTACTTCCCGGACTCCAAAGAGCACGTACGGGA
>NW_015540942.1:909934-910878 GCF_001515605.1 Sinocyclocheilus anshuiensis
CCCGGCTGGCCCACAGGAATAGTTCTCGGGCAATGTTCTTGGCGTTTGCCGCACGAAGAGGAATGGCTTCCGGGTACCGGGTGGCATAGTCCAGGATGACTAGGATGTGCTCATGTCCCCGGGCAGACTTCGGCAGCGGTCCCACCAGATCCATCCCGATCCACTCGAAGGGCACATCGATGATGGGTAGTGGAATGAGCGCTGCGCTTCTCCGGTGAGGAAGGGGGCGATAATTCGAGCCCACTCTTCCTGGACCCACCCCTCCCGGGCCGCAATGACCTCAAACGTGTGGAGGTAAGCCTCGATGTCGTCGGTCTCGGTCAACCGGACGAGGTATTGGTGCGCTTTGACCGGTGCTATTAAGTCCTGTGATTTTTGGTTTCTTGGGTACAGGGATGATGGTGGAACGTTTGAAGCAGGAGGGGACTACACACAGCTCCAGGGATCTGTTGAAGATCAATGTGAAGATGGATGATAGCTGGACAGCACAGGCTTTGAGGCAGGCTGGAGAGACACCGTCTGGGCCTTTGGCTTTCCTTATCTTCTGCTTTCTGAAGACTTTGCTTAAATCCTCTTCACAGATCTTGAGTACAGGCTGAGAAACAGTAGGGGGGAGGGAGGAGGAGGGTGTTGATGGCTGCGCTGTGAGACGGAGTGGGTGTGGGGTGTCAGACCAGTCTTTTCAAACCTGCAGTAAAACTCGTTCAGGTCTTCAGCCAGTTGTTGATTGGCCTCAGTGCTGGGGGATGGGGTCTTGTAGCGGGTGATGGCTTTCAGGCCTTTCCACACTGATGTAGAGTCATTACTTGAAAGCTGTTTTTTTAGCTTTTCAGAGTAGTTTAACTTTGCCACTCTTATCTCCCTATTCAGTGTGTATTTGGCCTGTTTGTACAAGTCTTTGTCCCCACTCCTGTAGGCGTCCTCTTTGGCCTGGCGAAGCTGTT
>NW_015540942.1:913819-916222 GCF_001515605.1 Sinocyclocheilus anshuiensis
CTCTTATCTCCCTATTCAGTGTGTATTTGGCCTGTTTGTACAAGTCTTTGTCCCCACTCCTGTAGGCGTCCTCTTTGGCCTGGCAAAGCTGTTTGAGTTTTGCACTGAACCAAGGTTTGTCATTGTTAAATGTGAAATAAGTCCTGGTGGGAACACACATGTCCTCACAGAAACTAATGTAGGATGTCGCGGTGTCAGTGAGCTCATCCAGATCAGTAGCTGCAGCCTCAAAAACACTCCAATCAGTAAGTTCAAAGCAGGCCTGTAAATCCTGCTCTGCTTCAGCCCGAGAACGATAATGAAAGAGTCCGGATAACGTTGTTCTGTGTGTGCGATCTGATCGGCCAACAGTTCTAGTGCGGTGCTCACACGCACGTCAGGAGGAATGTACACACTCACCAGAATAAATGAGGAAAACTCCCGCGGCGAATAAAAAGGCTTACAATTAATGTTCCCCGACGACTCGGTGATGCGGTCTGCTCTGAACAGCTGGAAGCCCGTTAGATGTAACACGCTGTCCGGGATAGCTCCGTTCAGCCAGGTTTCCGTGAAGCAGAGCGCAGCGGAGTTTAAAAAGTTCTTGTTTGTGCAGGTGAGGAGTCGTAGTTCGTCCGATTGATTTGCTAGGGAGCGGAGATTCGCCAGATGAATGCTCGGCAGCGGAGTCCTAAAACCGCGCTGTCTGAATTTAATGAGCGCGCCGGCACGCTTCCCTCACTTACGTCGCCTGGAGCGCTTGTATAGGAACGCAGCTCCTCTGACTAAAATGTCCAGTAAAACGTCTGAATGTTCAAACGTCGGCAAAAAGTTACCATAAAATGCCATTCATAAATATATCTATCTACTAACCTATATATTCATACCTATCTTTATAAACATCTTTCTTTGTAGTAAAGCTGATCGGGAAAAAATTGCTTAAGACAGGACAAACAAACAAAAAGAGTACAAGTACCAAGGACCGACAAACCATGGCTGCCATCTGCGGCGCCATCAGCGTAATCAGATGGCAATTGTTAATTGTTAGTAAGTATAATGCCCCTTAAAAGTATTACATTTTGGACACTTAAAGGGGTCATATGATGTTGCTAAAAAGAACATTATTTTGTGTATTTGTTGTAATGAAATGTGTTTATGCGGTTAAACAAAGTAGTTTCGCTTTCACAACGAAACACACATCGTCACACACAGCGGGCTTGAGTGAGCTGCGGCCGGCGGGCTGAGTGAGTGGAGGCCGGAGGCCTAGAGTGAGGAACGGACGGCGGGCTTGAGAACGGCGCGGCCGGTGGATTCGACCAAGGAGCGGCCGGCGGTCTTGCAGCAACCACATGTGACGACCCCGGGCTGGATTCTGCTTCGTCCACGGTGAAAGCCGATCCGGCGATCCACAGCGCGAAGTTGATGTATTTCCTCAGCGACCAGCACGGATCAGCTCTAGGCATGACGAAGCAGATATCGTCCTCTTTTGGAAGGCCAAACAAAGTAGTTTTGCTTTCACAACGAAACACAGCACCTTCACGACATGGCGGCGGCAGCAACAACAATACTACAGCGAGAATAAAAGTTATGCCTTCTTTCTTTGCGTGAACATTTGGGCGGCGTTATGCAAATCTTCCCACATTGTGACGTAGACATGTGGGGGCATGTTAGAACGAGCCGTTTTAGGTAGGCGTGGTTGAATCTTAACTTTTATAAAGAATATCTCTTTGGATTTGTGACTTTAGTCTTTGCAACTTTACAGATCTTCTTTATGCACCAAGAGCTTGTAACACTCCAAAGAGAAAGGAAAAATTGAAATCGCATCATATGACCCTTTAAAAAAAAATCTGAATAACATTTTCATCATATTAACAATGGATGTTCAATTAGCTTGACCATAAAATTTACTAATCGTAGTATTAAACAGTATATCTATTGTTTGAACAGTATATCTGTCATTTGAAATCAGCAAATTCTTGCTTTTAAAGTGTTTGTGCTCTATTTATTTAAAATAAATATATTTTTTTCCCTACGTAATGCATACATTTATGTATTTTAAAATGTGGATGCACAAATGGCTTTCTTTATTGTCTTTGTATCTTTGACCTTTGCGAACGCTCTTTCTCTCTCCTTTCCCTCTCTCCTAAATCCAGACTTTGCTGAGTTCATCTTCCTGGGGATCTTTATGTCAGAGATGTGTATTAAGATGTATGGGCTGGGGACCAGACCTTATTTTCACTCCTCCTTCAACTGTTTTGACTGCATTGTGAGTTTCTCTCGTCCCTCCTTCTTTTACTAAAACCAAAAAACATTTGAAGGAAACCAAAACATTATACCAGCTGTTCATTCCTCTTTCAGGTCTTAAAGGGATAGTTCACCCAAAAATGAAAATTTGATGTTTATCTGCTTACTGCCAGGGCATCCAAG
>NW_015540942.1:916369-924083 GCF_001515605.1 Sinocyclocheilus anshuiensis
AAAATGTGATGTTTATCTGCTTACCCCCAGGGCATCCAAGATGTAGGTGACTTTGTTTCTTCAGTAGAACACAAACTGAGATTTTTAAGTCAAACCGTTGCAGTCTGTCAGTCCTATAATACCAGTGGAAGGGAATCACGGCTTTGAGAGTCATAAAACATACACAGACAACACCAAATTAAACCCTGCGGCTCGTGATGATACATTGATGTGAAAAGATGTATCATCACGAGCCGCAGGGTTTAATTTTGTTTTGTCTGTGTATGTTTTATGACTCTCAAAGCCATGATTCCCATCCACTGACATTATAGGACTGACAGACTGCAACGGTTTGACTTAAAAATCTACTGAAGGAACAAAGTCACCTACATCTTGGATGCCCTGGAGGTAAGCAGATAAACATCAAATTTTCATTTTTGGGAGAACTATCCCTTTAATGTTGATAAAGTTACTGAAGTTGGTTAGTGTGTAACTGAAGAGTTTGTATAATTCGTAATTCACTGCCTTGTAAAATAAAGGAGTTTCTTAATCGTTGTTTCAATGTTTTGGATGTTTTGATAAATAATGATTTTGTGAGAAGTGTGAGAAACAGATATGTGTTAGTGTTTGACATTGGGTAAGGGGTTTTTGTTTTGTGGCTTGCTCTTAATGAATGAGCTTTAAATGTGTGTTTTATATATGTGTGTGTGTGGGTCAGGTCATTTGTGGCAGCATTTTCGAGGTGCTCTGGGCTATGATCCAGCCAGGAACCTCGTTTGGGATCAGTGTGTTACGAGCTCTCAGGTTACTGAGGATCTTCAAAGTGACCAAGTGAGTCTCTCACGTCTTGAGTCCCATGTCTGTCTTTCCGTCCCACTCTTTGTCCCTTTGAAATGTTTTAAGAAGGACTAAGCATTTTAAATGTCCCCCTTTCCCATTATCAGGTATTGGGCGTCTCTGAGGAACCTGGTGGTGTCTTTGCTGAACTCCATGAAGTCCATTATCAGTTTACTCTTCCTCCTTTTCCTCTTCATTGTGGTCTTTGCATTGCTGGGCATGCAGCTGTTTGGAGGACAGTCAGTATAGCACTAAAATACACATAATAATAGAAAATGTTACTTATTTATTTATTTATTATGGGTCACCAGAGTCAGTACAGGCCCTAAATAAGGCACGGCATGGAAATACTCTGTGTAACAATAATATAACCACCATTTCTTCTCTTCAGGTTTAATTTTGAAGCTGGCACACCACCAACAAACTTTGATACTTTTCCTGCAGCAATAATGACAGTATTTCAGGTAAGCAAAAAGTGCCCATTGAACAGTGTGCAATCATTCTGTGTGTTTTTTCCATGGCTTTGTGATTATGGACCTTTTCTCTGCACCTTAGATCCTAACGGGTGAAGATTGGAACATGGTCATGTATGATGGGATCGAGTCTCAGGGCGGAGTCAGAAAGGGCATGGTCTTCTCAGTCTTTTTCATCGTTCTTACGCTCTTCGGCAACTGTATCCATACACAAAATATTGCATGCTGACACGTTGTTAATTTTCACATATGCACACCAGTGAAGCATTAATGTGATGTTCCTTAACCCGTCTGTGAACAGACACTTTGCTCAATGTGTTCTTGGCTATCGCTGTGGACAATCTGGCCAATGCACAAGAGCTGACCAAGGTAAAATGTTGCCACACTTTTAGGGTAATGGATCAAGAGTTAAAAACAAACAAACAAGCAAACAAACAAATAAAAAAAAGTAAAATTCAGTAAAAAAAGAAAAGCTTTATTTACACACAGCCATGCTCATGTAAAATTAAATATTAAAAGATAAAGATTTATGATCATTTTAAATATTTTCTTTATTTTCTTATGGTTTCTCCTTCTTTCTCTCAGACTGTTTATCCTTCACACTCTTACGCACCAGTGTGCATCACATTTTAACCAATATGCTTCATGTTTCTCTCCATGTATAGGATGAACAGGAGGAAGAGCAGGCAGCCAATCAGAAAATGGCTCTTCAGGCAGCCAAGGAAGTAACAGAGGTCAGCCCACTGTCTGCAGCCAGCCTCTCCATTGCTGCGTGAGTATCTCTCTCTCATCTCTTTCTCTTTCTGTCTTGCTGCCACATTTTCTCTCCCACAATTTCTTTGTCTTCCCTTTATGTTTGTTTTTATCTGTTCAGGCTATGTGTTGCTCTTGTGTCAGCCAAATTAACATAGGGGTCAATAATAGAAAACAAAATAGCAACACTTTTTCAATCTGGCTTTTTGGTTTCCATCAATCAAAAGTCAAAAGAGCAGCATTTATTTGAAATAGAAATCCTTTTGTAACATTATAAATGCCTTTACTGTCACATCAATTCAATATGTCCTGGCTTAATAAAAGTATTAAGTTCTTTCCAAATAATTTATAAATAAATATAAATCTTACTGACCCCAAACATAAACTATAGTTCACAAAGACACAAATTTCTTTGTTTCCCCCCCGGCCAAACTATTTGTAGAAAATCAAAAAGGAATCAGAACCTATGTTTTTAATGACAAACTGTAGATAGGATCACATTGTATCCTACTGGAAATACAGTTTGGGTTGGTAAGTGTATTTTGGAACATACAGTAGATTCTAACTGGTTGTTAGCTTAATTTTGGAACATGGTTAACCAGCAAAAAAAAAATACTAAAGTTACTATGTTCCAAAACACAGATTTAAAGAAACATACATAATTTTCTGTTATGTCTGGTGCTATAGACCTATAATGTTGTGTTCCCTGTCCATCAACAAGCTCATCTGTGATCTTCTCACAGTTATATACACACAACTTACATGCAGAGGCACAGAATGATTAAAGATGATTCCGGTTTGTCAATGCATCCAAGTATTTGTGAGGAAAAGAAGAGAGAATCGTGAGAAAATATGTGTGTATCAGTGAGGACGAGCTTGTGAATGAGGGAGAAGAGCAAAGAGATGTTCTGTGTTTCTCACATGCTGTTTTCCTCCTCAGCGTGACAGTAAACTCTGAGCGTCTTGATGCAACAGAACACTTTCTGGACTGGTATTTATTCATTTATACTCTTTCTGTTCTTTCAAAATGCCTCTCTGTTCGCCCCACACCTCCCACTCTTCTCCCATCAGCCTTTTCGACATGTGCATTTCCTCCTCGGTTGTCTGTGCTGCTCCCCGCTCTGTTCTCCAGACCGCTGGGTGGGATGGGGCGGGTTTGTCACTCCTCGTCTCTTCTTCTCTCTTCATCCTGCTACTCATCACCTGCTGTTCTCCTCTTATCTCCTTTACTTTCTCTCTTTCACATGCTTTGCTCCAAGGGTTGGGCGCCTGTGATGTGTTCACTCACAGAATTATTATAGTTATCTTCTTTGTGTGTGTGTGTGTTCTGTGAGTGAGTTTGACCCAAGCGGTGCAATCATCCTCTTTAACAAATGGTAGCTGGTAGCTTGTAGGTGGGCATTTTCAGCCTGCGGTAGCTGCAGCAAGCTCACTTTTCCCTCTTAATGATTACTAATCCCAGATCTACTGTAAATGTCTCTCTCTCTGTACCTCTCTCTTTTTTTGCAGTAAGGAGCAACAGAAGAACCACAAAGGTTGTAAGTCGGTATGGGAGCAGCGCACTAGTGAGTTGAGACGACACACCCTGATGAACAGCAGAGAGGCTCTTTACAATGAGTTGGACCCTGAAGACCGCTGGAAGGTGGGAAGAAATGACAGGGAAAGAGATGCTTGGTCAAAGAGGATGGATTTATGTATCTGTTATCAGCTGATATATTTTTTCGCATCGGTCGATATTGCATATTTAATTGTACTTTTCCTCTGTTTTTAGATTTCGAATAGCTTTGCCATAATCTAACGTTCACGTAAAGTGAATATTTAAAAACACAAATAATTTAATAACACTGTTAAATGTAATCTCAAATCTCAAAATGAATATCCATTATTATTTTGAATATTTATAATGTTGCGTTTCCTAAATTCACTTTATGATTGGTTTCGTTTAAAATGATTGGTTTTAGTTTTTAGTGTCTTATTTTCATTTATTTAGACAAAATAGCATCAAATTTAAATATCAGCCATTTATTCTTTATTGAGCATAACATTAAAATAATTAGAAGCTTATCGAATCAGTAAGAATACTGATATTGGTGTTTTTTTTAAATGTTTCATAATAATATATACAGTGACCCCAGTTTACAGGTTCACTGTGTTTCACTGTGTACAGTGTTTTTATTTTTTTATTCAGTATTTCTGTCTTGTTTTCCATTATTTAAACATCCTTTAAGCAAGATAAGTCTACTAAATAATCTTTTAAACAATCCACAAGCAAAATACTAAGTATTATGATATTAATATTTATTATTTTCATATAAATAAAATAAATTTAAATAAATAGATATTAAAGGGTTAGCTTTCCCAGAAATAAAAATACAGTTGTTCCAAACCTGTATGAATTTCTTTCTTTTTTTATATTTTGAAGAATGTTGGTTACCAAACAGTTTCTGGTCCCTATTGACTTTCATAGTATTGTTTTTTCCCCATACTATGGAAGTCAGTGGGGACCAGCAACTATTTGGCTACCAACATTCTTCAAAATGTCTTCTTTTATGTTCCACACAAGAAAGAAGGTCATACAGCTTTAATGTTTAGGTTTTAATATTTAGGTCTTGAATTAAGTTAATCTCTTGTTTGATTGACAAATGTGTGGTCTTTTGTTTTGCTTTTATCATGCCTGTAGGTCTCGTACTCCCATCACATTCGTCCCAATATGAAGACACACCTGGACCGGCCGTTGGTCGTGGACCCTCAGGAGAACCGCAATAACAATACCAACAAAACCCGTCCGGGTGACGGCCAGCCCCAGCGCACTCATCAGCTCCTGCACAAACAGCCCAACTTCAATGAGGGGGAGAGTGGAGGAGGAGGGGGATCTGGGCCCTGGACAGCGTTGGAAAGGGGGGACTCCACAGGATCCCGTCGGAGTCTTTTAGGCTCTGAGAACCATGGAGAGGGTAGAGAGTCTCACCGCAGACATCAGCATGGCGAGCGCTGCAGCCAGGCCCGCCAACATCGTAAAGCCGCAGAGGATGAGGGAGAGGGTAAAGGGAAGAGACATAGGAATAAGGGCAGGGAAAGAGGACCTGAGTGTGAGCATGCAGATGGAGGAGAGCGGAAACACAGACATCATCGCCATGAGGGCGAAGGAAGAAAAGAGAGAGGGGTCCGGCACCGTACAAGGAAGTGAGTTTAGCCAAAATGATTTTCTTCTTCTTTTTTGGTAATTTTTATACTATGCACTTAATGGACATATTGCATTCACATCTTTTGCAGTGCCTAACGCTTTTTAAATGGAAAAACTCTTTCTGTGTCAGTAGCTTCTTAGTCAGTATTCAGTTTAGCCCAATGGCAGGTGCAAACATGCCTCCTTTCTGTAATACATTTATTGTCGGTCGCTAATTATTGTTACTTTTAACTACATTCATAATTAAATATGTCTGAATATAAATATGTCAGTTTATTTTGTCTGTTTATTTACACTACTGCTCAAATATTTTGGGTCAGTAATATTTTTGTAATAAAATTAATAATACTTTTATTCAGCAATGATACATTAAATTGATAAAAAGTGACAGTAAAGACTTTTATATTGTTACAAAAAACATCTATTTCAAATAAATAATTTTCTTTTGAACTTTCTATTCATTAGAGAATCCAAAAATAAAAAAATGTATTACAGCTTCCATAAAAATATTAGGCAGCACAACTGTTTTCAACTTTGATAATAAGAAATGTTCCTTGAGCAGCAAATCAGCATATTGGAATGATTTCTGAATGATCATGTTCATGTTTGCACTGAAGACTGGAGCACTGACTGCTAATCTTCTAATCTTGCTGTCTTCTTTCTCCAGGGATGGTCATGGAAGTGGTCTCACTCTCTCCACCACCCGTCCCATTCAGAAGACTCTGTCCAGGCAGGACAGTCAGTACAGTGAGGACCTGGACAATGCCATGAACAACAAGCTTGCCACCCAGCCACCTAGTAACTCCACCCCTCATGATAGTCTGCTCAATCTGGTCAACAGTGCCCACACTGCCAGTCTGGCACACACTGGCAGCGAGAGCAGCCTCATTCTCACCAACCCTTCCTCTACCACTGCTAATGTTACCAGCACTGGTCACCTGGGCATGAACCCCGATTACACTGCCGTGGACATTCCCCCGATGTTCCCCTCCAGTAACGCCATCCTACAGGGTGAGAGAAAGAGCTGAAAAGAATAACTGACCTTTTTTATTTATTGTCTTAATCGTCTGTCTTACTATGATGTTTCCCTTCCTCACGTCTCCACAGTCAATAAGAATGCAAACACCGAGCCCCTGCCCAAGAAGGAGGACATAAAGGGTGATGATGATGATGAGAAAGATGATGGGGGGCCTAAACCCATGCCACCCTACACCTCAATGTTCATTCTGACTACCACCAACCCGTGAGTGCAGTCATCTCTGTGAAACTGCCAGTCCTGGCACTGTGACTCTGCAGTTGGTCAATATTCAAAATTGCATTTTAATGCATTAACCCTCCCCTCCAACTGCCAATAATAATAATAATAATATCTGGTGTATAATGACCACTTTTCAAAGTCCAATCAATTCCAATGGATAAATCAGTTCCTGTCCTACTTATTTCCTACTTGAATATCCTGTTTCATTCGGAAATTTCTCCAATTATTGAAGTAAAATAGTGTTCACTCTTCATATTGACATTAAACAAAACTGACTGGAGTCACCTGGTTTCACCCCTTACTGTAGTTTTTATATTAAATTAAATGAGCTTTCTTTCAAAAGATGTTGTTGCTTTTGTTATTTTATTGTCTTTTTTATGAACGTCCACTTTAGATTTCGGAGGTTGTGCCACTATATCGTCACGCTCAGATATTTTGAGATGTGTATTCTGCTGGTCATTGCAATGAGCAGTATTGCCCTGGCCGCTGAAGACCCTGTCTGGCCCGATTCTCCCCGCAACAATGTGAGACACTCCCACATCTCAACATCCTCTCTTTATGTCTCTGTGGTTCAGTCCATTTTTGTCTACTGGACTTGTAACCATATCATCTGTCCATCCATGCTTCTAATCATTACCTAATTTGCTAGTTCACTTCTCCATAATTTTCATCTATTTATTTATCATTCTTTATATTCATCTTGTCATATTGATTTGTCATAAAGGGCTTAATTTTATTGCTAACACTGTTGCTCATCTGTGCTTTCAGGTCCTGCGGTACTTTGACTATGTGTTCACGGGTGTGTTCACCTTTGAGATGCTCATTAAGGTACATATCTATCCTGCACAGCTGTCTGGGCTAGGACGGTCTATGCTTCACTCTTAAACGCATTATATGTATATTGTATTTAAAGAGTTGTTTATTGGTCTCCATGTGGTGTCATGCAATAATATGAAGTATTATAGGGTTCATATTCATTTTAAGTTCATATAGTTGCACATGATTTTGGAAACAATCATAATACAAGGTTTGGGATCTATGATTATAATTTATATATATATATACAGTGGGTACGGAAAGTATTCAGACCCCCTTCAATTTTTCACTCTTTGTTATATTGCAGCCATTTGCTAAAATCATTTAAGTAAATTTTTTTTCCTCATTAATGTACACACAGCACCCCATATTGACAGAAAAACACAGAATCGTTGACATTTTTGCAGATTTATT
>NW_015540942.1:924191-973378 GCF_001515605.1 Sinocyclocheilus anshuiensis
CTGTATATTTATTATTATTATTATTATTATTATTATTTATTTTTTCAAACTAATCCTGTTCTTTTGAACCTTCTATTCATTAAAGAATCCTGAAAAAATATATCTCTGTATAATTTTAAGCAGCACAACTGTTTTAACAATAATAAATGTTTCTTGAACAGCAAATCAACATATTTTAATGATTTCTGAAGGATCAAGTGCCACTGAAGACTGGAGTAATGGCTGCTGAAAATTCAGCTATGCATCACAGAAATAAATTACATTTTGCAATATATTGAAATAGAAAACAGTTATTTTAAATTGTAATAATATTTCACAATATTACTGTTTTACTGTATTTTTGAGCAGAAGAGACTCCTTTCAAAGACTTAAACATCTCACAGACCCCAAAATTCTGAACAGCAGTGCACTTAATAAATATTTGTCTCTCTGTTTTAGATGGTAGATTTAGGTCTTGTCCTGCATCAAGGCTCATATTTCCGTGACTTGTGGAACATCCTGGACTTTATAGTGGTTAGTGGTGCCCTGGTGGCGTTCGCCTTCACGTAAGTGTCATCAAGGCCCCAGCGCTCATGCCTCACTCCTCTCTCCTCTCCTGCTTGCTGCCTCTCCTCGTCCTTTCCTGTCTTGCTCCCTACAGGTCAAACGCCTGTGCAGTCGGCACAGCTCTCCGCCACCCTGGAGCGTCAGCCTGCTACCCATAAAACCCAGCTCTCTCTCTCTCGCTCTCTCTTTTCTCTCTCACCATTTCTCTGCCTATGCATTAGCCATATCTTTACCCTGTCTTTTCCTCTCCTTATCCCTCCTCACATTAAGCCCCAGTTTGGTAATATCTCACCAAATATCCCCACCCTGCCCCACCATGCACAACATTTGGCCCAGTGCCTATCCAGTGGGCGTGCTTGGGCCCATTTCCATGAGGGTGATAACCCTACCTGGGCACCTGTAACCCTTTAGTGCCCAGGAATCTTTGGAGCATCCAGCCACACTCACCTCAGGTATTTCTACACTCCATTTTTACGCCACATACCTGGAACCGAACATGAGGAAAACAGACAATAAGAAGAAAGAAACAAGAGAGCAAGGGGGAAACATTTAAGGGACCTTATGCTACAGTTTTGTATCGTTGATAGTCTATTTATAATTACTTAAAACTATTTTTTATTGTTTTTCCCTGAAAATTTCTTACCCTTAAGCAGAATTAAACAGGCTTCTGTACCTCTTTATTTAGGATTCATTTATTAAATGACCCCTCTTATGATTGACTGACATCTTTGCATGTGAAATGAGTTATAATGATTATTCGTGTGATGAGGGTTTATAGTTGGGTCCAGTGTAGTCACAGTCCATGCAGAAATGAGCTGTTTAAACTCTTAAGATCACACTGAAATGATCAGGAATCTTGTTAAACAAACTGCTATAAATAAAGGCAGGAACAACAAAGAAGGGATTTATGACTGGCAATCAGGATAGCTGACAAAGGAATAAAAATGTTCCAGGTCGTGTATCTGATCGCAGCGGAAGCATACAGCCCAGCTACTGGACTGAGAGAGTTACTAATATGAGGGAGAGGTCAGAAAGGTGCATCTGTTAATATGAAACTGGAAAAAAAATGCATGCAATATGCTCTTTTCCATACTTCGTAAAGAGCATGAGAACAGATTCTGGGAATCAACATGTCAGATGACCTGAATGAAAGCATGAATGGAAGAAACATGAACCCAGATCATTTTTTTTCTTCTTCCTGAAATACCAGAATCTGAATGCTTTGAAAGAGTAATGTTATATGATTCTGTTTATGTGTTTGTGTATATCCTCCTCAGTCCCTGAACAACTGTAAATGTGATTGCACACAAATTCTTCTCCACAAAAAAGTCCATATGTGACCCTGGACCACAAAACCAGTCATAAGGGTCAATTTTTCGAAATTGAGATTTATACATAATCTGAAAGCTGAATAAATAAGCTTTCCATCGATGTATGGTTTGTTAGGATAGGACGTGATGCAACTATTTGAAAATCTGGAATCTGAGGGTGCAAAAAAATCTAAATATTGAGAAAATCGCCTTTAAAGTTGTCCAAATGAAGTTCTTAGCAATGCATATTACTAATAAAAAAATTAAGTTTTGATATATTTACTGTAGGTAATTTACAAATTATCTTCATGGAGCATGATCTTTACTTAATATCCTAATGATTTTTGGCATAAAAAATCAATAATTTTGACCCATACAATGTATTTTGGGCTATTGCTACAAATATCCCCCAGCGACTTAAGACTGGTTTTGTGCTCCAGGGTCACATATGCAATGCAGTTCCAGACTGGCTTGGTCCTTTAGGTGGACATACACACAACACATGACATGTACATTGCATAATGGGAATGGCTGTCAGATTCATATTCATATGTCAGAAGAATTCATTAATAAAGACCTGTTCACATAAGTCTGACCAATTAAATGTGAAAGTGTAAAATACCTGCAAATAATTTTGCACTGCATAGGTGTTCATGCAGAGTCTGATGCTGAAATTCCCATTCTCATTTAGTGTATTTTTTTGGCATCTGAACACTAAAAACTGGAGTACGATATTTCAGACTTTGTGTGAAGTCGTTTATGGAGATGCATTTTGTTTTTAAATGTTTTTTATGCCACATATTAAGACCTGATGTGGTTATAGTTTTATATATATTTTTCTAGAACTCAAATTTGAGTTATAGGGCATGAAACAGTAGAAACAATAACATATAAAGAAAAAATATAAATTGTTTGAGGGGACAAACAGAGCTTGCAAACTGCATTGATTATCTTTCCCAGCATGACTTTCTTAAAGAAATCACCTTGAATCCTTGAGTATTGTTTTTCCCTTACCACCAATCCCACCCAACCTCACTTCCGTTTGCACCCACATCTTTAGCTCCTGCATGAAATAAGTTTCTTATTAGGTGATTCATAAAGAGGCGTTTGGATGTGCCTGCCTGTCCCAAAAACAAACAAAAAAACACTGTAAGCAGTCTTCCTATCATCGCTAGATTCTCCAGTTTTCCTTTCTCTCCCTCCCTCTCTCTCCACACAGTGATGGTGAGCTCAGAAGGGCAGGCGCTCTGGGGTGACTGGCGCTCCCTGGCTGTGAGCGTGGGAACAGTTCCCATATCTCTGTTATCTCTCACAGAGTCTGTTTTTAACTTTTTTACTCAATTTCAGGGAGTGACTCATATCTGTGTGTATGTATCTGTGCATGTTTATTTAGTATTTTGTGTACAGAGTCCAAAATTAGCACTCGCAGAGCGTCAAATGCAAGTAAAGTGGCTTTGGCGTGTAAATGAACGTGTAAATGACCCATTTTCTAGATACTGGAAAATGTAATTTCGTGACCACCACAGACAATAATGCATGGTTGAAATGACAAAGTATGGAAAAGATCAATACTTTTCTCAATTTGCCAGCCAAGGCAGGTGTAGCAAAAGGTTAATTTTGGACCCTGTTTGTATATATGTACTTTTGTATTTGTATCTAAATTGTTTTAAGTGTTCACACTAGATTAGGTGTCCACATATAAAACAAACCAGGAGCTCTGCCATTATTTTGTGATTGTATTCTCTGTCTCATATTGATATTTTTCCTGCTTCAAAAACCCCATTCTTTCCCTGTGCCTTTTTTCTGTCTCTGTGTGTGTTTTGTGTCTTTGTATGTGTCTCTGGCTCTGTCTGTCTCTGTCTTCCTGTCTCTGATCATCTCTCAACACCTACAGCGGAGGAGGCGGTGGGGAAGGAGAGGGGTAATGTCTCTTTCTTTCTCCCTTTCCCCTCTGTTTGCTCTTATTGCCTGTCCTTCTCATCACACGCCTGTCCTCTCCTTCTATAGACTGATCTGTCTGTCTGATTGTTCGTCCAAACGTCCTCTCACCACTTCCCTCACACATAGGACACAAGCCAAGGGCGAAGTCATGCCATTCTTTAGCCAGCTGCGGTTACTCAATCTTACAGCTAATCATCTCTTGGTACTTTCTACAGTATGTGGACACCTAAATGTGTTAACATACGTGTTTGTGTCTATGTGTACGTGTGTGTCTCTTTGTTTTTGTGTCGGCCTTCGAATACGATTTCTCTAAAACATCCAATAAGTGTGGTATGACTGATATACATCAGATTAAATTGTCATGAATATGTGAGTCTATAATAAGGGCCCTTTTTATTTTGGAAAGCAGCTTTAAAATTAAATTAAATTAAATTAAATTAAATTAAATTAAATTAAATTAAATTAAATTAAATTAAATTTAATTTAATTTAATTTAATTTAATTAAAAAATAAATAAATGATCCTGTTTTAATTAAAATTTATATTTTTAAATAAATGTGACTGGTATAGTGTGAATAGGTAAACCAATGTGCACTTTATTATTTTATTTACATGTATTTTTATACAAATTATTCATTTTTAAATATAAATTTATTATAGATATATTTATTTAAATATTTTATTATTTATATTTTTATTTGAATATTATTTACAGACATGTAAAATACTCCTTTAAATATAATTTTTAAATACAGGTTAAATTACAGGGTATATTATATTGCATTTCAATCTGTAATGTTTTTATATTTAACTTTTTATGTTTATATTTATACCTTTTTATATATATTTAAAGATTTTTATATATATTTAAAGTGCACTTCATCAGATGACTGGACACAGGTGGTCCTTTCATAGAATGACTCGCCTAACATTACAGGGACCTCACAACTAGATCTGGACATTATAGAAATTTAACAGATTAGACCGATACACTTGCAGAGTGATTTCATAGCATAGGGAGACATACAGAGGAAATGTCAGGTGATGTTCTATATACAGATCATTTTTGCAGAGCTGCTCATGTAAAGCAGCGAAACAAGACAACACGGAATGCATTAGGACCTCTTAGGGCCGGACAGGGTCTTTGCCCAGAGAGATAACACTATAATGGGATTACAGACAATCAAACTGCTCACCTCCTAGAAGGGCACTGTCCAATTGAGATGTGTATCACCATTTTGATGATCACAAGATCCAATTAGGCAGTCTATTTGTTGCGGTAAAACGTCAGCTGAGAGAGAAAGCAAGAGAGAGAGAGAACCTGCATAACTACAAAGTTCAAAGAAACTGATGCCAGTATGCACTTCCCTATGCTGGAATATAGAGTCAGAAACATGGATAACAAATACATAACATATGCGTTAAAACATAGTGAATCAGTTGGCTATTTGCTTCTATTCTATAACATTCTAGAAACAATAAAATGAGACTCAATTTTTAAATTAAATAATACAAATAATATATTCATAAAAATTATTAATAATAACAATTGTCAGAATTATTAATTCATATGCCAAGAAGTAGAGTTCATTCATATTTACCATTAGGCTGTTCTTGGTTTTCAAGCAACGTGGCTACTTGATGTGATAATATATAGAATGTGTGATCACCGGTGTGCATTAAAACGGCTTTGAATGCAGCTCATCCAATCAGAAATGAGTCTTAACTATCTGTTTATATTGGTGACGACGTATTTCTTGGTGGGCCATTTAGTATACAAAGGTCTCTGCATAAACATCTCATCCTTGCTTACTACACACCTTTCAACAGGTGTACTCTACTTTTACTAATAGGGTTGATTGGCAAAAAAGACACATTGGAATAGGACAGATGCACTGAACGCGCAAATATAGCATGTTTGAGTAAGCTAGTGGCACAGACAAGTAAGTCATGGAATCGATCCAGATCATCTCTAGATGACTGAGACAACTCTCTCGTGCCTTAGAGAGATGTTTGTTGAGAAGGTCTATGTGTGTTTAAGCCACACAGTTGTCCGCATTTGCTGATTTGAACCTGTGAACTGGTTGAGCTGACAGACTTGAGCCTGCTGTAGAATAAATCTGTATCAATCGCGGACTCCAGCAGAGCTTCGGGTCTCCATTGCCCTGATGGTGAAGTGCTTATGGTCACATGACAGTACCATGTGTCTAAATATGTGCTCTAAAGCACTGGATCATGAGATCATGATGAACAAGGAGGCATGGCAACTAACTCCAGAAGCTGTCACCTTAGCAATGAAGTCACATACAATATGGCAATGCATGATTAGGCCTACTACTCAAATAGATTTAGATTTGTGTGAAAGTGTGCATATGTGTACGTTAGTGAGTCTCAGCCTCAGACAGCATGCCTACAGACCACCCACAGTCCTTTCACTGACCGCCTGATGCATATTGTACACTAAAAAAAGGCAAGTTCAGACTGACATTGATAGGCTAAATTTTATGAAAGTGAACAACTGAATCCCTTCACGAAGGGCCCTTCCAGAAGTCCGTTACATGTGATGGTCACTTAAAGGTCCCCTGAAATGCTTAGAAACACGCAGCGTTACGCTGTGTTGACGTCATTTTAACTGAAACAGGAAGACAGGGCGGGACATATCAAGCAGCCCCGCCCCTTTTAAAATAGCCAATAGCGTTCGTTTATATCACAGCTTGGGCTAGAACCGTTCAGAGCCGTTGAGCTCCGTAAAGCCGCGTTTGACAGGGTATGCCAACCACAATCTCATCCATATTGCAATAAAATATTGCATTCGGTGTAGAATTCAAATAGCGCAGATACATTTTGTGGTGTGCCCACTCGCGCATGTGATCCGCTCCATGCTATCGTGTCTCTGGACCGGAGCAGAGTGTGTGTGCGGTGGTTTGTATGACACAGCGCGAAACCAGACTTCTTTTTTTCCTCAATGGAAAGCATATTTACACTGTTTGAATCGTTCCCTGTTCCCTGTTCCCTGTCCCCTATACAGTGGACATTCTAATTCTAATGCTGTGGACAAGTGACCGATTTCAGCCGCGGATTCAGCGTCTATTTTATAGTGTAGGGGGCGGGCGCTGCGTATTCTAGAGAGCATTTGATTGGACAGAAAGTTTGATGAGAAGTTGAAGTACGATGTGATGTAAAAAAAAAAAATAGTTGAGCCGTTTTGATGGAAGTGAGGAACTGAAAGCTTTGAATGCTTATATCTTCTAAATGCGAATTTTGTCACTGTTTTGGAGCACACTGCCGTATAGATAACCTTAAGACTAACATATTGATACTAACACCCAAAAAACGTTAATTTTGATTTCATGGGGACTTTAACGGAAGTAATTTTCGTTTGTGATTATGTGATCTTCGGTCAGGAGATCTTGCGATGCTTTTTAAAGCAAAGTTGGGGTTGATTTCGAGTTCACATACAAAGTAAATAGAATAGGCTAATTAAATTAGTCTATTTTAATGTAAGACCGAATATTGTTCGTCAGTGATAGAAATATGATTTAAGATGGTAGTGCAAGCAAGTTTAGTTTGAAAAGGTTTAAAAGTAAATAAGACACAATTAGACGGTATTTGAATAAAATAATAATAATAATAAGAAATGTATTTGCAACTACTGATGGAGTGCTGAATGTTGCACGCACGCTCAGCGTTGTCAAGGTAACATTTGGTCAGTCATTCCCTTCGCCAAGGAAGTTCCAAACGCTTATACGAGACAGTAATGCCCTACACCCTTCAATGAACACACTTCAAGGGCTCTGCCCTTCGAAGGGAGTAGGGCGTAGGGATGCTCACTTCCGTTTGGAATTCGCCCACTATTTACATTTTAAACTGTATGTAAACACTCGCGTTACCTAGGCAACTACTGACGCGTTTGTATTATGAGCCCTGTTATCAACCCCACAGTGGAAAACAAAATGATATGAAATGGAGCAGTTAAGCAATGAGAATGGTTCGGCCCGATGGTGGAAAAGCAGCTGATGCCATTTGCAGTAATTCCCAAGATTTGATTGTTTCCCAAGATTTCTTTGCAGAATCACGGGTAATGCATTTTTTCACAAGGGATTCTGCTGTTAGACATGATTAATTAACAAAATACGTTTAAATAATGTGGGCTTCAACATAATAATGCAGCATAAAACAACCTCGTAACTAAGTCTTTTTTTTTTTTTAAGGTTTATAAGTTAATTTTAAGCATCAGTTCCACTATGGTAACCACTTCTGGAACCTAACTGTTGCACTCCATTGTGGTAAAATTTATTTTAAAAAACCCCGCCCATAAACATAACACAAAAACAAAATGGACTGTGGTTGATCACGTTACATGTCAGTCAGGCGGTCACTTCCTGCCTAATAGAATAAGCTGCAAGGAGGACCAGACGTTTTGCCGCAAGTCAAAAGTCTGGCTATATAAGGCTAAATGTTCTGCTGGCGTAGCTTATGTATTGTTTACAGTTTTGTAAATGATATAAATGGGTAAGTGAACACAGATGTATGGGTGTGTGGATGTGCAAAGGGTAACAATTCACAAGCTTGCACCGTTATTTCTCTCTTTTTACTGTATGTGTCTCATATTAATGTATTTCTTCCTTCAAACTCCCTTTCTCCCCCGTGTCTTGTGTGTGCGTGTGTGTATGTGTGTCTGATTCCTCTCTCATCTCTTCAACTGCTCACACCTACAGCGGAGGCAGCGGGTAATGTCTCTTTCTCTCTCTTTTTCTCTCTCTTTTGCTCCCTCTTTTGCTCTTAATGCTTGTCCTGGCAAATACACCGCTTTCCTCTCTTTCTTTTTTGGATTTGTCTCAATGTCTGTCTGCAAGTCACCCATCTCTTCTATCACTCTGTCACTGTTTCTGTGTTAACCACCCGTGGATGATCATTCAGTCCACGTAGTTCTGATGGGGGGGTTTGAGATGTCCCTCACCTCTGCACCCATCACTCTAACAGCACTTCTCTGATGGATGCTTGTTTATGCTTGACAGTGTGTAACCACATCTGCTGAGAGGGCAGGATTCGGCACGGCACTGGAAATCTAGAGCGCTGCCCTCTGTCCTTGACACTGAGACAGAAGAGGAGAAGAGAGGACAGGGAAGACAATAAAGATGCAAAATACATAAAGAGAGAGATAAATATATATCTATATTTTATACAGTGAGGTCCAAAAGTGTGAGAATCTTTTTTTTTTTTCATTTAAATGTGGAAATGAACAAAGTTGGGAGGATTTAGACAAAGAGAAGTCACCTAAAATAAATAAATGTTGGCTTTGTATGTGGAACAGAACCAAATTTAAGACGTCATTCCTTCACGAAAGAAGCAACGGTATCCAATTCATGAGTGCATCAGTATTACTTTACAATAACGTTTAATTTGTTGATATTAGTTAATGAATATTAATCATTTGATAGCATAAATAACAATATATTTTACTGCATTTACTCATTTATGTTTATTTGCTTATATATACTACCATTCAAAAGTTTGGGGTCAGTAAGATTTTTTTTCTTTAAGAAGTTAATAGTTTTATTCTGCTTGGATGCATTAAATTGATTAAAAGTGACAGTTTTTTTTTTAATTGTAATATTTCACAGTATTACTGTTTTTACTGTATGTTGTAAAATAAATGCTGGATGAGCATAAGAGACTTCTTCCAAAAACATTTCTATTCAAATTTTTACTCAAACCTTAAAAGCTGACAAAATCAATTTCAATTACAAAAATGTTGTATTCATTTTGAAAAAAAAAAAAAAAAAAAATAACTTTTAGACCCCACTGTATGTGATTCTAAGAAAAAAGCATCATTACATAAATTTGTTTTGCAGTGATATAAATCAGTGTACAACCACACTTTCACATAGTTTAGTCTTCAATGTACAACTTGTGCATTTAGCTTGCTGGTCACTAGCTGCACATCTGCCGTGCAACAGCTGTACACATATCTGGTGGATGGCTGTGCTTGGGTACCACAAGAGCGACGTGCAAATTGTCAAAATTTTAGGCCAGAAAGTCTTCAGATTGACTAGGTTCATGGTGACACGGTTCTTCACCCTACAGAGCCAGGGCTGATCGGTAGAAGCTCCTCCTCTCTGGAGTGACTGTGTTTCCAGGTCCTTTTATATGTTGTGTTTGCCAACGGACAAGCCCACAAACAAGAAAGAAAGAGGTTTGGCTGGGCATTCTGCAGCAGGGATGCCTGAATCTGCTCTGTATGTTTCATGCTGTCGTCATGGCAATGTAATGAAACCAGCCAGTGTTCCTTGGGAAAAGAGGTACAGTGGTGGTTCCAGCATGGGCTGAGAGAGTACAGTGGATATTACATCCACTGATCTAGTTTTCAGTACAGCATGAGCCACACCAGCGAGTGTGTGTGTTGTGAGATTGACTGTGTGCATTTTAGTATCTGTCTATCCTAAGTGCTGTGAAATGGGCTTGATTGTCTGGCTACAACAGGCTACATTCTCAGTGAGGAGACACAGATGAGATTCCTGATTGCCTGGGAGTAAATGTGTGGCTGTAGCAGGCATGTTTCATTGTTTTAACAGCCTGAGCTACTAACTCACCCCTAAATTGTTTGTGTGCAAGACCAATTACCCATGTAGCCTAACACTTCCTGCCATTTCACTTTCTAACTGGTGTGTGTGTGTGTGTATTTGCAGAGGAAGCAGCAAGGGGAAAGACATCAGTACTATCAAGTCCCTGCGTGTGCTCCGAGTACTGCGGCCTCTGAAAACCATCAAGCGTCTGCCCAAGCTGAAGGTACCTCTGTGTTTGGCTGTTTTTGTTCCTCCTTGTGTTGACTGAGTTTTGCCTGTTTACAGAGGATGGTTGTGTTTTTTCACTACATGGGCTTTATTTTTCTGTGTAATCTGTTTCTGGCTGTGTTTGACCAGACTGTTTTTAATTTGTTTTGTCTGGTTTTCAGACCTTCTTTGAATTTGTGTATTTATTTGTATCACTTACTGATTTATCTGTCTTTGGCTGTGTTTCTTTAGAGTTTTCACATTTGTTTATTAATTTCTGTTTTTATCCGTTTTTTTTTTTTAAGTAAATACAGTTAATCTATTTTTGTACATTTTGATGCTGTTTTGTTTTATCTAAGGGTTGTGGGATTTTTTAAAATTTTCTTTTGTCTCTTGTCTCGGTCTTTTTTTTTTTTTTTGCTGCATTTCAGGAATTTGTTTTATTTTGTGTTTTTTATTTGTTTTTGGTTTGTTTAGTTTGTTTGATTGGTTTGCTATAACTCGGTTTCTGTTTTTATGATAATTTATTAGTTTTATTTAAATGTGTTTGTAAAGTTTTGATGCTATTTTGTTATATCTTATAAGGTTTGTGTTTGGCTGTCGGGCTATAATTTAATTTCTGTTGTTCATTCTCTGTGTTTTTTCAGGCTGTTTTTTGATTGTTTTATTGCTGCATTTTAGGGTATTTAATTTATTTGTTTGGTTTGTTTCAGTTGGCTAATTCTATTTTTATGCATATTTATCAGCCTTATTCAGTTGTATTTTTACATTTTGAAGATATGTTGGTTTGTGTTTTGTCTTATAAGGCTGAGTTTGTGTTCTGCGTTTGAATTTGTCTCTTCTCTGTTTTGTCTATTTTCAGGCTGTCTTTGACTGTGTGGTGAACTCTCTGAAGAATGTGTTGAACATCCTCATTGTCTACATGCTGTTCATGTTCATCTTTGCTGTGGTGGCAGTGCAGCTCTTCAAAGGCCGTTTCTTCTACTGTACCGATGAATCCAAGGAGTTGGAGCGTGACTGCAGGTGAGACAAAACACACACACAGAAACACACTGATGAACAGATACATTGGCATGTTATTCTAAAAGCATTTTGTTGTTAGGGGCGAGTATCTTGTCTATGAAAAAGATAACGAAGTGCGGGCGCAGAAGCGGGAATGGAAGAAATACGATTTCCACTATGACAATGTGCTCTGGGCCCTTCTCACCCTCTTCACCGTTTCTACGGGAGAGGGGTGGCCACAGTATGTATACATCTCAATACCTAACCTAATTTCCAATGTATGTACCCAATGATTTAAGCCAATTGTGAAATTGCTTCTGTTTTCTAATGTAATGTTTTCACTACAAATTACAATTTGAGTAAAGTAGAAGTTGTTTTACATGGCATATCTAAGGACTTGCTACAGTTACCTAAAAGATTTGACATTATCAATGCCTCATGTTTTTGCCACTCTCCAGGGTGCTGAAACATTCAGTGGATGCGACCTACGAGAATCAGGGCCCGAGCCCAGGTTACCGGATGGAAATGTCCATCTTTTACGTGGTGTACTTCGTGGTCTTCCCCTTCTTCTTCGTCAACATCTTCGTGGCTCTTATCATCATTACTTTCCAGGAGCAAGGAGACAAAATGATGGAGGATTATAGCCTGGAAAAGAATGAGGTGAAGGACATATCAAATGGATGGTTTTTAAGCCAAATTAACTTTCTTTATGCATAGCGCTGGCATTGGTCTCATTTATATGGTGTATTATCCAATAATAATACATATCTGTTTTGTTTTCAGAGAGCCTGCATAGACTTCGCCATCAATGCTAAACCGCTCACGCGCCACATGCCTCAGAACAAACAAACATTCCAGTACCGCATGTGGGAGTTTGTGGTGTCTCCTCCATTTGAATACACCATCATGGCCTTGATTGCCCTCAACACCATTGTCCTTATGATGAAGGTGTGGCAGTATTTCACTTTAGTACATCTGACTTTATATATTTTGAGAACCAGACTTCCAGTGGATAGTAAATTTGCTTTTAAAAGATTGCAATGGTACAAATTAACAGTTGCAGAGTTTATAGTCTCTAGCATTGTTAGTTTACCAGCACATTCGGCAAATAAATTAAAGTCCTGAAAATTTTTTTTACAAATTTCTGTACTGATGTTCTACAAAGTTTGCACTTTTTTGCAGTCCATTTACCAACATTTGAGACCTTTCTAAATAAGGTTTAATACAGTTTAAATATGTTGTGTTTGATTAGTATGATGGAGCATCAGATGCCTATGAAGCTGTGCTAGCCAACCTGAACATGGTGTTCACCTCACTTTTCTCCATGGAGTGCATATTAAAGATCATTGCCTTTGGAGTTCTGGTGAGTCTACAGTACAGTTTTCTCATGCTTAAGTGTATGTGTGTGCGTGTAGGGTCCAAAATCGAAACGGTCTCATTTTGAGAGACACAATTACACACATTTACATACAAAAATCACATTGTCAGATTCAAACTCAGCATTGCACAAGCAGATTTATGAACAGATCAAGCATGAGAGAGAGAGAGATCAAAGAGGTTGCGTTCTGAAGTAGATGGCAAAAGGTTTGGGACATGGAAGCGCAGGACACGAAGGAAATGGTTGTAGTCAGCTCAAAGTCATGCCATGAAGATAGTGAGCTAGAGGGCACACTGAAGTGTTTAAGAGTGGAAGATGGTAAAAGAAGGACAGATTTCGAGCGAAATTAAGATGACGGGTATGGTGAGTGGTTGATGGAAAGAGTTACGCACACACACACATACACACACTTTGCACTGATGCCCCTGTTCCCATGCAGCTGGTTTACTGAATGGGCCTAATGCACTGTTTTCCTGCAGGCACTCACTTGGCAGCTCACAAAAAGGCCATCATGTTCAGCATCTGGGCCACTAGTCTTCTAGGCATCCACCCTTTTTGTACACAGGGTGAGGGAGAGCAAAACTCAATGAAGGAATAAGGGCTAAAAGGGGGAAAGGAGACGTTTCATTAGCACCAGAGAGTGAAAATTAATTGTTTGCTCCTTTTTCTGTCAGCGGGTCACTGAGTTTGTGTGTGTGTGTGTGCTAAGCGTAATCCTCCTTTAGCCCGACTGACAAACGCATCTATGTCTTTTTACCACAGAACTACTTCAAAGACGCCTGGAACATCTTCGACTGTGTGACTGTACTTGGCAGCATCACTGATATTTTAGTCACAGAGCTAGGGGTAAGTGTGTAGCAGAAGGGCTGCCATCTGTGCGTGCGTATGTGCGCGTTTGTTTGTGTATCCTGTCTGTACGCTTGTGTGTATTTCCGTATGTGATTGAGAGACTCTCAGCAGGATCTTCTCTTGCTCACTGAGGTGTAAGGAACTCCTAAAAGTCTTATATAATCGTCCCAGTTGGTGTGTGAGGCAGATCAGTGAGCCAGTGGTGCTCAGTGGCGAGGGGGGTCTGTTACTCTTCCAGCTTTGTCATTTATCCCCGAGCCAGATCAAACTGACCTACCAGTAAAATCAATGTTCTCAAATGTTAACATGTATTCATAATGCAACAAACAATGATGGCCATCTCTAAAAAATTAGTAAAACATGTTAGTGTTTGTGTATATGTGTTTTATTTTTCTTGGTTTCACAGCAGATCATCAGCACTTCAAAGACCCCATGGAATCAAAATTGACCATAAATTAGTCAAATCTACACATTCAAAAAGTACTGTTCTTTTCTAGGAAAACAGGCCAAAAATATTGACGACTCATGAGAATGTCCCGTCCCCCAAATGCGATTAGCAAATCATGGTTCATGGCTGTAATGTAAATAAAGTCTGTTGCCTGTTTAATAATAATATAAAAAAAAGAGAGACAAGCCCTTAAAAATGTGTGGCCCAAACTACCTGTTTAAATAGAAAGTTAACATAGGAAAGAAAACTGCACTAATCAAAGCATGGTCTTTAAAAATGATATATATATTAAAATTTGGAAATATAATATTTTTATGTAGTTATTTTGAATTTTTATTTTTTATTTATCTGGAGAGTTTAGTTGCATCATTTGGTCTATAATAATTAGAAATGTATTATTTATTTGAAAATGCCATTTTTATGTATTTATTTTGATATGTATTATTTATTCATTTTGAAATGTATTATTTTAAGGGTTATTTTTTCAAATGTTTATTTTATGGGGTTATTTTTGTAAATTTTTTTAATTTATATTTTTAAATGGGGGTGAGTGTAACGGAAGCCAGCGAGTAAGTGCTGTGCAGGTAAACCTCACTCCCCTGATCTCAAGAGATGCACTAGCGACTAATGCTAGGGGCTGCAGTCTTTAGCCTCCTTGTTAGTGCGTCTGCCTCCCATGCCGGAGACCCGGGTTCGAGACCTACTTGGAACAAGAACGAGGTGTGGCGGTGAGGACCCGGGAGAGAGGGGTTACACAAGCATATCGATGACCTCAAAGCAAACACAAATGGGCTTTTATGGTGTCTTTTAAAGGGGTCATATGATGCGATTTCAAGTTTTCCTTTCTCTTTGGAGTGTTACAAGCTGATTGTGCAAGTTCGGGCTCTGTCTTTACATTTATGTTGAAAGCTGAAGCTGGCGATATTGGTAAGGGGCATTACATTTCCGACGAGTGCTTGCGGTGTTCGGCCAATCACAATGCACTGGGTCAGCTGGCCAATCAGAGCAGACTGCACTTGTCGGAAGGAGGGACTTTGTAGAAAACGAAGCGTTTGAGAGAGGCGGGGCATAGAGGACCTACAATAATGTACAGTATTTGAAAAATAATGTGTTTTTTGAACATTAAAGCATGTCAACATATTCTGTTACACCAAATACACAAAATAATGATCTTTAAAAAAGCATCATATGACTCCTTTAACAGAAATGTGATGTGAAATACTTTATGATATGGTGTGGTTTTTGTTGTTGTTGTTTTTTTGTTTTGTTTTGAATTCTATAAGCCCCAGTCCTGTTCCTGGAGATCCACCTGAAGAGTTCAGTGCTGATGTTTCATTAAAATTGTAATTAAAGACTGAAGTCTGATCTCCAGTTACATGACTGACAAATATATATGTATTGATAAAAGCTTTTCAAACTGCATTGAATGCATATGAAAAGTGCATCATTTTAAAAAGAAACATTTTTTGTTATAATCAACCTTTATTTGAATCGAAAGGTTTGTTGATATGAATAATGATAATTCATGTCTTGTTTTATCTTTGTTTTACATGCTTTCTTTAAACTCTTCTTTATGGCGGCTTTTCCCTCTGATGACTCCATCCAATCAAAATGCACTATGAATCTCATGTGTATATCCATGACCTGACCTGACCAATCACAATGGTTGTTTAATCAACCTCCAAAAATACTGCTATAAACCATGCTTCTGCAACATCTACATGTAGATGGTTTGTAATTTTTTTTTGTAGTAATGCATCTAATGCATCTGTTTCCCTGTGGCTGATGATGATATAATGATGCATGTGCTCGAGTCATGATGACCTTTCACCCCTGCTTGTCTAACAATATGACAAACCCCTCTCAGTTGAGGTGTAATTGATCCGTAGCACACAGTTGAAACGTTTGGTGTTTCTCCGCAGGTTTCCTGAATGCATGTTTTGCTTTTTTTGCTGACAGGGAACGCTAGTAATTATTGTTTCTGAAACTGCATCTTCATACAGAAGATGCATTCAAATACATCAACACACACATAGATGTAAGTGTATTAAAGACATTTAAAGTATGAATTTAAATTAAATTATGAAGGTAGAGATGGCGTTAAATCCACCGTGAACTCGTATTCTATTTTTGTTTCCCTGTATTTCTGTGCTGCTTAAAGGACAATACCGTCAGTTTCAAGAAGTCAGTTTCTTCCCCTCTGTTTCAATAAAAGTGGGGAAAAAATGCAAAACTTTCCCACAACTGACTGAAATGTGTCCTTTAACCCAGCACATGTGTCCCTTGTCTTTGCTAGTGCCCTCTGTTGGTCATTGTAAGCTATTAGTGTGGTTGGCATGATTCCACGTGAATCTACAGATCAGTGCATTTGGTTGACTGAAGCAAGAAGTTAGGGTCTGTGCACTCCCTTCCCTAATGAGAACTCTTTTACAGTATTTTGTTTTATTATATAATTATATATTTTTTTGTATGAGTTGCTGCCTCCTCCCTTTATCTTTGTCTTTTCCCCTTTTTCACCATTGGATATGCTGAGCCTGTTCAGTCTTGTCAGTTTGAAACTTGTTTTTTTTTTCTTTATTGGTTTCTCCTTGTTTTATTTTATTCCTTCCTTATGTCCTTTTTTCCTTCTATCTATCTATCTTTCTTTCTTTCTTTCTTTCCTTCCTTCCTTTTTAATTTGTTCACAATTTGAAATCAAATGTTTTAGACTGACATCATTTCCTTTCTCTCTCTGTCTGCCCCTTCTTTATTTCTATCTACTGCTTCCTTTCTGTCTCTGTAGAACAACTTCATAAATCTGAGTTTTCTAAGGCTCTTCAGAGCTGCTCGTCTCATTAAGTTGCTCAGGCAGGGTGAGACCATACGCATGCTTTGCCCTCTGATGACTCCATCCAATCAAAATGCACTATGAATCTCATGTGTATATCCATGACCTGACCTGACCAATCACAATGGTTGTTTAATCAACCTCCAAAAATACTGCTATAAACCATGCTTCTGCAACATCTACATGTAGATGGTTTGTAATTTTTTTTTTGGAGTAATGCATCTAATGCATCTGTTTCCCTGTAGCTGATGATGATATAATGATGCATGTGCTTGAGTCATGATGACCTTTCACCCCTGCTTGTCTAACAATATGACAAAGCCCCTATCAGCTGAGGTGTAATTGATCCTTAGCACACAGTTTGCAGGTTTCCTGAATGCATGTTGTGCTTTTTTGCTGACAGGGAATGCTTTTCTGAAACTCATACAGAAGATGCATTCAAATACATCAACACACACATAGATGTAAGTGTATTAAAGACTAAAGACATATGAATTTAAATTAAATTATGAAGGTAGAGATGGCGTTAAATCCACCGTGAACTCGTATTCTATTTTTGTTTCCCTGTATTTCTGTGCTGCTTAAAGGACAATACCGTCAGTTTCAAGAAGTCAGTTTCTTCCCCTCTGTTTCAATAAAAGTGGGGAAAAAATGCAAAACTTTCCCACAACTGACTGAAATGTGTCCTTTAACCCAGCACATGTGTCCCTTGTCTCCCTTGTCTTCCTCTGTTGGTCATTGTAAGCTATTAGTGTGGTTGGCATGATTCCACGTGAATCTACAGAATCTACAGATTGGTTGACTGAAGCAAGAAGTTAGGGTCTGTGCACTCCCTTTCCCTAAAGAGGACTTTTTTTTTTACAATATTTTATTTTATTATATAAGTATATTAATTTTTTGTATGAGTTGCTGCCTCCTCCCTTTATCTTTGTCTTTTCCCCTTTTTCACCATTGGATATGCTGAGCCTGTTCAGTCTTGTCAGTTTGAAACTTGTTTTTTTTTTCTTTATTGGTTTCTCCTTGTTTTATTTTATTCCTTCCTTATGTCCTTTTTTCCTTCTATCTATCTATCTTTCTTTCTTTCTTTCTTTCCTTCCTTCCTTTTTAATTTGTTCACAATTTGAAATCAAATGTTTTAGACTGACATCATTTCCTTTCTCTCTCTGTCTGCCCCTTCTTTATTTCTATCTACTGCTTCCTTTCTGTCTCTGTAGAACAACTTCATAAATCTGAGTTTTCTAAGGCTCTTCAGAGCTGCTCGTCTCATTAAGTTGCTCAGGCAGGGTGAGACCATACGCATCCTGCTCTGGACCTTCGTTCAGTCTTTCAAGGTAAAATTATAACGTCAATGATGAAGTTGTGAAGAAAAATGTGCATTATGATGATAAATAGTTTTTACTACAGCATGCTTTTTTTATTAATCTTTCAAATAATCCAATTATAATCAATAGCATTGCGGACTGAATTGCTTGACCTGTGTATTGTTATTTTCTTATTATTTAAATATTATTATAGCTTTTATTAATATTTTGAATTAGCTTTTATTTTTATATTTTCAGTTTTTATTTTAATTTTACCTTAAATGTTAGTCATTTTATTATGTACTTTTGTAAGTTTGATTACTTTTTTAATATTATTGTTTTGGTTTTGTTTTTATATTATTTTCAGTTTTAGTTTTCTTTTTCCCAGTTAGTAATTTTACCTCTTAACTTAAAAAGTTAGTTGCCAAAGCGACATTTTTTTCATCTAATATTTTTATTTTATTTTTCTGTTATATTTCGATTAAAAAGGTGTTTCAGATTTTGTTTAAGTTAACAGTAATAACTGTGTGAGCTGAAACTGAGGCGCTTTGTTTGCGTGTAAATTAACTAAACTAAAATCTGAACAAATCATTACGCGTGAGATTAATCAGATAAGGCGCAAACGCACTTTATGTGCTAGTCAGAAATTTGCTATGAAAAGAGCATATTTACAATGTGACTTGCATAAAACACGGACAATGAATAACTAAAGCATAAAGAATTCATACCTTTTTTCTATGTAGTCAGTGTTTTTGTTAGGGGTTAATTCAGGTTAATTGGGACATTTTTTTCCCTAGTCATCTCAAAAAGCGTCCCAATTTACTTAAATGTATCCTAATATTTTGACAATACGCTGCACATTTCTCCTCAAACTGCCAGTAACAGGTTTTCACCCACATTTAATTGTTGGTTAATTTGGACTTATCTGCTTTGCTTAGGCTCTGCCGTATGTGTGCCTACTCATCGCCATGCTGTTCTTCATCTACGCCATCATTGGCATGCAGGTGAGTATGTGAGAGAGTGTGTGGGAGGCTGCACAGCACATACTGAGAATAGGTAAATGGCTATATTTGAAGGTAGTGGGCAATGAGATTGTGGGCTTATGCTATGCTTCTGCAACATCTACATGTAGATGGTTTGTAATTTTTTTTTGTAGTAATGCATCTAATGCATCTGTTTCCCTGTGGCTGATGATGATATAATGATGCATGTGCTCGAGTCATGATGACCTTTCACCCCTGCTTGTCTAACAATATGACAAACCCCTCTCAGTTGAGGTGTAATTGATCCGTAGCACACAGTTGAAACGTTTGGTGTTTCTCCGCAGGTTTCCTGAATGCATGTTTTGCTTTTTTTGCTGACAGGGAACGCTAGTAATTATTGTTTCTGAAACTGCATCTTCATACAGAAGATGCATTCAAATACATCAACACACACATAGATGTAAGTGTATTAAAGACATTTAAAGTATGAATTTAAATTAAATTATGAAGGTAGAGATGGCGTTAAATCCACCGTGAACTCGTATTCTATTTTTGTTTCCCTGTATTTCTGTGCTGCTTAAAGGACAATACCGTCAGTTTCAAGAAGTCAGTTTCTTCCCCTCTGTTTCAATAAAAGTGGGGAAAAAATGCAAAACTTTCCCACAACTGACTGAAATGTGTCCTTTAACCCAGCACATGTGTCCCTTGTCTTTGCTAGTGCCCTCTGTTGGTCATTGTAAGCTATTAGTGTGGTTGGCATGATTCCACGTGAATCTACAGATCAGTGCATTTGGTTGACTGAAGCAAGAAGTTAGGGTCTGTGCACTCCCTTTCCCTAAAGAGGACTTTTTTTTTTACAATATTTTATTTTATTATATAAGTATATTAATTTTTTGTATGAGTTGCTGCCTCCTCCCTTTATCTTTGTCTTTTCCCCTTTTTCACCATTGGATATGCTGAGCCTGTTCAGTCTTGTCAGTTTGAAACTTGTTTTTTTTTTCTTTATTGGTTTCTCCTTGTTTTATTTTATTCCTTCCTTATGTCCTTTTTTCCTTCTATCTATCTATCTTTCTTTCTTTCTTTCTTTCCTTCCTTCCTTTTTAATTTGTTCACAATTTGAAATCAAATGTTTTAGACTGACATCATTTCCTTTCTCTCTCTGTCTGCCCCTTCTTTATTTCTATCTACTGCTTCCTTTCTGTCTCTGTAGAACAACTTCATAAATCTGAGTTTTCTAAGGCTCTTCAGAGCTGCTCGTCTCATTAAGTTGCTCAGGCAGGGTGAGACCATACGCATCCTGCTCTGGACCTTCGTTCAGTCTTTCAAGGTAAAATTATAACGTCAATGATGAAGTTGTGAAGAAAAATGTGCATTATGATGATAAATAGTTTTTACTACAGCATGCTTTTTTTATTAATCTTTCAAATAATCCAATTATAATCAATAGCATTGCGGACTGAATTGCTTGACCTGTGTATTGTTATTTTCTTATTATTTAAATATTATTATAGCTTTTATTAATATTTTGAATTAGCTTTTATTTTTATATTTTCAGTTTTTATTTTAATTTTACCTTAAATGTTAGTCATTTTATTATGTACTTTTGTAAGTTTGATTACTTTTTTAATATTATTGTTTTGGTTTTGTTTTTATATTATTTTCAGTTTTAGTTTTCTTTTTCCCAGTTAGTAATTTTACCTCTTAACTTAAAAAGTTAGTTGCCAAAGCGACATTTTTTTCATCTAATATTTTTATTTTATTTTTCTGTTATATTTCGATTAAAAAGGTGTTTCAGATTTTGTTTAAGTTAACAGTAATAACTGTGTGAGCTGAAACTGAGGCGCTTTGTTTGCGTGTAAATTAACTAAACTAAAATCTGAACAAATCATTACGCGTGAGATTAATCAGATAAGGCGCAAACGCACTTTATGTGCTAGTCAGAAATTTGCTATGAAAAGAGCATATTTACAATGTGACTTGCATAAAACACGGACAATGAATAACTAAAGCATAAAGAATTCATACCTTTTTTCTATGTAGTCAGTGTTTTTGTTAGGGGTTAATTCAGGTTAATTGGGACATTTTTTTCCCTAGTCATCTCAAAAAGCGTCCCAATTTACTTAAATGTATCCTAATATTTTGACAATACGCTGCACATTTCTCCTCAAACTGCCAGTAACAGGTTTTCACCCACATTTAATTGTTGGTTAATTTGGACTTATCTGCTTTGCTTAGGCTCTGCCGTATGTGTGCCTACTCATCGCCATGCTGTTCTTCATCTACGCCATCATTGGCATGCAGGTGAGTATGTGAGAGAGTGTGTGGGAGGCTGCACAGCACATACTGAGAATAGGTAAATGGCTATATTTGAAGGTAGTGGGCAATGAGATTGTGGGCTTATGCTGGGGTGGGTTTTGTGTTTCACAGCTGTTTGGGAACATTGCGATTGAGGAGGAGGGGGAGAGTGCCATTAACCAGCACAACAACTTCAGGACTTTTTTCCAGGCCCTAATGCTGCTCTTCAGGTTTGTGTGTGAATCACAGACTGGCTCTGTTGAATGTTGTGTGTGGGTTACGAACACTTTATAACCGTAGTTCAACACCGTGTGTTTGTAGGAGTGCTACAGGTGAGGCATGGCATGACATCATGCTGTCATGTCTGGGAAAGAAGGTGTGTGATCCTCTCTCTGGTAACGTGGAGGCAGAATGTGGGAGCGAGTTTGCCTACCTCTACTTTGTCTCCTTCATCTTCCTCTGTTCCTTTCTGGTGAGAACATCAGCACTGTTGTTATTACTACCGTTGTACTCATAGGCAGCATTTATAGTGAGTACATTTCATCCACATCCACATGTCCCTACTTTTTTACAAAATAGCTTGTGGAGAGCTTGTATCAAATAGAGATGAAAAGATCTCCAATTGTTGAGCAGCAGGTTCCATTTCTTTAGTGGGCGTTATATTATAATGAGAGGGAATCTGGCACTGGAATGTATTATTTTGATGTTTTGCTGAGTGGTCGCCACATTTGTCATCAGTGGTGAAAAGTGACTCAGACATGCGACATACTTCTCTATTGCTTTTCCATCTGTTCCAGTGAAACAGCAAAACAAAATGCAAACAAATGTGTTCCCACTACTGATTATATCCACTGATGAAAAGCTGCAAATGAGTTTTTATTGTATTATATGTATTGTGTTATGTAGTTATATTGTATATGGCTGGGGGTTGTTCAAACCAAAAATGTTACCTCCAAAACCAACAGGTCATAACTAGTATTACACCACTAATCTGTGAATCTATCAACTGACCTACCAGAATCCCTGGACAGATAGTATGGCTGTCAGGATGACAGACAGCAGACGTCAGAAAAAAAAATATAAAAATATATATACAGGTGCATCTCAATAAATTAGAATGTCGTGGAAAAGTTCATTTATTTCAGATAATTTCTCCACTATACACTGACCACTTTTTTAATACAACGTGACATCCATGATTGTACTGTTTTAATATTGCTTAAAAGCGAATAAATAACAGTCTCATGTACATTTGGTGTGTAATTTACAGCTCGACTTGTCAGATTTGGCTACTTAGGCCTGTAATTTACATGTGTGTAGATGCTGAATCTGTTCGTGGCTGTGATCATGGATAATTTTGAGTACCTGACACGTGACTCCTCTATCCTGGGACCCCATCACTTGGACGAGTATGTGAGAATCTGGGCGGAGTATGATCCAGCTGCTTGGTGAGCCCATGTGCACTTGCACACATAAACTTCTTGAATATTACATACTATTGGTGAAAAGTACTAATTACTTAGTAACTTGAAGTGAAGTTATAAATTAAATGAGCTTATAATTTTTATAATTTATAATTTAACTTTCACTAAACTTATTAATACACACTGAATAGATACCATTAGATTGTGATTAACATGTTTCTTGGTAATTAATCGAAAGTTAAGACCACGCAATCTTTTAAAATGCAGAATTGGATGCAACAGGCCCTAACTTTTTGAATATCTTTGGCCCCTAAATTTGCTGGACACACCATTTTTAAGAGGCTATTTTAACACTTTTTGGTCTTGTGTGAAAGACAGGTGTGCTTTACATGTGTTTACCTATACATTTTCACACCTGTAAATGTAGCCTCTGTCCTATAACAGCACACAGTGGCCCACTATTATCTGTTTGACTGGAAATTAAATCAAATTTTTTTAATCGGAGTAGAGCCGTGGCCTCTGGCACAGTCTTTAACGTTCAGAGCCTGGCTTCATTGTATCCTACCTCGGACCAAACAGGGAGGAGAATACCACAGCACCTGCTGAGAGAAAGGGATAATGGATTTGAGCTTCTCAGCTCTGCTAAAATCCATCAATCCCCCCCAAACCCTCCTACATGCCCTTCTGTGAGTCCCAGTCCTCCCACTCTGGAATACGGCATACTGCAAGCCAAACTTACTGTGCCAGCCCCCTCCCTTCTGCTGAACACGCTAAGTTTCCTGGTATCTGCATTCCAGTGCCTGTCACCCTAATGTTAGATAGTAATGTAGGCGGGCAACCGAGAGTTAATAAGATATTCAGAGAAGAATAGGAAAGACTAAATCTTAACATGCAAGCAGGATTAAAGCCTTTTTACCGAGGGAAATTATGCTGAAAAGATTGAGGAGAGACAGTTTTTCAGAGAGTCTTCATTCTGAATGGCAGAATCAATCTGACAAGAAAGAAAGCAAAAAGGAAAGAGGACAAAAAAAAGAAAAAAAAGAAATTAAGTAGAACAAGAAGCACGAAAAGAAAAGATGAAGTAAAAAGGAAAAGAAGGAAGAAAGATTGAAAGGAAAAGTGAATAGAAGGTAAAGTTAAAGGGAGAAAGAGAGAAAGGAAGGGGGAAAGAAGGGCACGAGAAAGGGAAAGAGGAAGGAAGGGAAACAGAAAGAAAGGAAGACAGAGAAAAAAGGAGAAAGGAACATAAAGGATGAAAGGAAAGGAAGAAGGAAGGAGGTAGAAGGTGGGAAGGAAAAGAGAAAGAAAGAATGAAAGGTGAAGAGAATGTAAGATGAAAGAGAGCAAAAGAAAGGCAGAAAAACTAAGTAAAGAAAACAAATTATGAAAGTAAAAGATAAAGGAAGGAGGAAACAAGTGAGGAAACCTCAAAGAAAGACATGATGGATAAGAGAACTGAAGGAAGGAAAGAAAGAAAGAAAGAAAGAAAGAAAGAAAGAAAGAAAGAAAGAGAAAGAAAGAGAAAGAAAGAAAGAAAGAAAGAAAGAAAGAAAGAAAGAAAGAAAGAAAGAAAGAAAGAAAGAAAGAAAGAAAGAAAGAGAAAGAAAGAAAGGGAAGGAGGGGAAAAGGAAAGTAGAAGGTAAAGGAAGGAAGGAATACAACTGACAGAAGGAAAAGAGGAAGCAAGTGAGGAAAACAAAAAGAAGGAAGCAAGAAATGATGGTGAAGAGAATGAAAGGAAATATGAGAAGTAAGGACAGAAGGAAAAGAAACAAAGGAGGAAGGAAGGGAAATTAAGTAGAAGAGAAAAGAAGGAAATAAGTAGAAGAGAAAGTTAGAAATTAATGAAGAGGAAGGGATTAAATAAAAATAGAAAGCAAGTAAGGAAAACAGAAAAGAAAAAGGAAATAAGAAAAAGAGGGAGGAAGAAAAGAAAAAAAGCAAGGTAAAGGGAAAGAGAAAAGGTAAAGAACAGAGTAAACTGAAAAATGGAAGGAAGTAAGGAAAAAGAAAAAAACAAGAAGTGAAGTAGAGACGGGTAAGCAGCAGTAATATGGAGGTGTGCGAACTAACGGGTGACGATCAAATAAGAAAATGTGTGTATGATTCTGTGCTTCTCTTCCTGTTCTTGTGCTCTTCTTCCTGCCGATGTCTCTGTTCTGAGTTGTGTTCTCTAACTTCCCTGTATTCTTCTTACAGTGGGCGCATTCATTATAAGGATATGTACAGTTTATTGCGAGTTATCGACCCCCCTCTGGGCTTAGGCAAGAAATGTCCTCATAGGGTGGCCTGCAAGGTTTGACTTCCACTTAAAAACTAATATTACCTGCTAGCATCCAGAATGCAATGAATGTCGCTTACCTCTTCTTTTTCTTTTCAACAATGTTTTTGTACTCTCACCATTTCTACTTGCATTCTACTTGATATGACAATAGGCGCGTTTCCATTACAGATTTGTGCAAAACTTTGGCGATAGTTTATAAATGTAGATAAAAAAGTATTGTGAAATGACCGCGTTTCCATTAACCAATGTTATGTGACTAAAACGTAACCTTTTGCCTCTCGCGATAAGTCATGGCAACGGATTTTGGTGGGATTTTGACGGATTTTGGCTATATTTATTCAAAGGAGGCGTATGCGTGTATCTTTACAGAAGCAGCACAGAGAGCCGCTTCAGAAACGTGTGTCGCACGGCTGGATTCTGGAATAAACACAAGCATTGAGTGGCCGCAATCAGCTTCAGTGACCGTATCAGAGCCACACTGCACCGCAGACGTGTGCAGTGTAAATAGTCTAAGCATTAATAGTAGGGAAAGCCCCTTATACTGGAGAGCGGCCACTTGTGAAGTGTTTCATGGAGGTAATAGTACATTGAAGAATGATCATATGACTTTTTACATACGCCATGTGACCTGTAAATGCGAAAAAGCCGTTTCCATTTAAGTTTTGCGAATTATTCCTTTTTCGCATTGCCTGAAAAACCACCTCATGCGAGCGTAAAAACTTTTTTGCGATATATGGGCATTTTTGCGAAATTGACGCATTTCCATTAGACGTATTTTCAATTCGCAATTTCAATTTGCGCAATTTGAAGGGTAATGGAAACGCACCTAGTGAGAATGTGCAGGACAATGCCGACACTTACAGGAGCATGAACTAGTGCACTAGTGTGTATGGAACAAGCAAATGAGAAAACAACTAAAGTGAAAGACAAACAAACAAACAAAAAAACTAAACGAATCAGCCATCTTTGATTTTTGTTTTGCTTGCTGTTGAGGCACGGCTAGGCCTGGCTGGTATGGTAGCGTGCATTGTTCTGGGTGGAGGGGGACAGAAACTGCATTGACATTAAACTTCATTACAACGCCCTGCCAGCAGCAGGACTTTATGCCTGTTCTGAAGCCCGCATGCTCTTCTATGCAACCTGCCCCATTGCATAGAACGCCGTTTTAGCACTCAGACGTTGAGCTCCCACCTTCCACCTCCCCCTCCCCTTACCCACAAATGACCAACATTAGTCTTGCGGCAGCCTAGTTTACCAAACCGCTCCTTTCGTCCAGGCCAATAACCTGCTTTTTGTTCTGTTCTGTTCTCCTCCCCTCCCAATTCCCCGTCTCCTTCCTGATCCCTTCTTTTTTGAATTACCCCTTTTCTTCTTCTCTTTCTCTCTCTCTCTCTCTCTCTCCCATGCATATTTCCTTTGGTTTTTGTTTTGTTTCGGTTGCCCAGTGGCAGAATCAGTTTCAGGGATATGTATGAGATGCTCAGGCACATGTCTCCTCCGTTAGGCCTGGGGAAGAAGTGCCCTGCACGTGTTGCCTACAAGGTAGAGGGCCTCCGAGTGGCCAGCGCTGTGTCTGTACTTTTGGTGTTTTCTCTTTATTTTCTCTCCTTCTTTTCCTCCTTCGTTGTCTGACGGAGGGCGCTATTGTGATTCTGGTGGCAGGGCTGGGTTCGAAGGTGTTAGATTGAGGCGGGCCGATCCACAGGGAAGCGGGAACGGACAAACCTTCTCAGCACTTTTGCACCGTATGAAAACCTACACACACAAAACCACTAACGCACACTTTCATAGCTTTCATTAAAACTTCAAAGGATGAAACGTAAAGGTCTCAGATTTGTTCTTACGTTCTACATCTTTATCAATACATTAAAGCAAAATGCTTATGCTTTAATGTACAGCAGTGATCAATAAGTGAATTTCAGATCTGAGATGCAGTATGAAACTAAACACAAAAGTTGTGTCCCAAATGATGCACTACACACTATGCACTTATACTATGCACTATGTCCTCTACCTTATATAAGGTTAGTTTGTAATCCAGCATCGGGGCTGGTTGTCCTTCCACCTTTTCTATGTTAAGAAAGTGGCGACAGTTAAGAGCATGAAGTGTCCAACATTCCACATTTCGTTATTTCGGTTAAATAAATGCATCATGTGGGTATTTGAAATGCACTTCTTTTTGAAATTATCAGTGTGAACACACTACTACAAAATGGCATAGAATAGTGCATAAGTACGCAAATTGGGACGCATGTCAACACATACACATGCATATTGTATATTCACATCGTCACAAACACACACGCTCAAAAACACCCCCAAATGTGCGTGTGCAGCAGTGGTAGGAAGGCCTGAAGGACTTCAGTCCTCCGAGTCCCTCAGCTCTGTGGATTCCACTCTCTTAGGGACCCTTTCCTCTTGGGACCAGCTCTCTGTCTCTCTCTTTTCGCTTGCACACAGATAAGCACACATTCACACACATACGCAACAACACACACATGTAATCCTTGGGTAGCATTATGGCACTACAGCGGAACAAATCTCGTCATTTTGGTACAATGCAACTCTTTTGAACAAATAATCCTTTTCCCACTTCTCTTTCTTCTGTCAATGCAGTTCTAATCTGTTTCCAGCCCCTCCTCTTTACATTCTGCCAATCATCTGCATGCCCCACCTTCCAGGACACTGGCCCCTCCCACACAATACTCCCTTAGCTTTTTCTCTCTTTCTCCTTCTCTCTCTCTGTCTGTCTGCAACTGTACACTGACATTTCACCCTTCTGTCAGTGAATGACAGCTTAAAAAAATGCATGAAAGGAGATCTGCGCCCTTAATGAGCCCTCAACAAGTCTGGGATCCCCTTTCTCTTACCTTTGCCCCTCCCCCTTCATTTTTCTCTGTCCCGTTTGATCTCCCATTTCGTAAAATATTTTGCTTCATAGAGTGTTCGGTGTTCTCCACCAACATAAACATGTGGTGGCAGACCAACAATCTCTGTGTATTCAATCAGACAGGTCACTTACTGTCTAATGGGGTCTCTGTTGCCCCCTATCCTCAGTGGAATGAAGAACAGTGACCACGACCATTGCATTCACCCTCTTTCTCCCTGTCAAATATTAGGGCCCATAATAGAGGATCGCCTGTTGAGAATGTGACCAGCCTGTGGTAGAACTTTCTATTCTTACGTTTCCTCTAGCTTTATCTTTCGCTTCATTCTCCTTCGCCCTTGGATTTTTCGTGTAGCTTTTGAGCTCTCTTTAAATTTGGTGTCACGGTCTCTGTCCTGTCTCTTTCATCATTACCATCTCAACCATCCAAATTCCTCCTGTAAAAGCTATCAGTCCTAAACCAATTCCTGCTCTGGAAGGGAGTTTGTTGTACCCCTCTCTGGCAGCCCACTGCTTTTCTCTTTATCATCCGTAGCATTAAAGTATTACCCTTTCACAGCAGGTAGCCGAATCCTCACTCTTAGCTCATCCTCTTCACAACAACAACTCACAAAGTCATTCCCTTTTTTGTTCTTTTTTTTTTTTCTGGAGAATGCTGCTCTAACCTAAACCAATAGCCTGCACCCATCTTTTTTGCGTTGAGAGACCAGAGAATCTGGATCGAGCTCTTGTTTTATCCAGTAGTCCATCTATGATTGATTCTCAATGACAGCAACCACTACTAAACCTAAATGAATGAGCTGAAATGAAACAACTAGATGATGCTTTCAGTGTTGGCTGCTCTGTTGCTTGTCCTGTGATGCATGTGACTGCATGATGCATGCTGGGAAAGAGGGTAGTGAGTGTGGAGGGTGAGTGTTTCTGCTGGGATGGAGCGGGACGGGGAGACATCGGGTAATGTGGCTGATTGCATCGCAGAGGGTGTCATGGTAACGGAAGGATTGAGGTAACATTTAACCCTGTGCAATGCAATTATGACTTTCTGTGTTTAAGTATAATCTTTCCCCAGATCAGTAAAGGATGAAATATACTTTAAAACACTGACGTTTATGTTAATGGTGTTTTAATTTATTACTTCATCCGCTGGTCTGAGTTAAATCTGTGAACCTCCTCCTGGAAAAGCTCTTTGACTGACAGCTCAGATGCTGATATGAAAACAAGATACACCATCATATAGATACGAATTTGATTTGTAACATATGCAGCCTCAGTTTCATGGACATCTGAATCAGTGGTTTTTGACTGGTTTTGCTTCAGGACCCAGATTTTACAAAGCTAGCAATAATATCCCTGAAAGCAAGCATTGACCTTTATTTATTTATTTAGCCAATAATTCACTGTACAAAATACATTGTGATTGGTACAAGCAGGCTTACCATTGTTGAAATTGAAATTGTATATCATTTGATTTTATTATTTTTTTATTGTTTTACCTTAGTGACATAGTTTTGTTCATGATTTTTGAGAGTGAGGTCATGTCACACCAACTGTCATTGTTGGCATCTTGCTAATTTGGTGAAAATTCACCAAATTACAAATGAAATTGTAGAAAGTAAAATGAACGTTAAAATGATTAAACAGCCTTTGAGGTCAACAACAAAAGACAATCATTTCTGTAACACAGTTCGTAGTCACGGGAAGAAGGAGGCGGGAACCGGCGAACATTTAAATACTTTAATAAAATAAACAAACACAAAATAAAAGTAAAGCGGCAGCCCCTAGCGGACGACTGCCGCACACAAAACACAAAATAAAGTCCAGGCCTGGTCCTCTCTCGTCTTTCACTGTCGTAATTCCTCCTTTTATCCTTCCGGAGCTCCTCCGTGGGACTCGAGACCGGTGAGTGGTGCAGGTGTCGCTCATTATCAATTACTCCACCGGCCTCGCTCCGTTCCCACGGCTCTCGGCCCCGCCCCCACTCGTCACAATTTCCTTCTCACTTTTGAAAGTGGATAATCCTATTTATTTTTGCTATATCTGACTGTAAGCAATTGTTTTAGTTGTGTTTGTATTATATGCATTAAGCATATATGGGTTTTTTTATGTTTTTTTTTTTTTTTTGCTTGCTGTTCTCTGAGAACAGCCCTGCAACCCATTTTTGGGTTGTCACCAACCAGTTAAGAGCCACTGTTCTAGACCACAGAACTATTCCACAACTTCCACAGCAGTCTCATAAACCATTAATCAGTCTTCTTCTTTAGCCATGATTACCACACTAAAACAGCTCTAAATTAATTCTTGCACTGAGTATCAAAGGTCACAGAGCTAACCTTGAAAATCCCTCCTTCCTTTCCCCTCCCATTTCCTCTCACACACCAAAAGCACACCCTACCTGGAGGTTCAAAGCACACATATATTTCAGTAGCGCTGCTCTTCTAACTGGTCCTGATTGGCTCTCCACAGAGACTGTTGCGGATGGATCTGCCAGTTGCCGATGACAACACAGTGCACTTTAATTCCACCCTTATGGCCTTAATCCGAACCGCTCTGGACATCAAGATCGCCAAGGGTGGGGAAGGTTTGGCCCTCCTTTTTTCTTTCTTCCCTCATTCGTTTCTGTTGTTTGAACGGTTGATGTATTTGCCTATAGCTGTTTAAGTACAGTGGGGTTCAAAAGTTTGAGATTCAAATCTAGTCTAAACTTGGAAAGTCAAACCTCAATAAAAAAAAAAAAGTCCTCATAAGAAGACTTTGGGACCCCGCTTTAATATAATGACTCGTAGAATAAATAATTTGTAAGATTTTGTACACAGTACTTCTCTACATATGATTGGATAATACATTGTTCAAACATTAACAAAAATTGTGTGTGTGTGTGTGTGTTTGTGGAAATATGTTTGCATATATGTGTGTACGTGTACCTGTTGCTGTGTAAATAGGAGGCGTAGATAAGCAAGAAGAAATTCACTGAGAATGAATTGTAGACACTGAAAGTGATGCAGAAAGTATTATTCAAATCCAATAATGGTGCAAACATTGCTGATTGCAGTTTGCATAGGACGTATAAATAGATGCAAGGCCTATACATGCAAATGAACTAAGAGAGTAGTTGCGTAAGGGATACTTGAGTTTTTGTTGTGAACAGCTGAACACATAGCCTTTCAAAGTATACTCCATTTGATAGTGTGCGCTAACACAGACGCTAGAAACATGCACACTAGAAAGTTTTACCCTTGTCCAGTGTCTGCACTAATTCTCTCCAAAAGTTATGAGCAATAAAAATGCCTTTGTACTAGTTTAAACTGTAGATCTGGTTATCTTGGAAGGTCTGCACATAAGCGTTTGTCAACGTAGTCGTCTATTGTCGTTGTCGTCTCCAGTAGTTTGTTGTTGTTGTATGCGCGGTTAGAAAAATCTGCTGTAGGCTACTAGCATAATGAAAAAAATTTACATCATACACACTATACGCATACCGTAGTGTGCACATAAATACTGAATTACTTTGTGCTTACTTTGTACTTTAGTGCAGTAAAAAAGCCTTGAAAGTTGTTTTACGAGCACATGTGTTGCCTTTAGCTTTAGCATGTTTAGCTCCTTCCCTCCTCCTACGTGCAACTACAAATTTACACACAAACATATTAACAAAGATATTTTAAGACAGTCTATGTTCAAGTGCTACAAAAGACATTGATAACACACATTTGTGTATGTCCAGCTCACTATGCCTGAGACCAGGGGGTGCCTTACTATAGATCAACCCTCTATAGATGTCTTTTCACTACAGGGGTTATGAGATTCCTGACAAGATGTACGTAAAACAGTATTATTTAATAAAAAATAAAAATAAATATTGCACCACTAATATGCTACCAATGAAATGTATGTGCTAATCTTATGAGATTTGCTTAAAACTAGCTAGTTTAATGCTAGCTAGATGCTACAAATAAAGCATGAGATAATTAGGTGGCATTGCTGTCACACATTAGGCAATAAAGCTTTTGGCAAAATCATAATGCTAGTAATATGAAAGTATGTTTTAAATGAGTTTGCAGCAAGCATGTAGTAATTTAGAACTTTATTGTTTGATGCTAATTTTTTATCTTCATTGTTCTATGCAGATCCTATACAGAGGTGGTGACCATGGCTTTAAACACCACTAAGCATGGCATGTAAACCTAGTCTGAAGTTACTCTTAGTTACTTCTCCATGTGGACTCTGTTCCATAAAACGGCAAGGACCGTTTTTTGGGAGACCATTTTACTTTGTTTACTGTATCTAGGAATTATGCTGTAGTTTGCTGTCAGTTCCTGCAATACTTTTGCACTTAAAATAGTAGAAACCGAGTATTTCAAATATTGATCATAAAAATGAAGTGCGTAAATAGTTTTAGCCATTTTAATCAGTCTGCTTGTGAAAAGACCATTGGCTCTGTGCATGTCGATTTGACACTCTTTGTTTGTGCATGTGAGTTTGTGCGTCTGCGTTTGTCTTGTGCACGTCCCGTGTTCACTCCCATCCCCCTCGCTCAGGGTCCATCTCACCGTGTCTAATCGTGCAGGGTAACTTGTCCTTTTCTCAGCAGCGACAGACCTGACAGTGGGAAAGATCTATGCTGCCATGATGATCATGGAGTACTATCGGCAAAGTAAAGCCAAACGGACACAGGCTGTCCACGATGAACAGGTATGCTGTCTTCCTCTCACCCGGCAATCACAATCTCAGTCCACAATGAGCTGTGACAGTCTTCAGCTGTGCTAAATGCTCATTTTCACCATCGACTCTGAAGTGTAAACACACTTGTATCTTAGGCTACGTCCACACGAAGCCCGAGCTTTCCCTATCCAATCTTTTTTTTCCCCTCGTCTCAGGAAATATCTGCGTCCACACGAAACCACGAAACCGACACAAAACAATGTAGTATACATGCCAGACCAGTATGTGTCGCTGTAATTCTGCCACAGAGATACACTAAAAACGGAGAAGACTTCAGACTATGCGCATAAACCTTGCGCGTGGTATGCAAACGAACATGGAACAATACATTTATTAATATGTGTTAATGTTAGTTAATAAAAAGACAATCGTTCAGTGTTTGTTCATGTTTTTGTTGCTGTTACGTGACGTAGTGGTGTCTGACTAGGGGTGAGACATGGGCTGATGATATCACCGTTTCAGAAAATATACGGATTCGCTGTCCACACAAAAACGCAAGGGTGGCGTTTTCAGATTTATCCACGCTGGGTCCCGGTTTCAAAAATATCGGTGTCACTCTCCCAAAACACCGGATCCGTGTGGACGAAACGCCTATACGATACAAAATGTATGCGTATACAGCTAAACTCAATGTGGACGGGGCCTTAGATAGTGAGCCAGTTACATGCCAGTGGAAGTTCTGATGTTGTTTAAATAACATTCTCAGTGAAAAGCTGTTGAGAAAGGCAAAAAAAAACATCTCACCTTAAGATGAGGAACCACATTAAATGTGTCGTGTTCTGGCGGTTTGTCACAGTTCATGTGGAATCTGAGAATAAACTGTTCTTCCATATCAAATTTGACAATGTACTCACCTTTCTCATTTTGGGACTGTGAGCGATAACCTTCTTTGTATTTAGTAGTCCAGTAGGTTTACCTAGTTCCTTTGCCCTTTATCTTTAATCATGACCTTGTTGATCCTATTGCATCAACTGTCAATAGTGATGACAGCTCAACATTTTGATGTTACTTAGAACAACCATTTGGCATTAAAGTACTACTTTCACAAATGCATCTCTGCCTTACACAAAATAAGATATTTATGTGGAGCTAAAGGTGAAGTGTGTAATTTCTATCCATCCATCATCAAGTCGCCTGAGCTGCAGAGGCTCGTAGCCCGATCTCGTCATGCGAAGTGAATGGCCGCGGCCAATGGCAAGGTTACATTCATGGAGGAGGGAGGAGATGATCCATCCCCGATCTGTTGAACCCGAGTTCACCGAGGGCAAACAGGTGGTCTGCTCCAGCCAATGGGAGCATGTCTTTCAGAGCGTCGGGCAACGGCGCAGGCTAAGGCACCATAGGCAGGAGTATGACTTGCTAGCCGGGCCACATGTCTGAACAAAGACGTGCGCCGACAAGCAATTATGTCTGTGGTAGTTGGCAGACCAGTGCGTAGGTTGATGGCCGCGTTTGTTATGAGGTCGGACCAATGAACATGCAGGATTTGACGCTGGCAGCGCATATGAAATGACTGTAGCCTTTTGGCATCTTGTGATTGAAGAGTCCAGGTCTCTGAACCATACAGAAGATTTGGCAACACGCAGGAGGAGTAGAACCGACGTTTTGTGCTAAGCTGAGTCCTCTGTTGACGCCAAAGGTTCTGAAAAGACCTCATTGCTGAAGCAGCCAGACCAATTCGGCGTGCGATATCGGCCGCGCACCTTCCATCTGAGTTTTGTACACTCCCCAGATATGTGAACTGTGTGACATTTTCCACCTTCTGACCCATAACAGTAATGTTCCTGATATTGGATCCGCCACCCAGGCTCTGCAATTTGTTTTTTTGCCATGATACGTGTAGGCCCAGATGGGAAGCCTCTCGCTCAAAATGCTCAAGAGATGTTACCAATTTTGATGCAGATTCGTCTAGCAACGTGACATCATCTGCGTAGTTTAGGTCAGTGAAATCATGTTCTGGCAACTTAACGCCATTCTGTGATGCTATTCGCTCGAGGATCCAATCCACGGCTCTGCAGAAAAGTGCTGGGGCCAGAACACAGCCCTGCCTAACTCCGGAGGTAGTTGTAAGCACCTCGGAGAGTGAGCCGTTAACCCTCACTCTGGCGGTAGTACCTGAATGAAGGTCCTTAGTGTAATTTCTGCACCACTAGTTTCACCAAATGGAATTGTAAACACAATGACTGCTTCAAACTTTGCCAACTGCTATTGGGCAGACAAACAGGCAATCCCACACCAAACTCAGTTTATGTGCCCTTGTATCTTTATATTAAACAATATAAACCTCTTCGCTCCAATGATGTGTCTTCTCTGATGATGTGTGCATCGGTGTGAGGGCGGGGCAAAAATCCCTACACTCCAGCAACCTGTCAATCATGTTAGATCACAGCAATTAGCAAAGGACAACGATCCAATCAATTCTAGATGGACAAAATCCTGCCATACATTTTTTTTCTCTCATTTGAGATGCTGTTTCTCTTGGATATACATCACAATATGAGGGAAAAGTCCATCACTATTTTCGTTTTACTTTAGGCTTGGACAAGGATAATGTTTTTACATTGATAAAATTACACACATCACCTTTAAGCTCTGTCAGGATTGAAAAATCAGGCCTCCTTCTTCATTCAGTTGAATGCACAGTGTAGTTGTTGTAAAAACAACTATAAATGCTGAATGTATTTGATAAAGGAAGGCCACATCTCATCTCACAACTCATCTTTCTTAGAAAATTGGACCTACAATCATTATCTAAGGATTTAAATCACATTTGTGACTTTTAAATCACATCGATGACATTTGTGGCATCCTTCCAAGAAGTGAAAGGAAATTGAATAAACCTGGGAAGGCATGTAAGTGGCTGCCCCTTAAAAGGTTTTTACAATCTGTAAAGTATTGCATTGCATGATTACTCTCTTCCACATAAACCTCTAGATTAATAATTCATTGCCAAACTTATTGACTGACTGACTTAGTTCCTAATTTTATGAAGTCACTTGGAGTGGGTGGTTTAATATTTCAGTATGTCTGATGGCTTGTTTTAATTATGTCCATTCATTCTTCCAGCTGAATAACAGAACAGTGTGCGTCCTGCTGTAATTGAATCCCAGTGGTTCAATAACTATTGATTATTAGCAGTTACTATGGTTTTGGTTGCAGAAAGGGTATACAAAATCATTGTTTCAGTTATTTATTATTTTAGCAATCAAACACAAAATACACTTCAATTTCCTCGGTGGTTTATATGACGATGGTTTATACATGTGTTTTCATTGATGATGAATATTAGTATGAATAGTAGAGTGTAATGCAACATGGGCCTGATGTACATTTTATACTGTGTTGTTCTTGTGTGATCCACAACTATACATCCACATGAAAGTCAAACACATTTTTGTAGACATGGAGCTGGCCTGTACAATCTTAGTGGTAACCATGATGTTTCAAGTGGATGTAGCAGTTTTGGCAGAGACCATTGAACTTGCTAAGCTTTTTCTCATACAGAGTCCTAACTCATCCATTAGATAGTATTAAGTACAAACTCGATCTGTGCATGTTGTTCACAGATGATTCCTTTTCTTTTATCAGCTCTCATTCTTTTATCCACTATTACTTCCTCTCATCAGATTTTAATATGAAACCTGCCTTTACATACTACATGCATTTTGTGTTTCTCACTGGACAGGTTGATTATTTTTTTTCTTCCTTCATTTTTCAAATATCAAGGTGTCATTTTTGGCTGATGGTACCAATTGTCTGCTTTATGGATTGAATACACACAAAAAATGGCTCTAAAGAGAACAAGCTCTGGAGTTTTTGTTATAGTAGTTGTAATGATCTACATACTCTCTTTCAAAACAAAAAGGTTGGGTGGTACATAATCAAAGGGCTTGCCTCTTTTTTATTAAATAGCCTATTGGTTGTAATTACATAAGAGCTATGATTTGTGACTTTCTACTCATTTTGGTGATGGTATCTGGGGGAGGGACATTCTCATTCTATAAAACATTTGATTGGACAAAAAAATCTATGTAGTACAGGATGAGACATCAATATTTTTGATCTGTTTTCCCAGAAAAGGCAGACCCTACATTTTAAATGTTTAGAGTCAGTATGATTTTTTTCAAATGTTTTTGAACGAGGCCTCTTATGATTGCCTTAACTGTTAACTGTTTTCCATTTTAATACATTTTAAAAAGCAATTTATTCCTGTGATGACAAGGCTGCATTTTCAGCATCATTACTCCAGTCTTCGGTGTCACATGATTCAATTCAATTCAAGTTTATTTGTATAGCGCTTTTCACGATACGAATCGTTGCAAAGCACAAAGCAAGAAAATTAAGTTTCTACATTATATTTAGGAGTAGGTTATTAGTGGTGACTATAGCAGAAATGTACAGTAAGAATCATGCAATCAAACAGACGATGAACACTGTCAGCTGCAATGGTTATATGTTGCGATTAAACGTCGCGATTAAGCTAAATTTGGTAGTTCTGTATGTTGTTCCAGGGTTAGCATCATCTGAGGTCTTCTGGGGGCTTGGCATCATCTCTTCTCAGATCTTCATAAGGGTCCAGACTGAAGCTTGTGTAATTCCTAGTTATCTCGGGATGCAAGTATAGGAAACAGGAAATGAACAGTATAAAGGAGGCAGCATGGCAAGCAAACGACCCCATTTTAACTATTGTAACATCTTCCGATAAGGCCGATCATTACATATCAACAAGTGATGTGATCAAGTGATCAACAAGTTACAATCCAGTGATGTTCCAAGTGCTTGTATCTGGAAAGGTAAGTCAGAATAAAACTCCACAGTCCAGAAATGGTGATCACCGACTTACCTTTCCAGATACAAGCACTTGAACCATCACTTGGATTGTATAATACACATCATCTCAACTTTGACAAAGTCAATAACAAACTTAAAGTGCTCTAGAATAATGTAACAAACAATAAATGTAATAAAATTAGAACAAAGCATGAAATATATTAAAACATAATACATTCAAAACATAAAGTGGAGTCATTGCAAATCCCATTTACAACACCCAATCTAAAACATAGAATAGAAAAATACTTAAAATGATAAAGGATGACAACAATTTTAATCTTCAGTAAAAAAATGTGAAAGACATGCACATAATCAATATTTTTAAGATAAACAATTAGTATAGAAATGAATTGTTCACCACATAATGGCAGAAACATTACAGACATCCCTCCACCATGTTATGATTTAATAACTTTATCCGGGACCCGATGTGAGATCCACCAATCAGAGAGGTTCCTGAAAATATCAATCTTTTTTTTTTATAGGATGAAATGAATGGAGACTATCTTGAAGACTATGTTTTTCTATGGGAGGGACGTGACCTAAAGACAACGACGAGTTAATAATATTGAGAAGCATTGATGATGCTTCAGAAATCATCCTAATATGCTGATTTGGTCATCAAGAAACATTTCTTATTATTATCAATGTTGAAAACGGATTAGTATTTTTGTGGAAACCATTATTTTTATTTTTTTTCAGGATTCTTTATTGAATAGAAAGTTCAAAAGAACACCATTTATTTGAAATCTTTCATAACATTATAAATGTCTTTACTGTCACTTTTGATGAATTTAATGTGTTTTTGCTGAATAAAAGTATAAATTAAATATAAAAAAGTATATATATATAAAAAAAAATCTTACTGACCCTAGATCTCCTAAAAGTGAATTTTGTCTATGTTTAGGTATACACTATAGCATACAGATGAGCTCAAAGCTAACAAACAGCCCAATCTACTGTCTACTGAATGACACCAAGATGTATCACCACTCTTTAGCAGCCAGTTCAGAAACTTTACATTTACTGGGACAATGAAAGTAAATGAATTCTCAGCATGGTACCATCGGCAGATTTCAGGCAATACAACTCACAGGATACCCATTTACCCATAATGCTCCTGGAATGCCTCCTGACTGACCGCTGCTGGATTGCCTCTCCATTCGCACATGTGATGCTCTGCATCCCATATCTTTCCCCAACCCCATTTTCCCATCAGCTTGCCTGATACCAGCTGTAGGCCATGTTGTATCTTACACAGAATCGAACGCCATTAATGTTTCAGCGTCTGGAGCCGCCGTCTCCAAGCCAGGATGTGGGACAGGGACTTACTGGCCTTCCCGAGACACAACAGCACCCTGCAAATCATCTGTGAGTAGCACCCTCTCCATTTCCTCCCTAGTCTCTCTCCCAATGTTAAAGTTTATAGTATAATTTTTTTATTAATGAAATTGCTAATGTAAATGTTAACAAAGGGATTTTTTTATTATTATTTTGACAATGGTAGCAAAGCTGAGATTAATGCATACATCATGACAATAATTAAATATGAATTTTTCAAATAACCCAACCATGGTTAAGAATGACCAGTATTGATTTTAGTCAAAGTAAAATGTACTCAAATTAATAAATATGACATGATGAAATATTGAATTAAAAAAATAATATAAAATATTCTAAAACAAAACAAAAAAAAACTGTCAAATTAATGCAAGCCACTTTTTATTCTCTACTTTTATAGTTTTCAAAAGACAAGAATTGTGATTAAAACAACAAAAAAGAAAACTGTAAAACAAAAATAATAATACATAAAATAATAATTTAATAAAGATTAAAATCGTCACATTTTAATACTTTCTTTATATATATATACAGTGGGTACGGAAAGTATTCAGACCCCCTTCAATTTTTCACTCTTTGTTATATTGCAGCCAATTTATATTAAAGAGCACTATTTTTACAAAATGGACCCAGCCATGTGCCTCGCATTCTTGTGTGTATAAAGCAATTGGTATTATCTCTGGCCTCAGGCTGCATGTCATTTAAATATGCATGATTTTTAATGTGGCATTTGCTGCAGACAACATTTTCCTCTAACCATGTACACACACACACACACACACACACACACGGATGATTGATTGATCAAAGCTCACTTTTTATTCTAATCTTTTTTATAATTCATGACCAATACAACAAATACATCAGGCCACTGTGCACCATTTTCCCTCTAGTAGACATCTAATGAGAAAGATCATCTAAACCACAATGAGTGGCAAACCAGAGCCTTGAGCCCTTCACGGAGTGTAGAGAGTTTGTAATCTGACTAAACATGGGTGTTGTCAGGCCTGTTGATGACAGGATCCCGGAGAGCCAATCATGGGTGACGGCACGAGCCCAAGAGATGTCTCAGAAAGCAGGAAGCTGGAGTCCTGAAGGCCAAAACCCAGATGACACTGCAGATAACCGCATACTATCTCAGGTACACAGAGCCTCATTTACAATCTCATTTACAATTTTCGGTGAGGGTACCTATGTAAATGCTTAAATTTATAAAAATTACTTTAGGGTAGTGCATCACTGTACTCTTAACCTCAAACATTACCAGATTAGTATGATAGTACAACAATAAATGCAAGTGAAATAAAAAAGATGCGATAAAAAAAAAAAAAAAAAGATTTTTGTGATGTGAGAGCCACTATTTCACTACTTTATGAATTCTCCAGCAGCATATAACTCCCTCACGTTCATGTAGTGTCAAACCATTGGACGTCTCAGTGGATCAATAATGTTTTCTCTGCCTTTATAAGACAGCAAATCAGATATTCAGTCTTTTGTGGAGGGTGTCCATTGGAGCGGGTTGTTTTCATAACCCTGAATGGTTGGTCTGTCTATCCCTCATCCATGTGCATCTCATTGGCAGAAAGCAACAAAGCCCCTTCTCTGTTGCTGAGTAAAAACTGAATTCAGTGGACTATCTTCCACACTCTCTTATTCTCTCTTATATTTTCCTTCAGTCTTTGTGTCCTTCTGTTACTGTTTATATTCTTTTATTAATCTCACATGTCTGCTTTGTATGGTGAAGCTCATGTCATTGAATATATGCATCCATATTCGACTATCTGGGAAGGATGTTTAAACCCTTCCGCAGTCTTACGTGCCATTATACTGTCAGGAAGTGAGACACTCCTACCCAGCTCAACTATTCATTAAATTCATGTCAGGAACTGCAGTCGCTTTTATCCAAAGCTTATCAATAAGAAAGACAACATAAGCGATTCATAAGAAGTAAGTAACAAAAGAAAAGCTGCAAAACACAGTTCTAAAATTGATTAGAAAACGTCAAGCTTTACTGAGCAGATGAAAGTGAGAAACAGTAAGATAATATTGTTCATTGAGAATAGATTTTTTTAATTGCAAGAGCTTATAAGCATAGTTCACCCAAAACAAATTAAAACTGAAAAATTAAAAACACCATCAATTAATCACCCGCATGTCAATCAAAGCTCATATGACTTTTTTTTTTCTTCTATGAAACAGTGAATTTTTGAAGAATATCCAGAGCACTAACATAACATAATGACAGAGAATGAGGACTGGGGTTGTTAATCTCCAAAATGACCACAAAAAAACACACACATGGTCTATAAAACTTGTGCACTATATTTATTTATTTAAAAAAAAATATTTTTTTTAAGAAATATGGTAGTTAGTTTGCTGAGGTTTAAGTCACTATTTACTGGAAAAATCGTAACATCTATGTTCATAAGAGAAGTAGCAATGTCTAATTCATGTTTGAATCATTTATTGGTGTCAGATCTTATGAATGAATCCAGTTTACAAAACCAGTCTGTTTGAATCAGAGTTAGGTTTACTCATTGACTCAACAATCCAGTCACAGCATTTAACAGCTCTTTGTGAAAAGAAATGAGTGAATAACGACTTATATTTTGGTCTTTTTCTTACAGTTGTTATCATATGGCATCAGATCATTTTGAATTATACTGCACAGATATTTCCTATGATTCTTCCATCTTTCTTGGAGCTTGAAAGCTTCAGTCCCCATTTATTGTAATTCAAGAATTTGCTGGTTGCTCCTTTTTGTGCAAAGTCCTTCTTTTGTGTTCTATGGAAGTACGAAAGTCATACTGTTTAGAAGAATGTGAGGGTGAACAAATGATGTCTAAACCTTTAACAAAAGTGCAGAAGCATAATTGAGTCAAGAGATGTGTGTCTAGGGCTGGGCGATATGGCAAAAAAAATCAAATCTAGATTTTTTCAGAACGTTTGACCGATTCTCGATTTTTACGATTTACGACTTGAAAATGTAACTACAACATGATTCAAGTAACTTTTTCTTTATCAACCCTCTAAAGAAATTTCTATTTTAAGTGCACCACACATGAAGTTGTCAACATTATGTAAATGTTAAACAAATCACTTGTCTTAACGTTAAATATCTTTGCAAAAAAGGTGCATGAACTACAACTATATCTTCTACAAACTTGTCTTAAACATATTATTTGTTCAGAAATAATACAAGGAAAATGCTTTAAAAAATATCAAAAGTCAAGGTAATTCAAATTCAAAATGACTGAATGTATAACACCAGTAGACTATTAACTATAAATGTTCTGTAAAAACAATGAACAGCAGCTTTCAGCCTGTCACCATGATGCAAACATGAAATTTCAGACATACAGTAGTAGTTCTTTACAGGTTTTTATTTGATTGCGCTGCTTTTCCACTGTTTTTTCTATGTAAACTTGGACGCATTTGACTGTTGCACTCGCATCTCTTGCAGCGTCTCATGCATAAAACGGCATTCTAAAAACACGCCGCTCAAGTTGAAAGAACTTCAACTTAACTCCCATCTTCCTGCATTTTTTTCCTATTCCACTGCCCGTGTCACATCTTTGTCAACACAAAAGCGCATTCTGTGTGAATGGCACCTGGTGATATATTCTACTTATGGTCCTTCACAGAGCGCGTCACACTTGAGCGGTTAATCACGTGCGCCGACATGCGGTTGGATCATTCTTTTCTCTTTACTGTTAACATTGACATATTGTCAAAGTGTCTAATTCTAACGTTTGGTAATATTTCTGTTCAAAATAAGGATTCCTCGATTTAAATAAAATCGTGGCAAAAAATTACATTTGAATTAATCGATAAAATCTGAAAAATCGCCCAGCCATATGTGTGTCTATGTATTTGAAGCTGGGTCACAGTATATCCTGTTTGTGATCTAAGAGAGAGAGAGTAGTTTCTAATACCATCATCTCCTGATCTTCTCTCAGTGATCCTGTAATTGAAGCCCTGCATGTATTTACCCAGCTAACAGCATCAGATCCTACTTTTTTGCAAACCCAACAGCAGTTACATATAGAATAGAGGCTGGGGCAGGACTGTCCTGCTACTCTTGCATCTCCCCACAGGGTGAAGGGAGAGATGAAGGTGGAGATGTCCTCCTTCCATCCACTGTGCTTAGGCCTGTCTCTCAGGCCCCTGGCATTCACTCTTGCCTGCTGTCCCTGGGCAGTCATGCATGGTCTCCCTCTGTTTCTGCAGACAGTAGAGATGAGAGAGATGGGGCGGGACGGGTACTCGGACACTGAGCACTATCTGCCGATGGAAGGCCATGGCAGGGCTGCTTCCATGCCTCGACTCCCAGCAGACAACCAAGTGAGCGCCTCATCCTGTCATTCCTTCGTGTTTCCCCCCTTCCTTTTCTTCTACCCCCTTTTCACATCTGTCCTTCCTTTCTTGACCCTCCAAACATTCCACTTTCCATTCCTGCATTAAACAAATGTGCCCATTGGCCAGATAAAGCAAAGAGAACCCATTATAGCATATGCAATGGATTGATATCCTTTACAAGCAAGTGTGAGCGTGAATTACACAAACGAGTCAATTATGCTAAGTCGCTAAGTCATAACGATACTAGATGGCTAAATGGTGCATTAAGTCAAGTATACAGCCATGCAGTCTATTGAGATGAAATGTGTAAGATGGTATAGCAGCATGAAATACATTTTCATTAGGGACACTTGTTCAGGTGTTTACATACTTTGGGTCATGTAGACGGGTAATAGTGGAACTGAGTAACAGGGACTACCCCAGGGACGACCCCCCATCCTTGAGGCACTCCACAAGAAACAAAGCTTGATCAGTCAGTATGAAATAGTTTCATCTGCATACCTGTCATAAATATGCATTTTAAGTATCTGTAATTATCAGAATATGTGTTTGAATATATGTGATGTATTCAAGAATACATTTTTTTGCATTCAAACACAATCATATTATAATTGTCTAGATAGATGATATCTAGCATATTACAACATGCACCCTCCTTACTTATAATGCATATTTGATGCAGGTCTAGAACAGGGTATAATTTAAGTGTTTTTTTTATTTCATGTTTCTCACCACTGGCCTTTGAGTAGCTGCCTCCTCCTCATTCATACAGACCCTAATATACACACTTCCCAGCAACACATTATACAAAAAGGAGTATGTCACACGAACAGGACATCTGGATGCTCTGTATTCATAAAATGCAATACCCAGATGGCATATTGCATCCGCGGAGATTCTGAAATTTGTAACAAGTGCACAATTTGCTATCCCATGATGCTGTGGGTGCTGAGGAGCTGACAGATTAGAAAAGCAGGGTTGGGTTTGCTTTCTTTTTTCTGAATAAATTCTCTTCTCATGCTGTCTCCTTGAATTTTCTGTGAATATGTCTTTCCTTCTCTCCTTCTCTATATCTTTATTTTTTCTTTAAATTCTTAGTTTCATTTTGGGTTTGGCTAACTCTGACTTCCTCCCTAGGTAAAGAAGTTACTCAGTGTTCTTACATTGTCTTTACTATAAAAAATAAGTAATTTAAGTAATTATTTACAGCCCAGTATTACTTTATGTGGTTCCTTTCTATTTTTGTTGTTATTAACCTTTGGCCAAGTTTGAATTGCGTTTCATTCAGGGTCATAAAGCTCAGTGAAATTTAAGGCTGAAGCAAGCAATGACTTGGGAGTTGGTACTGAGATGTGGATTTTTGTGACCATGTGTTTGTGTGCATTAATGTCTCCCAAGTTTATGTAAGTACAGTACTGTTTAAAGGTTTGAGGTCAGTTTTTTTTTTTTCGTAATTGTTTTATTTAACAAGGATGCAGCAAATTGAGCAAAAGTGACAGCAAGGACATTTGTCACAAAACATTTCTATGTCAAATAAATGCTGTTCTTTTAAACTTTTTTGATCAAAGAATCAAAGAAAAAAAAATTTTCAACAAAAACTTTTAGCAGCAAAAACTGTTTTCAACATTGCTAATAATAAAAACTGATAATTAATAATGACCATCATTAATAAGTGTGCACCAATCAGCATATCAGAATGATTTCTGAAGGATCATGTGACACTGAAGACTACAGTAATGACTGCTGAAAATTCAGCTTTGTATCACAGGCATAAATTACATTTTAAAATATATTAGAACAGAAAACAATAATTTAACATTGCGATAATATTTCACAATGTTACTAGTTTTACTGTTTTGGTCAAATTAATGCAGCCTTGGTGAGCATTAGAGACTTCTTTCAAAAATATTTAAAATCTTACCGACCCCAAACATTTGAACAGTAGTGTATGTGTTGTACTTGCGCAACCCTCAACATGTACTAGTGTGAGAGTGATTTACATATATTTTTGAAACCAAGTACAAGAGAGTTTTGTTGGTGTGGTCTCATGCTATACGTACTGTATGTGTGCGCAGTGTTGTAGTAGTATACCTCTCTATGGCCACTGTGTGTCATGATCACTGTACTGTTCCTCACCATATCATTTCTGTGTGGTGTACTGTGACGTGTCTCTAACACTGCCTCTGGTCCTCTGTGTGTGTGCTGCTGTGGTAAGTGTCTTTTTTCCGTCTCCACTGCTTCTGTGTCTAACCAGGTTCTCTGTGTCTCTCTTCTCTCTCTTTATTTATATCTTTCTCTCCTTATTTCCTCCCCTCTTTTACTCTCTTTTTTTGCCCTCCCCATCCTCGTTTACTCCTGCACGAAACCCTGTCTCCAACTTTTTCTTCTTTTGAGTACAATCTCTCTTTCTCTCTCCTTCTCTCTCATGCCTGGGGTCACCCACTGTTAATGTGCTTTGTCTTGTGTAAATGCGGCCCTATGTGCTTTCTATGTGTGTATTTGTATGGACATATCTGTGGCGTGCCTTGTGTTTGTATGGAAATGGCTGTTCAGCAGCCACGGAGGAAAGGGCGGCACCGGGGAGATAATCTCACTGTATGTGCAACCTCTCTCGTTCATTATTACTTTCTTTCCATTATCACTCTCTGTTTGACTCTGTCTGACTCTGGCATCTGTCTTTCTGTCTCTGAACCATTCTCTGGAAATCACCTAATTTGTGCTTGAATATCTCAGGAAAAAAAATACTGGAAAAATCTTTTAATATTGCAATATGGGATTTATTGTACTTTTGGCAATATTCTTTTTTTTTCATTCAGAGGAAACATTATTTCAACTATTTGATCCAATAACAGTAAAAATTAGCGTAAAATAATGTTTTAACCAAATGAAAGCAATTAAGGAAGGATCATTTAATATTTCTGTTTATTGCTTTATTTGAAATAAAATTAAATATTTATATAGATACATTTTTACTAACACATTTTAATATACTGAGGGACTTCTATGAACATTTTAGTAATGACACAGACAGATAGTTTAATCATTTGTAAAAAGTATTGAAGCTATTCATTGGCAACTTACTATACTGGGGCATTATTATTATCTGTAGAGTACAGACAGATTTTCAGACAGATTTGTGTGCAGATCAAATCACACAAGACTCCTTGTCTGCCTCCTCCTAATGTATATCTGCTATCTGTGTGCTTTGCAACAATCATTGTATGCTTTCTGTTCATGTGCATGTTATGTTTTTGTGTCCAGTCTTTAAGCGAGTGCAATTATCTGTGCTGTGCTGTGTGTGTGTGTGTGTGTGTGTGTGTGTGTGTGTGTGTGTGTACGTACGTACGTACGTGTACGTGTGACTGTGTTTTTGAGCAGAGACATGCAGAGATCTTTTGGTGTTCAGTGGGTCGAAAGGGCGAAAGAGGAACTTTCTAAAGTGTTTTTTATTTGTTATTGTATGTGACCTGTGCTGGCAAAATTGATTATTAAAACTACAAAAGTAGTTCAGTCAAGAGCAGTGAGTGATTCTTTTATTGTTAGATTAACATTAATGAGGCGGCCTATATTAAGACTCACTGTAATGCACGGATCTAATATAATGTTACACATCAAATGTTTTTTTCCCCAACAGTTCCCCGAACGTTCACTTAAGACATAACAGATTATGTTTGCGTGAATACTTATATACTGTAATTCTGTGTATATGTGTATATTTATCAGGATCGCGCGCAATCGGAAGCGCCTTTATGATGACAGTCAGCGTGAGAAATGAGCTGAGAAAAGGTAGCTACTCCTCTCAGAAAACGTACAAATAAAGGTAATTAAACATCTAAAATTATTATTTGGAGCATTGAGATCGCTAGACGAGGGCTTAATTAACTCATTTTTGTGAAAACCTCAAAATCGACTAAAATCGACATTTTTCACTTTTTTTGCCTGTAGCTCAAAATTAGCTCGTGCGCATTCTGACTCATTTTGCCAGCACGGGTCACATATTATTTATATTTTTAATTTAATGAAAGTTTGAATGTGTTATTGAGTATACTGGTATATACTTGTTGAATGCAGAATGATGATGGAACAACTACCAGTCCACAGCAAATAAATAAATAAAAATAAAAACAAATCATTGTAAATAATAATAATAATAAAAAACATATAATGCTACTGTAATGGAAGTGGGTGAGAAAATAATACATATCGTTACATATGTAACATTCAAAAGTAACATTCCCCAACACTGTTTATGTTAAAAACAAATGTTTTTGTAGCACAAATAGTTTACCAGTTACTGCACATACTCTTCTTCTTATAGTTATTTACCTATAGTGGCTAATGAATCTGAAATCTTACATCTTACTTCCAAGTTGTTGTTTTTTTTCTACAGATGAGTCAGTAACTGAAAACCCTTGATTGTATGCAATGCTGCATCCATGCCTCTAGGTGTCAGTGTTGATAGTGTTTGATAATGAAAACAGTCAAATTCACACTTTTATGAGAAGGACAGGTTCTAATGAGATTATTCAGATCGCACAAGGTCCGATGAGAGTCCAGGGTTTGTGCCACTGCAAACCACCCCACTCTGCACGTCCCTCTTCCTGGACCATATATCTGGTGCTGCCCCACACATCCTCTCTGAAGCCTGGACAGGCCTCTCTCTTCTCTCTGTGGTGTGCATGACTGTGAGTGATGAAAAGAGAGGTCTGCTTAAGAAATGTGCTTCTGTCAAATGTTGAACTAGGATGTATATTCACGGATGAGTATTTTTTTTAACTTTTTATAGATTCAGTCCTGGATGCATGCAAGGCACGACCTTTTGCAACTATCTTTCAGTTTCTCTCTCTTTTTTACATATACGTCTTTCTCTTCTATGCGGATTCTGCATGGTGAATTTCTTTAGTTGGTCGCTGGTATCGGCTGAGTGTGTTCATCAGGTCATACACAATCAAACCAAACCAACTCCCAGACCTACAGAATTAACACTCAAGTTTTAAGTCATCATAGAACCCATTTACACCTGGTATTAACATGTGATTGGGCCAAAATGATCACAAATTGTCAGCACTATAATACAGATATAAGCAGGGTGCTTGTCTTGTTTTCCAGTTGATTATCTAAACATCCTTAAAATAAGATAAAATTACTTGAGAAGGAAAAGTATCTAATAATAAGACTTGTTTTAGAGAAATATAAATATTTTTTTGAAAGCAGTCTCTTCTGCTCACCAAGGCTACATTTATTTGACCAAAAAGTTAAAATAGTAGTATTGTGAAATATTATTACAATTTAAAATAATTTGTATTTTTTAATATATTTTAAAGGGGTCATATGATGCGATTTCAATTTTTCCTTTCTCTTTGGAGTGTTACAAGCTCTTGGTGCATAAAGAAGATCTGTAAAGTTGCAAAGACTAAAGTCTCAAATCCAAAGAGATATTCTTTATAAAAGTTAAGAGTTAACCACGCCTACCTAAAACGGCTTGTTCTAACACGCCCCTACATATCTACCTCACTATGTGGGAAGATTTGCATAACGCCGCCCAAATGTTCACGCAAAGAAAGAAGGCATAACTTTTATTCTCACTTTAGTATTGTTGCCGCTGCCGCCATGTCGTGAAGGACCTGTGTGCTTCGTTGTGAAAGTGAAACTACTTTGTTTGGTCTTCCAAAAGAGGACAATATCCGCTTCGT